>NC_139718.1:4272771-4285755 GCF_964188405.1 Protomyctophum parallelum | reverse complement strand
ACACACACACACACACACACACACACAAGCAGACACACACACACACACACACACACACACACACACACACACACACACACACACACACAAGCAGACACGCGCACGCACCCAAGCACACGACACGCTCACACACAAACACACACAGACACACACACACACACAAGCAGACATGCGCACGCACCCAAGCACACACACACACACACACACACACACACACACACAAGCAGACATGTGCACGCACCCAAGCACACAACACGCTCACACAAGCAGACACGCTCACGCACGCAAGCACACACAAGCAGACACGCGCACTCACAAGCAGACACGCGCACTCACAAGCAGACACGCTCATGCACGCAAGCACACAAACACACACAAGCAGAGTAGCAGACATGCTCACGCACACAAGCTCACGCACGCTCACGCACAAGCAGACACATGCACGCACGGCGCACACATGCATGCTCACACACATGTATGCATGCATTCACACAAAGACGGGCACATGAGCGCACAAGAATAATTTGCTAAATTAAAACAACAGCGTTCTCTCTCTCTCTCTCTCTCTCTCTTTTTTTGGGATGGTCTTGTAATTATTTTTGCTAGTCTTCCATGGTGTTGTGCCTCTCATTCTGTAGTATTGTTCCAGGTGTTTCCTGTTGTCTTTATAATAATCTGTACCTGTCTCATCTTAACCCATTCTGAACGGATGAATCATGTCGTGCTTTAGCTATTGAAAAATAGCAGATCTACAAGCTCATATCGCGCCACCGAGTGGCGCGATACGAGCTTGTAGGTCTGCTATTTTAGAAAAATCGTAGAGCGACTGACATTTCTAGAATCTGATCTCAGGTCAGAATGGGTTCATCAGACCAGTGTGTGTCCAGTGGAAACCTCGTATGAATCTGATCTCAGGTCAGAATGGCAGGTGGGGGCGAACTAGTGATTTGATTTGCAAGTGTTTCCACCTGTGTCCTCTTGGTGACCTGATTGTCTGTTATAATGAATTAATTGCATTTTCATAGCGCTTTCCCAAGTGCTCAAAGCGCTATACAACAGTTCATTCATTCAGTGTCTTCTTGCCCAAGGACACTTCGACATGTGGACAGGAGGAGGAGGAGGAGGAGGGATTCGAACCGCGGACCCATAGGATCATTGGACGACCTGCTCTATACCTCCTGAGCCACAGCCGCCCGTTGAATTCACCTGTCTCGTTCGTCCTATAGGCTATATGCATCTGGGCGTGGCCAGAGCCTACGGTAACCTGACTCTGACCAGATGGGGGGCGGTATTGGGTAACCATGGGCGACTGTGGCTCAGGAGGTAGAGCAGGTCGTCCAATGATCCATGGGTCGGCGGTTCAAATCCCGGCTCCTCCTCCTCCTCCTCCTGTCTACATGTCAAAGTGTCCTTGGGCAAGACAGTGAACCCCACATTGCTCCCGATGTGCTGGTTGGTACCTTGCATGGCTTCTGCCGCAATCGGTGTATGAATGTGTGTGTGAATGGGTGAATGTAATGCACAATCTATGTAAAGCGCTATAAAAATGCACCATTTACCTTTTACCATGTTCCCCAACACAGCATCCACCTGAGATCGCTCAGGGAGTTGAGCTAACACCGAACCGGTTCGAACCAATCAGCGTGAGCTATAAGTGCGGGATATGTGCGAAACCGGATGTGACGCTATATAGACACGTCGATAGGATTGGTTGTGTTTGCACGCCCACACGGTGATAGACAGACGGTCCCATCCAATCATCTCTACCAAGTATCTTGAAAAAAAGGAACAGCCACTGTCCGTCATCGAATTGCCTCCCGAGTTTCCAGATCCCAATAAGCTGTGAAACAAACTTGTGTAGCAATAAGCTTCTTGGATCTGGCAGCGTCAGGTTAAGCCTATACGGTGGATACGGTGTACCGCTGTATTGGACTGGAGAAGATCAAAGGCATCCCTGTTCTTTGGTCCTGTCTCTTTCGGGGGCAAAAAGACCACCTGGTAAACATGGACTATTTACTCAGAGACTTCTCCCATCTTCACCAAACCAAGCCAATAATATCATGACAGCAGAGGCCATGATTATGAACATTCCTCCAACAAGTGCAGCTCCGCTTCAGTCCGCCCCCCCCCCCCCCCCCGCTTTTCCCCTCACTGCATATGTTTTCTTCCCTCCTTTTAACGATGATTTCGTGTACATAGTGTACATAATTTGTACGTCTCTAAACGTTCTGATGAATTGAAAATGGTGGACCCTATTGTAAACGAGTGTATAATGCTTTTTACCCATTCTGAACGGGAACCCATTTTGGTGTTAGCATCATGCTATGCTTTAGCTATTGAAAAATAGCAGATCTACAAGCTCGTAGCGCGCCACCGAGTGGCGCGCTACGAGCTTGTAGGTCTGCTATTTTTGAAGAATCGAAGAACGACTGACATTTTTTTAGAATCTGATCTCAGGTCAGAATGGGTTAATCAGACCAGTGTGTGTCCAGTGGAAACCTTGTATGAATCTGATCTCAGGTCAGAATGGGTTAATGGTGTTGTCCACAGTGAACAGTTTTTGTATTTAGTGGTCACCATCTTGACGTGTCATGTGTCCGACCCTGAGTGTTTCTATTGTCAAGTGACTAGGGGGAGACTGGGGAGACTAGGGGAGACTGGGGAGACTAGGGAGACTAGGGGAGACTAAGGGAGACTAGGGGAGACTGGGGAGACTAGGGGAGACTGGGGAGACTAGGGGAGACTAGGGGGAGACTGCTCATGGCAATTGTCATGCTTGCACGACGGCCTGATATATCATCACTATCTGGACCGCTATGGTGGCGGCCATCTTGGAAAAAAAGAAAACTAAAAGTGCCCAAAGACTGGCCCTCGTGTCGTCATCGTTGTATATATAAAACATGAACAAAAGTAAAACATTGAAGGTTTTTGTTGTAGAGGGCAAGTACCAGGCACCCCCCCACACCTACGTCACACAGACGATCCGACCAATATGCCCATATATGGAGATTCTGTATATGACTGGTTTGTTGGCGCCTGATGATGTCGACGACAACACATTGCATTGCATTGGTAACTCCTTATATGGTCATGGCTGTGTCATGATTGAATAGCCATTTGTGTCACTATGAGTCACACTATTTGTGTCACACCTTTTAATTGGACGTTATAAAGAGCAGAGCACAGTGATCTGACTGCGATAGATCGCCTTTTCCATTTCTTAACCCTTGGACTGCCAGTCCAAAAAAAAATGTGGGTAACAAATTGGCATATTTTTAATTCATCGTTTTAACATACAAGAAAGATCTGGTGGCTTGAAAAGATGTTTTTTCATTTTTTGTTCATTGATAGTGTATTCTCTCGATTCGCCACCAGATGGCGGGAAAGCACCATTACGCTGATTTTGGCCAAAATAGACGAATCTTCCTAAGTCACTTCCGGTTCAACGATCAACAACATCCTGTAGTATTTTGACCCTAGTCAATAGCTTGGCTGGTCCGGATTGCTAAGCTAATGCTATATTTTTCACAACTAAGTCAAATTAACCTCAAATCTACCCCAAAAGATCGCAAAATATCAAATTTTTTACAGCGACGCACATAGAGACGGCGCGCGTGCACGATAGCGCACGATCACGCGGATTTCGTCCGTTTTTTGGTAAATTACATCCAAAAATATTAATATTAGCGAAAAAATATTATTTTTTGATCTTTTGACCCCCCGATAACTGATATTGATTGTCATTCCGTTTTTTCCGTTAACGGGAGGTTTAGATTTTTAGATTAATTCCGTTTTTTCCGTGAATTGTAGGCCAATGGTTAAGATGCTTCTACAGACGTTACGGTCCAGATTGTTAGTTCCTTTGGAGAGGAAATGCATCTGTTTCTTTGCCCCTTCCAAGGCCATGTCCTCAGCCATGGCTACACACACCACCTACGATGTCCTCAGCCATGGCTACACCTCCACCTCCGATGTCCTCAGCCATGGCTACAACTCCACCTCCGATGTCCTCAGCCATGGCTACACCTCCACCTCCGATGTCCTCAGCCATGGCTACACCTCCACCTCCGATGTCCTCAGCCATGGCTACACCTCCACCTCCGATGTCCTCAGCCATGGCTACATCTCCACCTCCGATGTCCTCAGCCATGGCTACACCTCCACCTCCGATGTCCTCAGCCATGGCTACACCTCCACCTCCGATGTCCTCAGCCATAGCTACACCTCCACCTCCGATGTCCTCAGCCATGGCTACAACTCCGGTAAACATTCAAACCCTGAGGCGACATTACGCTGATCCCGGGTCGCTGCAGTGCCTCCACGCGACATCATTACCCGACCTCGGGATCTTTCTCAAACGTACACGGAGAAGTGTGCAGAGCGCAGGGGAGCGTCCGTATTCCACGAATCTCGTGAAAAGCGCCTTAAAGTCGGGTTTGAAATCGCCGGCGCCCTCGCTGCCCCCCGCAAAGCGGATCCCAAAGGGGCCTCGGACCAAACAGCCGTCGAGATCCATGAACCAGGACGAGGAGGGCGGGGCCGCGTTGCAGTGCGTGGCGTTCGCCACGGCTGAACAGTACGACCTGCGGAGCCTGTCCCGTGAGCTGGCCGCTCAGGGTTTCCGCGAAGTGGAACTCCCGCGGGACGCTTCCAACGTCCTGGCGGTGAGCACGGACATGGCGGCCAAGGCGGGCGACGGCGCGCTCGTCTTCTTCTTCGCGGAAGGCTCGACGTTGTTCTGGAACGTCGAGGACAAAGCCACGAAGACGGTGATGAGAGCGTTGGAGCGCCACGCCGTCCGGCCCTACGAGGTGGCGCTGGTCCACTGGGAGAACGAGGAGATAAGCTACCGGATCGGAGACGAAACGGCGAATTCGAAGCTGGCGCGCGGCCGGTTCCTCCTGAGCGGCGGCGGTGTCGGCGGCGGCGGCGGCTCCGTGTTGGAGAAGTTTGCGTTCTCGAACGCGCTCTCTCTGTCGGTGAAGCTCGCCATGGCGGAGGTCTCCGTGGACGACTTCGTGGAGTCCATCCAGTCGGTGCCGGAGGCGCTGAGGGCCGGCGAGGGGGTGGTGCTGTCCCGGGCCGAGGTCATGCGCAAGATCGGAGAGCTGTACTCGCTGAGGCTCTGCGCGAACCTCAGCTCCGACCCGCTCGTAGCGCCCGACTTCTACTGGGACCGCGAGCGCCTGGAGCGCCTCTACGAGGACACCTGCCGCTTCCTGAGCGTGGCCCGCAGGGTGAGGGTGCTCAACCAGAAGCTGGAGCACTGCACGGAGCTGGCCGACCTCATGCGGAACCACCTGGGGGAGAAGCACGGCCTGAGGCTGGAGTGGATGATCATCGTCCTCATCGCCATCGAGGTCCTGATAGGGGTCGGGAAATTATTTTAGAAATAGATTTGATCATTATCTCGTACTTAACGTATAGTTCACCTTTTGCACCAATTACAAATATCTACAGTATCGCAGGGATATTTAGATGGTATAAGTTAATTTGGGTCAATGTGTTTATATTGAGGAGTGTATGTTTGCACTATAACTGTACAGTGTACACTAAATGGTAAATGGTGCATTTAAATAGCGCCTTTATCCAAGGCGCTTTACAGAGATTGTGCATTACATTCACCCATTCACACACACATTCATACACCGATGGCAGCGGAAACCATGCAAGGCACCAACTAGCACATCAGGAGCAACTAGAAAAAGTGCCCTTCTGGGCACAGGTCTCCACCAGGATTTCTTCCTCAGCCTAGTGGGAATATGCGTGCACAGTTTCATCGCAATCGGACGCTGCGTTGAGGAGTTGTGGCGATTTGTACAAAGCGGGCTACTCCTGAAAACTGTAGGAGCCAATCGTGGCCAATCAGGATGGAATATGAGAAATCAAACAAACCTGTCTTGATCACATGACTATGGAGATCATGTGTACCGATTTGCGTGAAATTTGGTTAAAATCTGAAGGAGTAATAATAGAAAATGTGTTTTACATATCTCGGCCTCCTGGTGGCGCTATAAAGAGCAGATGTGAAAAATTCCAGGCAAAGGTTTTTCCTTGGCCGCTAGGGAGTTGGCATACAAAGTTATCCACAGATCCATGCAGTTAGAGGTAAAAACACTTTTCGGCCAGTTATAGCGCCACCTTGAGGCTGAGTTGAAATTGTTCATGTGGCATTTCGTCCTCGGCCTAGTGGGAATGTGGGTGCACAATTTCACGGAAATCATGCGATGTGTTCATGATTTGCAGCATTTTGTTTGAAACTGAGCACTCCTGTGAACTTTGGAAGCCAATCTTAACCAATCAGGATGGAGTCTGAGAAATCTGAAAGACTGGTTTCGTTGAATGGCTCTAGAGAGACTGTGTACCAATTTGCGTGATGTTTGGACAAAATCTGTAGGTGTACTGTGCAAAAACACACGGACGGACACACGGACGGACGGACACACGGACGGACGGAGTGCAAAACATACTCTCCCCCCATGCTTTCGGCCTGGTGGAGACAATTAGGGGTTCAGTGTCTTGCTCAAGGACACTTCAACAGTAACTCTGGGGGAGCCCGGGTTCGAACTGGCAACCTTGCGGTTACCATCCAGGCACTCTACCCCTGAGCCACCGCCGCGCCCTAAAGGTCAAACATTTCAGATGACTTAAACATGACTTCTTCTTATCGTGTCCACAATACAGTTAGAGTTACAATACACGCTAGATGTGGTTCAGCCACAGCTGAACACATTGCTGTCCCTTTTCGTTGAACTCCGATGCTGTGCAGGGATGTTCCAGTAGGGGGCGTGTGAGGAGGTGCTGCATGGTCTGCGGCTCAGTTCCACAGTCACACACAATGTCCTCGTCATCAGAAAAAACCCCATTTTACGAGAGTGGCTTTTGCTCGCCCAACACCAGATCTTAAAGGACAACTTTTGTTTTTTTCAACCAAGGTTCATGTTTTAGGTTGTTATTAGAGAAACTAAAAGATGAGTGTTAATTTTATTTAATTTGCTGCTTTCTTTCGTTTTAGGGATTTTAGCTCTTTTTGACAGGGGGGGCGGGGGCATTCGAGCATATGTATTTTTTTACCAAATTTGATGGTGATTTATTTTTGTATTATTGACTATAGTCCTAATAAACCCCAGGAAATTACATCTGGCCACAGAAGATCACAGGATCTATTGAATGTGAAGGCTTATACTGTGTGTATAGGCTCAATATGTCAGTTTGTCATATTCAATAGATCCTGTGATCTTTTGTGGCCAGATGTAATTTCTTGGGGTTTATTAGGACTATAGTAAATAATAAAATAATAAATCGCCATAATATTTTGTAAAAAAATACACATTTAGCCCCATGCTCGAATGCCCCCGCCCCCCTGTCAAAAACTGCTAAAATCCCAAAAACTAATGAAAGCAGCAAATGAAAGAAAATGTACACTCCCCTTTTAGTTTCTCTAATGACATCCTAAAACATGAACCTTGGTTGAAAAAAACTAAAGTTGTCCTTTAATCTATTAAGGCATTTCCACACTGCGTAGGTTGAGTCTGCTCCAGGGGGGGGGGTAGTGCCTCGCTATAGCCTTTAACTCCATCGTTGTAGCTGGTGGGAGATTGCCAGTCCTTTCTTCCCACTGAGTGACTCTCTCACTACTTATGCTCGGTGTTTCCGAGCAGAGGGATGCTATTCAGGAAACTTTTCCTGGATTTAAGACGGCTTTTGGCTGGCACATGGCCGAAGAGAGGAGGGTGTCTTTCGTCGGTAGACTGTTGTAGCCGCTCTTTTCTGATTGCTGCATTCCGTCGTATCTCTCTGGTGGGGCTCTGCCTGGCAGGATGTACAAACGGTCTGTGGGTGTAGGTTTCAGACAGCCTGTGATAAGGCGGCAGCTAGCATTAAGGGCGGGGTCCACCTTCTTGGCATGGGCAGATCGCTCCCACACTGGGCAGGCATACTCGGCAGCTGAGTACACACTAAACCCAAGCGTTTAGGTTATAAACACGTTTTAAACACATATTTGTAACACTTTTTAAACGTGTCACAGTGTTTAGATTATAAACAGAAGAACATGTTTAATCGCCTGTAACACTTTTTAAACACATAAACGTTTTTACAATCAAAGTCATATAGGTGTTCTCGTGAGGTGTTTGAGTGAACTCGTGTTCTACTGTACTTTATGACCATTAATAAACACTTGGCATTTTATTATTACACACATGGTGTTTAGGTTTAAACGCGTCACACGTTCCAGGGATTTACAGTGTAGCAGAGCGCTAGTGCGGTTGACTTAATAGTCTGTGGGTTAGCACCCCAGGTTGTGCCAGTGAGCTCGCGGATTATGTTGTTCCTCGCACTCACTTTACACTTGGTCTTCTCTGTGTGGGTCTTAAAAGAGAGACATCTATCCAGGGTTACCCCTATAGGTAGACAGGGTGCTCGCAGTGTTCAAGGGGGGTTCCTGACCAGCTGACATGCATGTCAACATGACTGAAAATAAATCTTTCTATTCAAAAGACCATGACTAAAACTAAATCTCTGTCAGAATCAACCTGAAGTTAGACACAAGCTGCGTATATTATATACGTATACGTATAGCAGCAGGTATGTGCACGCAGCCTAATCTCATCCATCGGTGCAATGACACGTTAATTCCGTACATATGTAACCAGAGGCTAAAGTATACATACTAGACGGACCACAGACTTATTATTAAAATGTACAGCCCCGTGATCACACCTGTGCAAGACATGGCCCTCCTCTGAGAGACAGAGCGAGTAGACAGGTTTCTGAACTGTCCACAGCCCTCCTCTGAGACACAGAGTGAGTAGACAGGTTTCTGAACTGTCCACATCCCTCCTCTGAGACACAGAGTGAGTAGACAGGTTTCTGAACTGTCCACAGCCCTCCTCTGAGACACAGAGTGAGTAGAAAGGTTTCTGAACTGTCCACAGCCCTCCTCTGAGACACAGACCCCTTTTCCACCAGTTGGTTCCCAGTGGGAACCGGTTCAGTTCTTTTTGTTTCTTAGTCCATGAGCCAGAGCTCCAAAATTGGTGGGCAAACTATACCCTATATTAAATTTGTAATATAATAAATCATTGCCTTCGTGTAAGTACTCAATTGGGGAAGTTTCATGGTGATAACAATCTAATATAGGTATGGTTTTGCCCACTCAATTCATAATTAACGTTCCAATTTTGGAGCTCTGGCTCATGGACTAAAAACCAAAAAGAACTGAACCGGTTCACATTGGGAACCAACTGGTGGAAAAGAGGCCACACAGTGAGTAGACAGGTTTCTGAACTGTCCACAGCCCTCCTCTGAGACACAGAGTGAGTAGACAGGTTTCTGAACTGTCCACAGCCCTCCTCTGAGACACAGAGTGAGTAGACAGGTTTCTGAACTGTCCACAGCCCTCCTCTGAGACACAGAGTGAGTAGACAGGTTTCTGAACTGTCCACAGCCCTCCTCTGAGACACAGAGTGAGTAGACAGGTTTCTGAACTGTCCACAGCCCTCCTCTGAGACACAGAGTGAGTAGACAGGTTTCTGAACTGTCCACAGCCCTCCTCTGAGACACAGAGTGAGTAGACAGGTTTCTGAACTGTCCACAGCCCTGCTCTGAGACACAGAGTATAAGTAGACAGGTTTCTGAACTGTTCACAGCCCTCCTCTGAGACACAGAGTGAGTAGACAGGTTTCTGAACTGTCCACAGCCCTCCTCTGAGACACAGAGAGAGTAGACAGGTTTCTGAACTGTCCACAGCCCTCCTCTGAGACACAGAGAGAGTAGACAGGTTTCTGAACTGTCCACAGCCCTCCTCTGAGACACAGAGTGAGTAGACAGGTTTCTGAACTGTCCACAGCCCTCCTCTGACACACAGAGTATAAGTAGACAGGTTTCTGAACTGTCCACAGCCCTCCTCTGAGACACAGAGCGAGTAGACAGGTTTCTGAACTGTCCACAGCCCTCCTCTGAGACACAGAGTGAGTAGACAGGTTTCTGAACTGTCCACAGCCCTCCTCTGAGACACAGAGTGAGTAGACAGGTTTCTGAACTGTCCACAGCCCTCCTCTGAGAGACAGAGCGAGTAGACAGGTTTCTGAACTGTCCACAGCACTCCTCTGAGAGACAGAGCGAGTAGACAGGTTTCTGAACTGTCCACAGCCCTCCTCTGAGACACAGAGTGAGTAGACAGGTTTCTGAACTGTGCACAGCCCTCCTCTGAGACACAGAGTGAGTAGACAGGTTTCTGAACTGTCCACAGCCCTCCTCTGAGACACAGAGTGAGTAGACAGGTTTCTGAACTGTCCACAGCCCTCCTCTGAGACACAGAGTGAGTGGACAGGTTTCTGAACTGTCCACAGCCCTCCTCTGAGAGACACAGAGTGAGTAGACAGGTTTCTGAACTGTCCACAGCACTCCTCTGAGACACAGAGTATAAGTAGACAGGTTTCTGAACTGTCCACAGCCCTCCTCTGAGACACACAGTGAGTAGACAGGTTTCTGAACTGTCCACAGCCCTCCTCTGAGAGACAGAGTGAGTAGAAAGGTTTCTGAACTGTCCACAGCCCTCCTCTGAGACACAGAGTGAGTAGACAGGTTTCTGAACTGTCCACAGCCCTCCTCTGAGACACAGAGTGAGTAGACAGGTTTCTGAACTGTCCACAGCCCTCCTCTGAGACACAGAGTGAGTGGACAGGTTTCTGAACTGTCCACAGCCCTCCTCTGAGAGACACAGAGTGAGTAGACAGGTTTCTGAACTGTCCACAGCACTCCTCTGAGACACAGAGTATAAGTAGACAGGTTTCTGAACTGTCCACAGCCCTCCTCTGAGACACAGAGTGAGTAGACAGGTTTCTGAACTGTCCACAGCCCTCCTCTGAGACACAGAGTGAGTAGACAGGTTTCTGAACTGTCCACGGCCCTCCTCTGAGACACAGAGTATAAGTAGACAGGTTTCTGAACTGTCCACAGCCCTCCTCTGAGAGACAGAGTATAAGTAGACAGGTTTCTGAACTGTCCACAGCCCTCCTCTGAGACACAGAGTGAGTAGACAGGTTTCTGAACTGTCCACAGCCCTCCTCTGAGACACAGAGTGAGTAGACAGGTTTCTGAACTGTCCACGGCCCTCCTCTGAGACACAGAGTATAAGTAGACAGGTTTCTGAACTGTCCACAGCACTCCTCTGAGAGACAGAGTATAAGTAGACAGGTTTCTGAACTGTCCATTGACTATAGACAGGATTCTGAAGTGTACACGGCCACACAGACACATCGAGAAATGAGTGGACACCATTTTTTATAATAAAATTAATGAGCATTAGTGTGAGGACCAATTATGCTGTATATGGAGATAAGGTCAAAAGAAGTGTTCCTCTCGACATGCGGCCATGACTGCGCCGACATGTGTTGGGGCTTATAGTGTAATTAGATGTACGGCATTGTGTAGGCCTATATGCGCATAATTAGTGACACGATGCATTACGGATGGATTAGGAGAAAAGCGAGTGATATGGGGAGTAGGGTGAGAGAGGTTAATAACTTAACCCATTTTGGGCGGGAACCCCTTTTGGTGTTTCAAACATTATGTTATAATTTAGCTATTGAAAAATAGCAGATCTACAAGCTCATAGCGCGCCACCGAGTGGCGCGCTACGAGCTTGTAGGTCTGCTATTTTTTTAAAAGTCATGAAAATGTGGTGCAAATCTTTGAATATATATTTCAGAGCGAACATTTTTTTTTTTTTTTTTTTTTTTATTGGTTTTTTGAAGGGACAGACAGTAGGCTGACAGGAAACGGGAGAGAGATGGGGGGGGGATGACATGCAGTAAAGGCCGTGTCGTGCTCGGGAGTCGAACCCGCGGCACACTGCGACTGGATTACCAGTCCGGTGCCCAGACCGTTACGCTACGGCCTGGGCCAAGAGCGAACAGTTTTAACTAAAATATTGGCTTCTGGGGGGGGTCCCTGGAACTACAAATTTTGAGATGGGGGGGGGGGGGGGGGGGGGGGGGGGTCCGTGGCCCAATAGAGATAATTCCGGGTGTCCTTGACATGAAAAAGGTTGAGCACCACTGACATAATAGAAACATGGGTTTTTTTCAGAAGTTTTCATCGGATTTTGAAGCCTTTTTTTTTTATCGACTTCAGTCCAAAATGGGTTAACATGGGATGTGAAAGCTACATGGAGACAATTACTGTTAACCCATTCTGACCGGGCACCCATTTTGGTGTCAGCATCGTGTTATGCTTTAGCTATTTAAAAATAGCAGATCTACAAGCTCATATCGCGCCACCGAGTGGCGCGATACGAGCTTGTAGGTCTGCTATTTTTGAAAAATCTAAGAGCGACTGACATTTCTAGAATCTGATCTCAGGTCAGAATGGGTTAATCAGACCAGTGTGTGTCCGGTGGAAACCTCGTATGAATCTGATCTCAGGTCAGATTGGGTTAAGCACTTCATGGTGCCGGGCGGCCTGCTGTGCATGGGGCTAATATTTCACCCTGGATATAATATCCACATTGTACCAGTCGAGTACCACAGCTAGCAGCATAGCGGCTTACGTCTCCTGACCTGCACTGCTGGAAGAAATACTCACATTGTGCAAAAGTGCATTATACATGCTACAACCCAGTGTAAACCAAACCAGGCCGGGAGATTAAAACACATTCTGACCTGAGATCAGATTCATACGAGGTTTCCACTGGACACACACTGGTCTGATTAACCCCATTCTGACCTGAGATCAGATTCTAAAAAATGTCAGTCGTTCTTCGATTTTTCAAAAAATAGCAGACCTATAAGCTCGTAGCGCGCCACTCGGTGGCGCGCTATGAGCTTGTAGATCTGCTATTTTTCAATAGCTAAAGCATAACATGATGCCAACACCAAAATGGGTTCCCGTTCAGAATGGGTTAAAGGGACACTTCACCTTTTGCTAAGAAATATATGGTAATGACATTTAGGAGCTTTAGAACACTTTCCTGGGGGTCTT
>NC_139718.1:4232771-4267771 GCF_964188405.1 Protomyctophum parallelum | reverse complement strand
TGTTTCTTTGTTTCTTTTGCAATCACTTGCTGTTGTTTAGTTGGGCCATCGAGGAGAGCTTGATTTATCTGTGAAATGCTTTGCTTTGCTTTGAAAAACAAAAACACTGTTTCAATCGAGGTGTGTTTTTTTTTTCTTCCGAAGAACAGAAAGAGCTTGATTTGTTTTGGGGGGAAAATGCTGGCTTTCTTTGGAAGTTATTGTTGTGTACTTGGATTCTGTTTTTTTTTTTTTTATTGGCATATTGAGGCATTTCAGGACGTTGTCTGAAAATGTTCTAAAGAAGAGAACGGTTGTCAACATAATTGCTGGTGGATTGATTGATTGATTGATTGATTGATTGAAATGTTTATTTGAATAAAGCAATTAACCCATTCTGAACGGGCACCCATTTTGGTGTTAGCATCATGTTATGCTTTAGCTATTTAAAAATAGTAGATCTACAAGCTCATATCGCGCCACCAAGTGGCGCGATACCAGCTTGTAGGTCTGCTATTTTGGAAAAAATCGAAGAACGACTGACATTTTTAGAATCTGATCTCAGGTCAGAATGGGTTTGTCAGACCAGTGTGTGTCCAGTGGAAAACCTCGTATGAATCTGATCTCAGGTCAGAATGGGTTAGTCAGACCAGTGTGTGTCCAGTGGAAACCTCGTATGAATCTGATCTCAGGTCAGAATGGGTTAAAAAAAAACAATAGAAACAGAAACGTCAGAATAACAAGCAGTACAACATAATAAAAAAAATCACACCCGTGTGAACTGAGTGGTGCAGCTCCCACCCCCCCCCCCTTTCCATCAACACTAAATATCATTCAATCATCTATTCAATACTTGTATAACTAAATCTGTGATATCTATGCATACAAATTAATATTACACACACACACACACACACACACACACACACACACACACACACACACACACACACACACCTAGTGAGATCCCTCACCGTCTTCCTCCCTGTAGCTCATTATCCCATTCTGACCTGAGATCAGATTCTAAAAATGTCAGTCGCTCTTCGATTTTTCAAAAATGGCAGACCTACAAGCTCGTATCGCGCCACTCGGTGGCGCGATATGAGCTTGTAGATCTGCTATTTTTCAATAGCTAAAGCATAACATGATGCCGACACCAAAATGGGTGCCCGGTCAGAATGGGTTAAAATCATGTCTTTGAGCTCACGTTTGTTTGCACATCTTTTTTAACACCACCGTGAAACCATTCCATAATCTCACCCCAGAATTGGAAATGCAAAAACCTTTTTTTTCTGGTTGTACGCCTAAATTTAACTTTGAAGTTGCAATAATTATAATCCCCTCCTGGTCTCTGAACAGTTTCTGTATGTCAGTGGTCAGTTTCTGTATGTCAGTGGTCAGTTTCTGTATGTCGGTCAGTTTCTGTATGTCAGTGGTCAGTTTCTGTATGTCAGTGGTCAGTTTCTGTATGTCAGTGGTCAGTTTCTGTATGTCAGTGGTCAGTTTCTGTATGTCAGTGGTCAGTTTCTGTATGTCAGTGGTCAGTTTCTGTATGTCAGTGGTCAGTTTCTGTATGTCAGTGGTCAGTTTCTGTATGTCAGTGGTCAGTTTCTGTATGTCAGTGGTCAGTTTCTGTATGTCAGTGGTCAGTTTCTGTATGTCAGTGGTCAGTTTCTGTATGTCAGTGGTCAGTTTCTGTATGTCAGTGGTCAGTTTCTGTATGTCAGTGGTCAGTTTCTGTATGTCAGTGGTCAGTTTCTGTATGTCAGTGGTCAGTTTCTGTATGTCAGTGGTCAGTTTCTGTATGTCAGTGGTCAGTTTCTGTATGTCAGTGGTCAGTTTCTGTATGTCAGTGGTCAGTTTCTGTATGTCAGTGGTCAGTTTCTGTATGTCAGTGGTCAGTTTCTGTATGTCAGTGGTCAGTTTCTGTATGTCAGTGGTCAGTTTCTGTATGTCAGTGGTCAGTTTCTGTATGTCAGTGGTCAGTTTCTGTATGTCAGTGGTCAGTTTCTGTATGTCAGTGGTCAGTTTCTGTATGTCAGTGGTCAGTTTCTGTATGTCAGTGGTCAGTTTCTGTATGTCAGTGGTCAGTTTCTGTATGTCAGTGGTCACTTTCTGTATGTCAGTGGTCACTTTCTGTATGTCAGTGGTCAGTGGCGTCAACTCCGGGGGTGCACAGGAGCAGAAGAACCCACTGGCAAAATAACACAACACAACGGCTCTTTTAAGAGCTAATAGCAGCCAGCCGCAGCGCAAATATGCGTGGCTGCACCCACTGCCGTTATAGGAACCTTCCGCCACTGTCAGTGGTAGTAACATATTGCTCTCTTTGTACATGACTTGTGCTGTTTGTTTGGTAGTCCACAATGTCAATACATTTATGGGGCTGTATTTTGTGTGTCTTAATCCATTTTGGCCGGGAACCCCTTTTGGTGTTAAAGCATTATGCTATGCTTTAGCTATTGAAAAATAGCAGATCTACAAGCTCATAGCGTGCCACCGAGTGGCGCGCTACGAGCTTGTAGGTCTGCTATTTTTGAAAAATCGTGAAAATGTGCCTCAAATTTGGATTTTCTTTTTTCAGAACAAACATTTTTAACTCAAATCTTTGCTTCTGGAGGTTCCCTGGAACGACATATTTTCAGATGGGGGGTCTCGGAGGCCAATTACAGATCATTTTTGGGGTCTTTGACATGAAATATTGAGTGATATAGGCCTAGAAACCATTTTTTTCAGACCTAAATGGGTTAAGTACCAGGTCTTATTCCCTAACTTCCCTACCTAAACTAAAGACCTGGAGGCGTGATCAATTCTCTTTGGCCACTCAGAATAGCCAAATGGCATTGATCACGCCTCCAGGTCTTTAGTTTACTCCATGTGTACATTTATAAATGTACTGCATTTATATAGCATTTTATCATCCAAATCGTCTCATAGATTGTGCATTACATTCACCATGAATGTCGGAACCAGCAAGGTTCAGAGTCTTGCTGCTCAAGTACACTTCGACACTTAAGCCCCTGGGTTAAACCGGTTCCCAATGGGAACCGGTTCAGTTCTTTACCACCGGTTGGTTCCCAATAGGAACCGGTTCAGTTCTTTACCACCGGTTGGTTCCCCCAATGGGAACCGGTTCAGTTCTTTTCCACCGGTTGGTTCCCAATGGGAACCGGTTCAGTTCTTTACCACCGGTTGGTTCCCAATAGGAACCGGTTCAGTTCTTTACCACCGGTTGGTTCCCAATGGGAACCGGTTCAGTTATTTTCCACCGGTTGGTTCCCAATGGGAACCGGTTCAGTTCTTTACCACCGGTTGGTTCCCAATAGGAACCGGTTCAGTTCTTTACCACCGGTTGGTTCCCAATGGGAACCGGTTCAGTTCTTTACCACCGGTTGGTTCCCAATGGGAACCGGTTCAGTTCTTTACCACCGGTTGGTTCCCAATGGGAACCGGTTCAGTTCTTTACCACCGGTTGGTTCCCCCAATGGGAACCGGTTCAGTTCTTTACCACCGGTTGGTTCCCCCAATGGGAACCGGTTCAGTTCTTTTCCACCGGTTGGTTCCCAATGGGAACCGGTTCAGTTCTTTACCACCGGTTGGTTCCCCCAATGGGAACCGGTTCAGTTCTTTTCCACCGGTTGGTTCCCAATGGGAACCGGTTCAGTTCTTTTCCACCGGTTGGTTCCCAATGGGAACCGGTTCAGTTCTTTACCACCGGTTGGTTCCCCCAATGGGAACCGGTTCAGTTCTTTTCCACCGGTTGGTTCCCCCAATGGGAACCGGTTCAGTTCTTTTCCACCGGTTGGTTCCCAATGGGAACCGGTTCAGTTCTTTACCACCGGTTGGTTCCCCCAATGGGAACCGGTTCAGTTCTTTACCACCGGTTGGTTCCCAATGGGAACCGGTTCAGTTCTTTACCACCGGTTGGTTCCCAATGGGAACCGGTTCAGTTCTTTACCACCGGTTGGTTCCCAATGGGAACCGGTTCAGTTCTTTACCACCGGTTGGTTCCCCCAATGGGAACCGGTTCAGTTCTTTTCCACCGGTTGGTTCCCCCAATGGGAACCGGTTCAGTTCTTTTCCACCGGTTGGTTCCCAATGGGAACCGGTTCAGTTCTTTACCACCGGTTGGTTCCCAATGGGAACCGGTTCAGTTCTTTACCACCGGTTGGTTCCCTCAATGGGAACCGGTTCAGTTCTTTACCACCGGTTGGTTCCCAATGGGAACCGGTTCAGTTCTTTACCACCGGTTGGTTCCCCCAATGGGAACCGGTTCAGTTCTTTACCACCGGTTGGTTCCCCCAATGGGAACCGGTTCAGTTCTTTACCACCGGTTGGTTCCCTCAATGGGAACCGGTTCAGTTCTTTACCACCGGTTGGTTCCCAATGGGAACCGGTTCAGTTCTTTACCACCGGTTGGTTCCCCCAATGGGAACCGGTTCAGTTCTTTACCACCGGTTGGTTCCCCCAATGGGAACCGGTTCAGTTCTTTACCACCGGTTGGTTCCCAATGGGAACCGGTTCAGTTCTTTACCACCGGTTGGTTCCCCCAATGGGAACCGGTTCAGTTCTTTACCACCGGTTGGTTCCCAATGGGAACCGGTTCAGTTCTTTACCACCGGTTGGTTCCCCCAATGGGAACCGGTTCAGTTCTTTACCACCGGTTGGTTCCCAATGGGAACCGGTTCAGTTCTTTTCCACCGGTTGGTTCCCAATGGGAACCGGTTCAGTTCTTTACCACCGGTTGGTTCCCAATGGGAACCGGTTCAGTTCTTTTCCACCGGTTGGTTCCCAATGGGAACCGGTTCAGTTCTTTACCACCGGTTGGTTCCCCCAATGGGAACCGGTTCAGTTCTTTTCCACCGGTTGGTTCCCCCAATGGGAACCGGTTCAGTTCTTTACCACCGGTTGGTTCCCCCAATGGGAACCGGTTCAGTTCTTTACCACCGGTTGGTTCCCCCAATGGGAACCGGTTCAGTTCTTTACCACCGGTTGGTTCCCAATGGGAACCGGTTCAGTTCTTTACCACCGGTTGGTTCCCAATGGGAACCGGTTCAGTTATTTTCCACCGGTTGGTTCCCAATGGGAACCGGTTCAGTTCTTTACCACCGGTTGGTTCCCCCAATGGGAACCGGTTCAGTTCTTTTCCACCGGTTGGTTCCCCCAATGGGAACCGGTTCAGTTCTTTCCCACCGGTTGGTTCCCCCAATGGGAACCGGTTCAGTTCTTTTCCACCGGTTGGTTCCCAATGGGAACCGGTTCAGTTCTTTACCACCGGTTGGTTCCCAATGGGAACCGGTTCAGTTCTTTTCCACCGGTTGGTTCCCAATGGGAACCGGTTCAGTTCTTTACCACCGGTTGGTTCCCCCAATGGGAACCGGTTCAGTTCTTTTCCACCGGTTGGTTCCCAATGGGAACCGGTTCAGTTCTTTACCACCGGTTGGTTCCCCCAATGGGAACCGGTTCAGTTCTTTTCCACCGGTTGGTTCCCCCAATGGGAACCGGTTCAGTTCTTTACCACCGGTTGGTTCCCCCAATGGGAACCGGTTCAGTTCTTTACCACCGGTTGGTTCCCCCAATGGGAACCGGTTCAGTTCTTTACCACCGGTTGGTTCCCAATAGGAACCGGTTCAGTTCTTTTCCACCGGTTGGTTCCCAATGGGAACCGGTTCAGTTCTTTACCACCGGTTGGTTCCCCCAATGGGAACCGGTTCAGTTCTTTACCACCGGTTGGTTCCCCCAATGGGAACCGGTTCAGTTCTTTCCCACCGGTTGGTTCCCCCAATGGGAACCGGTTCAGTTCTTTCCCACCGGTTGGTTCCCCCAATGGGAACCGGTTCAGTTCTTTACCACCGGTTGGTTCCCAATGGGAACCGGTTCAGTTCTTTACCACCGGTTGGTTCCCAATGGGAACCGGTTCAGTTCTTTACCACCGGTTGGTTCCCAATGGGAACCGGTTCAGTTCTTTACCACCGGTTGGTTCCCCCAATGGGAACCGGTTCAGTTCTTTACCACCGGTTGGTTCCCCCAATGGGAACCGGTTCAGTTCTTTTCCACCGGTTGGTTCCCCCAATGGGAACCGGTTCAGTTCTTTTCCACCGGTTGGTTCCCAATGGGAACCGGTTCAGATCTTTTCCACCGGTTGGTTCCCAATGGGAACCGGTTCAGTTCTTTTCCACCGGTTGGTTCCCAATGGGAACCGGTTCAGATCTTTTCCACCGGTTGGTTCCCAATGGGAACCGGTTCAGTTCTTTACCACCGGTTGGTTCCCAATGGGAACCGGTTCAGTTCTTTACCACCGGTTGGTTCCCCCAATGGGAACCGGTTCAGATCTTTTCCACCGGTTGGTTCCCAATGGGAACCGGTTCAGTTCTTTTCCACCGGTTGGTTCCCAATGGGAACCGGTTCAGTTCTTTACCACCGGTTGGTTCCCAATGGGAACCGGTTCAGTTCTTTTCCACCGGTTGGTTCCCCCAATGGGAACCGGTTCAGTTCTTTACCACCGGTTGGTTCCCCCAATGGGAACCGGTTCAGTTCTTTACCACCGGTTGGTTCCCCCAATGGGAACCGGTTCAGTTCTTTACCACCGGTTGGTTCCCAATAGGAACCGGTTCAGTTCTTTTCCACCGGTTGGTTCCCAATGGGAACCGGTTCAGTTCTTTACCACCGGTTGGTTCCCCCAATGGGAACCGGTTCAGTTCTTTACCACCGGTTGGTTCCCCCAATGGGAACCGGTTCAGTTCTTTCCCACCGGTTGGTTCCCCCAATGGGAACCGGTTCAGTTCTTTCCCACCGGTTGGTTCCCCCAATGGGAACCGGTTCAGTTCTTTACCACCGGTTGGTTCCCAATGGGAACCGGTTCAGTTCTTTACCACCGGTTGGTTCCCAATGGGAACCGGTTCAGTTCTTTACCACCGGTTGGTTCCCAATGGGAACCGGTTCAGTTCTTTACCACCGGTTGGTTCCCCCAATGGGAACCGGTTCAGTTCTTTACCACCGGTTGGTTCCCCCAATGGGAACCGGTTCAGTTCTTTTCCACCGGTTGGTTCCCCCAATGGGAACCGGTTCAGTTCTTTTCCACCGGTTGGTTCCCAATGGGAACCGGTTCAGATCTTTTCCACCGGTTGGTTCCCAATGGGAACCGGTTCAGTTCTTTTCCACCGGTTGGTTCCCAATGGGAACCGGTTCAGATCTTTTCCACCGGTTGGTTCCCAATGGGAACCGGTTCAGTTCTTTACCACCGGTTGGTTCCCAATGGGAACCGGTTCAGTTCTTTACCACCGGTTGGTTCCCCCAATGGGAACCGGTTCAGATCTTTTCCACCGGTTGGTTCCCAATGGGAACCGGTTCAGTTCTTTTCCACCGGTTGGTTCCCAATGGGAACCGGTTCAGTTCTTTACCACCGGTTGGTTCCCAATGGGAACCGGTTCAGTTCTTTTCCACCGGTTGGTTCCCCCAATGGGAACCGGTTCAGTTCTTTACCACCGGTACCACCATTGGGAACCAACTGGTGGAAAAGGGGCCTAACTGTGGGGGAGGCGAGCCCCTGTTGTGTGTGAGGGAGAAGATGTTTTGGGGAGTGTTTGTTTCAGACAACTCAACATCCTGCATATAATCGTGTAGAGTATTTAGTATTTAGTGAATAGCTGGGACAACAAGGCACAGTCAGTCAGTCAATAGGTCTATAGGTCTTTCAAACCGGTTGGTTCCCCCAATGGGAACCGGTTCAGTTATTTTCCACCGGTTGGTTCCCCCAATAGGAACCGGTTCAGTTCTTTTCCACCGGTTGGTTCCCAATGGGAACCGGTTCAGTTCTTTTCCACCGGTTGGTTCCCCCAATGGGAACCGGTTCAGTTCTTTTCCACCGGTTGGTTCCCCCAATGGGAACCGGTTCAGTTCTTTTCCACCGGTTGGTTCCCAATGGGAACCGGTTCAGTTCTTTTCCACCGGTTGGTTCCCAATGGGAACCGGTTCAGTTCTTTTCCACCGGTTGGTTCCCAATGGGAACCGGTTCAGTTCTTTACCACCGGTTGGTTCCCCCAATGGGAACCGGTTCAGTTCTTTACCACCGGTTGGTTCCCAATGGGAACCGGTTCAGTTCTTTACCACCGGTTGGTTCCCCCAATGGGAACCGGTTCAGTTCTTTTCCACCGGTTGGTTCCCCCAATGGGAACCGGTTCAGTTCTTTACCACCGGTTGGTTCCCAATGGGAACCGGTTCAGTTCTTTACCACCGGTTGGTTCCCAATGGGAACCGGTTCAGTTCTTTACCACCGGTTGGTTCCCCCAATGGGAACCGGTTCAGTTATTTTCCACCGGTTGGTTCCCCCAATGGGAACCGGTTCAGTTCTTTTCCACCGGTTGGTTCCCAATGGGAACCGGTTCAGTTCTTTACCACCGGTTGGTTCCCAATGGGAACCGGTTCAGTTCTTTTCCACCGGTTGGTTCCCAATGGGAACCGGTTCAGTTCTTTACCACCGGTTGGTTCCCAATGGGAACCGGTTCAGTTCTTTACCACCGGTTGGTTCCCCCAATGGGAACCGGTTCAGTTATTTTCCACCGGTTGGTTCCCAATGGGAACCGGTTCAGTTCTTTACCACCGGTTGGTTCCCAATGGGAACCGGTTCAGTTATTTTCCACCGGTTGGTTCCCAATGGGAACCGGTTCAGTTCTTTACCACCGGTTGGTTCCCCCAATGGGACCCGGTTCAGTTCTTTTCCACCGGTTGGTTCCCAATAGGAACCGGTTCAGTTCTTTACCACCGGTTGGTTCCCCCAATGGGAACCGGTTCAGTTCTTTTCCACCGGTTGGTTCCCAATAGGAACCGGTTCAGTTCTTTACCACCAGTTGGTTCCCCCAATGGGAACCGGTTCAGTTCTTTACCACCGGTTGGTTCCCAATGGGAACCGGTTCAGTTCTTTACCACCGGTTGGTTCCCAATGGGAACCGGTTCAGTTCTTTACCACCGGTTGGTTCCCAATGGGAACCGGTTCAGTTCTTTACCACCGGTTGGTTCCCAATGGGAACCGGTTCAGTTCTTTACCACCGGTTGGTTCCCCCAATGGGAACCGGTTCAGTTCTTTTCCACCGGTTGGTTCCCCCAATGGGAACCGGTTCAGTTCTTTTCCACCGGTTGGTTCCCAATGGGAACCGGTTCAGTTCTTTACCACCGGTTGGTTTCCCCAATGGGAACCGGTTCAGTTCTTTACCACCGGTTGGTTCCCCCAATGGGAACCGGTTCAGTTATTTTCCACCGGTTGGTTCCCCCAATGGGAACCGGTTCAGTTCTTTACCACCGGTTGGTTCCCCCAATGGGAACCGGTTCAGTTCTTTACCACCGGTTGGTTCCCAATGGGAACCGGTTCAGTTCTTTTCCACCGGTTGGTTCCCAATGGGAACCGGTTCAGTTCTTTTCCACCGGTTGGTTCCCAATGGGAACCGGTTCAGTTCTTTTCCACCGGTTGGTTCCCAATGGGAACCGGTTCAGTTCTATTCCACCGGTTGGTTCCCAATGGGAACCGGTTCAGTTCTTTTCCACCGGTTGGTTCCCAATGGGAACCGGTTCAGTTCTTTACCACCGGTTGGTTCCCCCAATGGGAACCGGTTCAGTTCTTTACCACCGGTTGGTTCCCAATGGGAACCGGTTCAGTTCTTTTCCACCGGTTGGTTCCCAATGGGAACCGGTTCAGTTCTTTTCCACCGGTTGGTTCCCCCAATGGGAACCGGTTCAGTTCTTTACCACCGGTTGGTTCCCCCAATAGGAACCGGTTCAGTTCTTTTCCACCGGTTGGTTCCCAATGGGAACCGGTTCAGTTCTTTACCACCGGTTGGTTCCCCCAATGGGAACCGGTTCAGTTATTTTCCACCGGTTGGTTCCCAATGGGAACCGGTTCAGTTCTTTACCACCGGTTCAGTTCTTTTCCACCGGTTGGTTCCCAATGGGAACCGGTTCAGTTCTTTACCACCGGTTGGTTCCCCCAATGGGAACCGGTTCAGTTCTTTACCACCGGTTGGTTCCCAATGGGAACCGGTTCAGTTCTTTACCACCGGTTGGTTCCCCCAATGGGAACCGGTTCAGTTCTTTACCACCGGTTGGTTCCCCCAATGGGAACCGGTTCAGTTCTTTACCACCGGTTGGTTCCCCCAATGGGAACCGGTTCAGTTCTTTTCCACCGGTTGGTTCCCAATGGGAACCGGTTCAGTTCTTTTCCACCGGTTGGTTCCCAATGGGAACCGGTTCAGTTCTTTACCACCGGTTGGTTCCCAATGGGAACCGGTTCAGTTCTTTACCACCGGTTGGTTCCCAATGGGAACCGGTTCAGTTCTTTACCACCGGTTGGTTCCCCCAATGGGAACCGGTTCAGTTCTTTTCCACCGGTTGGTTCCCCCAATGGGAACCGGTTCAGTTCTTTTCCACCGGTTGGTTCCCAATGCGAACCGGTTCAGTTCTTTACCACCGGTTGGTTTCCCCAATGGGAACCGGTTCAGTTCTTTACCACCGGTTGGTTCCCCCAATGGGAACCGGTTCAGTTATTTTCCACCGGTTGGTTCCCCCAATGGGAACCGGTTCAGTTCTTTACCACCGGTTGGTTCCCCCAATGGGAACCGGTTCAGTTCTTTACCACCGGTTGGTTCCCAATGGGAACCGGTTCAGTTCTTTTCCACCGGTTGGTTCCCAATGGGAACCGGTTCAGTTCTTTTCCACCGGTTGGTTCCCAATGGGAACCGGTTCAGTTCTTTTCCACCGGTTGGTTCCCAATGGGAACCGGTTCAGTTCTTTTCCACCGGTTGGTTCCCAATGGGAACCGGTTCAGTTATTTTCCACCGGTTGGTTCCCAATGGGAACCGGTTCAGTTCTTTACCACCGGTTGGTTCCCCCAATGGGAACCGGTTCAGTTCTTTACCACCGGTTGGTTCCCAATGGGAACCGGTTCAGTTCTTTTCCACCGGTTGGTTCCCAATGGGAACCGGTTCAGTTCTTTTCCACCGGTTGGTTCCCCCAATGGGAACCGGTTCAGTTCTTTACCACCGGTTGGTTCCCCCAATGGGAACCGGTTCAGTTCTTTTCCACCGGTTGGTTCCCAATGGGAACCGGTTCAGTTCTTTACCACCGGTTGGTTCCCCCAATGGGAACCGGTTCAGTTCTTTACCACCGGTTGGTTCCCAATGGGAACCGGTTCAGTTCTTTACCACCGGTTGGTTCCCCCAATGGGAACCGGTTCAGTTCTTTACCACCGGTTGGTTCCCCCAATGGGAACCGGTTCAGTTCTTTACCACCGGTTGGTTCCCCCAATGGGAACCGGTTCAGTTCTTTTCCACCGGTTGGTTCCCAATGGGAACCGGTTCAGTTCTTTTCCACCGGTTGGTTCCCAATGGGAACCGGTTCAGTTCTTTTCCACCGGTTGGTTCCCAATAGGAACCGGTTCAGTTCTTTACCACCGGTTGGTTCCCCCAATGGGAACCGGTTCAGTTCTTTACCACCGGTTGGTTCCCAATGGGAACCGGTTCAGTTCTTTACCACCGGTTGGTTCCCAATGGGAACCGGTTCAGTTCTTTACCACCGGTTGGTTCCCAATGGGAACCGGTTCAGTTCTTTACCACCGGTTGGTTCCCCCAATGGGAACCGGTTCAGTTCTTTACCACCGGTTGGTTCCCCCAATGGGAACCGGTTCAGTTCTTTTCCACCGGTTGGTTCCCAATGGGAACCGGTTCAGTTCTTTTCCACCGGTTGGTTCCCAATGGGAACCGGTTCAGTTCTTTTCCACCGGTTGGTTCCCAATAGGAACCGGTTCAGTTCTTTACCACCGGTTGGTTCCCCCAATGGGAACCGGTTCAGTTCTTTACCACCGGTTGGTTCCCAATGGGAACCGGTTCAGTTCTTTACCACCGGTTGGTTCCCAATGGGAACCGGTTCAGTTCTTTACCACCGGTTGGTTCCCAATGGGAACCGGTTCAGTTCTTTACCACCGGTTGGTTCCCAATGGGAACCGGTTCAGTTCTTTTCCACCGGTTGGTTCCCAATGGGAACCGGTTCAGTTCTTTACCACCGGTTGGTT
The DNA here is from genome assembly GCF_964188405.1 of Protomyctophum parallelum. NCBI lineage: Eukaryota > Metazoa > Chordata > Actinopteri > Myctophiformes > Myctophidae > Protomyctophum > Protomyctophum parallelum. Next base: position 4,255,737 of record NC_139718.1, on the reverse strand, counting down.
CCCCCAATGGGAACCGGTTCAGTTCTTTACCACCGGTTGGTTCCCCCAATGGGAACCGGTTCAGTTCTTTTCCACCGGTTGGTTCCCAATGGGAACCGGTTCAGTTCTTTTCCACCGGTTGGTTCCCAATGGGAACCGGTTCAGTTCTTTTCCACCGGTTGGTTCCCAATAGGAACCGGTTCAGTTCTTTACCACCGGTTGGTTCCCAATGGGAACCGGTTCAGTTCTTTACCACCGGTTGGTTCCCAATGGGAACCGGTTCAGTTCTTTACCACCGGTTGGTTCCCAATGGGAACCGGTTCAGTTCTTTACCACCGGTTGGTTCCCAATAGGAACCGGTTCAGTTCTTTACCACCGGTTGGTTCCCAATGGGAACCGGTTCAGTTCTTTACCACCGGTTGGTTCCCAATGGGAACCGGTTCAGTTCTTTACCACCGGTTGGTTCCCAATGGGAACCGGTTCAGTTCTTTACCACCGGTTGGTTCCCAATGGGAACCGGTTCAGTTCTTTTCCACCGGTTGGTTCCCAATGGGAACCGGTTCAGTTCTTTACCACCGGTTGGTTCCCAATGGGAACCGGTTCAGTTCTTTTCCACCGGTTGGTTCCCAATGGGAACCGGTTCAGTTCTTTACCACCGGTTGGTTCCCAATGGGAACCGGTTCAGTTCTTTACCACCGGTTGGTTCCCAATGGGAACCGGTTCAGTTCTTTTCCACCGGTTGGTTCCCAATGGGAACCGGTTCAGTTCTTTACCACCGGTTGGTTCCCAATGGGAACCGGTTCAGTTCTTTTCCACCGGTTGGTTCCCAATGGGAACCGGTTCAGTTCTTTACCACCGGTTGGTTCCCAATGGGAACCGGTTCAGTTCTTTACCACCGGTTGGTTCCCAATGGGAACCGGTTCAGTTCTTTTCCACCGGTTGGTTCCCAATAGGAACCGGTTCAGTTCTTTACCACCGGTTGGTTCCCCCAATGGGAACCGGTTCAGTTCTTTACCACCGGTTGGTTCCCAATGGGAACCGGTTCAGTTCTTTACCACCGGTTGGTTCCCAATGGGAACCGGTTCAGTTCTTTACCACCGGTTGGTTCCCCCAATAGGAACCGGTTCAGTTCTTTACCACCGGTTGGTTCCCAATGGGAACCGGTTCAGTTCTTTACCACCGGTTGGTTCCCCCAATGGGAACCGGTTCAGTTCTTTTCCACCGGTTGGTTCCCCCAATAGGAACCGGTTCAGTTCTTTACCACCGGTTGGTTCCCAATGGGAACCGGTTCAGTTCTTTTCCACCGGTTGGTTCCCCCAATGGGAACCGGTTCAGTTCTTTACCACCGGTTGGTTCCCCCAATGGGAACCGGTTCAGTTCTTTTCCACCGGTTGGTTCCCCCAATGGGAACCGGTTCAGTTCTTTACCACCGGTTGGTTCCCCCAATGGGAACCGGTTCAGTTCTTTTCCACCGGTTGGTTCCCCCAATGGGAACCGGTTCAGTTCTTTACCACCGGTTGGTTCCCAATGGGAACCGGTTCAGTTCTTTACCACCGGTTGGTTCCCCCAATGGGAACCGGTTCAGTTCTTTTCCACCGGTTGGTTCCCCCAATGGGAACCGGTTCAGTTCTTTACCACCGGTTGGTTCCCAATGGGAACCGGTTCAGTTCTTTACCACCGGTTGGTTCCCAATGGGAACCGGTTCAGTTCTTTACCACCGGTTGGTTCCCAATGGGAACCGGTTCAGTTCTTTACCACCGGTTGGTTCCCCCAATGGGAACCGGTTCATTTCTTTACCACCGGTTGGTTCCCAATGGGAACCGGTTCAGTTCTTTACCACCGGTTGGTTCCCAATGGGAACCGGTTCAGTTCTTTACCACCGGTTGGTTCCCCCAATGGGAACCGGTTCAGTTCTTTTCCACCGGTTGGTTCCCCCAATGGGAACCGGTTCAGTTCTTTACCACCGGTTGGTTCCCAATGGGAACCGGTTCAGTTCTTTACCACCGGTTGGTTCCCCCAATGGGAACCGGTTCAGTTCTTTTCCACCGGTTGGTTCCCCCAATGGGAACCGGTTCAGTTCTTTTCCACCGGTTGGTTCCCAATGGGAACCGGTTCAGTTCTTTACCACCGGTTGGTTCCCAATGGGAACCGGTTCAGTTCTTTTCCACCGGTTGGTTCCCAATGGGAACCGGTTCAGTTCTTTACCACCGGTTGGTTCCCCCAATGGGAACCGGTTCAGTTCTTTTCCACCGGTTGGTTCCCCCAATAGGAACCGGTTCAGTTCTTTACCACCGGTTGGTTCCCAATGGGAACCGGTTCAGTTCTTTTCCACCGGTTGGTTCCCCCAATGGGAACCGGTTCAGTTCTTTACCACCGGTTGGTTCCCCCAATGGGAACCGGTTCAGTTCTTTTCCACCGGTTGGTTCCCCCAATGGGAACCGGTTCAGTTCTTTACCACCGGTTGGTTCCCAATGGGAACCGGTTCAGTTCTTTACCACCGGTTGGTTCCCAATGGGAACCGGTTCAGTTCTTTACCACCGGTTGGTTCCCAATGGGAACCGGTTCAGTTCTTTACCACCGGTTGGTTCCCAATGGGAACCGGTTCAGTTCTTTACCACCGGTTGGTTCCCAATGGGAACCGGTTCAGTTCTTTACCACCGGTTGGTTCCCCCAATGGGAACCGGTTCAGTTCTTTACCACCGGTTGGTTCCCAATGGGAACCGGTTCAGTTCTTTACCACCGGTTGGTTCCCCCAATGGGAACCGGTTCAGTTCTTTTCCACCGGTTGGTTCCCAATGGGAACCGGTTCAGTTCTTTACCACCGGTTGGTTCCCCCAATGGGAACCGGTTCAGTTCTTTTCCACCGGTTGGTTCCCCCAATGGGAACCGGTTCAGTTCTTTACCACCGGTACCACCATTGGGAACCAACTGGTGGAAAAGGGGCCTAACTGTGGGGGAGGCGAGCCCCTGTTGTGTGTGAGGGAGAATATGTTTTGGGGAGTGTTTGTTTCAGACAACTCAACATCCTGCATATAATCGTGTAGAGTATTTAGTATTTAGTGAATAGCTGGGACAACAAGGCGATAGAGCGCCCCGCCCCCTTTTTCTCTTCTTGCTTTTATTATTTGTTTGGCCCAAAAAAATGTGTTTATTGTCATGATTTGTCAACGTGGCTGTTGGCTTCGTCCGAGGCGTATGAAGCTCTTTAAAAACGTCTAAATGAATGGTTGAATTATCTCCCGGTGACCTCACAGGGGGCGGGACTGAATGGTTGAATTCTCTTCCGGTGACCTCACAGGGGGCGGGACTGAATGGTTGAATTCTCTTCCGGTGACCTCACAGTGGGCGGGACTGAATGGTTGAATTATCTTCCGGTGACCTCACAGGGGGCGGGACTGAATGGTTGAATTCTCTTCCGGTGACCTCACAGGGGGCGGGACTGCGACGTTCTATAACGTGACGCGGACCGCATTGGCCCCTTTATTTGGAATCCCACCACAGCTCCAGGAAAACGCTGCTGTGATTGGCCAGCCCAGTAGTCGCTGTGATTGACAGTTCTCGCATTTGCTACTATGCCTGAGCCTAACCCCTAACCCTAAATCTAACCTCAGTAACAGTATACCTGCCCAGGAGCCAATCAGACGGGTCTATCCAGGAGCGCCGGTGGGATTCCAAAATATAGCGCAATGGTTTTCATGTTGAGGCCCGTTATTTATTCAGCATTTGAGGCACGGAACCACCAAACTAAAGCATTCTGTTATCAAATCAAGATGTAGGTATTGATGTCGGTATCATAGGAGAGATAACGGGCCAACGTTGACCAAAATAACGATTATCTTACATTCTCTAATTGTGTAGACTTCTTGTAAATTAACAGTTTCCGTGCTTTGAATGGATTACTCCAGGTTAATGTCGCTGCCATATCGGAGATACGCGACTTTTGTTTTATGTGTTTAATCCGCCGCAATGTAATAATTAAAAAGAAAATCCGTCTTCGCCGCAGAGAAAGAGTGTAGATGCATCTGTTTTGATGAGGAAACGGAAATCGTCACATGCTGTGGGCTGCTAGGGCTTCTGGGAAATTGAGGCCAATGTAACCGAATGGGGTTCAACGCCTCATGGAGGAGGCTCCTGTGCTGCGTCTTCCGGGTGTACCAAGATGGCGGGTGGTCCAGCCGTTCATAACAAACGGGAGAAGCTTTTTTCGCTCGATTTTCGCGGATTAAAAGCCCAAATAATTCAGCGTATGCTCTAAAGGTAATACAACAATCTCGGCAGTGAAGGGGGGTTGATTAAAAGTCTGTTAAAACGTTTTCCGCAGTCAAACTGTTAATGAATTAATTTGGTTTCATTTAACACTCAAGAGTTTTGATTGATTGAATAATTTATTAACAGTTTTGGAGAATGAGTACATTTCAAGCAGAACTCAATACAAGAATAACTGTGGACGACACCATAAAGCATTACACTTGTCTACAATTAATAGGGTCCACCATGTTCAATTCATCATCGAGACGTAAGACATTTAGAGACATACAAAGGTTAGCCCATTCTGGGCGGGAACCCATTTTGGTGTTAGCATCATGTCATGCTTTAGCTATTGAAAAATAGCAGACCTACAAGCTCATAGCGCGCCACCGAGTGGCGCGCTATGAGCTTGTAGGTCTGCTATTTTTTGAAAAATCGAACAACGACTGACATATAGAAACATAGCTTTTTCAGCAAACTGTCAGGATGTAGAGAAGACATTTTTAGAATCTGATCTCAGGTCAGAATGGGTTAAAGCTATATAGGGACCACCTGGAACCCCCTCAAAGGACCACTGGGTGGTCCCCAGTCCCCGGACGGACCACTAGGTTGAAAACCCACTGCTACAGCGTGACGCGGACCTTGGCGGGCAGCAGCCTCAGAGACGCTCCCGGGTGTCCGTTGTAGAAGGAGGGGAACAGCGCCCCCCCGTGGCCGACGGCCAGCTGGGTGAAGGTGTGCAGGTGTGTGTCGGAGTGGCCGTCCCAGAAAGACAGCGTTCCTCTGTCCCCGTCCAGCTGGAGACGGACACTCTGGACGCTCGTCACCGGCAGGTAGCTCCACCCCTGTGTGGGAGGAGAAAGAGGAGGAGTTTTACATGAAGCTCCACCCCTGTGTGGGAGGAGGAGGAGGAGGAGGAGGAGAAGGTTTACATGAAGCTCCACCCCTGTTTGGGAGGTGGAGGAGGAGGAGGAGGAGAAGGTTTACATGAAGCTCCACCCCTGTTTGGGAGGTGGAGGAGGAGGAGGAGGAGGAGGAGGAGGAGGAGGAGGAGGAGGAGGAGAAGGTTTACATGAAGCTCCACCCCTGTGTGGGAGGAGGAGGAGGAGGAGGAGGAGGAGGAGGAGGAGGAGGAGGAGTTTTACATGAAGCTCCACCCCTGTGTGGGAGGAGGAGGAGGAGGAGGAGGAGGAGGAGGAGGAGTTTTACATGAAGCTCCACCCCTGTTTGGGAGGAGGAGGAGGAGGAGGAGTTTTACATGAAGCTCCACCCCTGTGTGGGAGGAGGAGGATGAGTTTTACATGAAGCTCCACCCCTGTTTGGGAGGTGGAGGAGTTTTAAAGGTTTCATGACATTCATTTTCATTTATTTTTATTTTTTCTTTTAGGTTGTATGACCTCAATTACACCCAAAAAAAACTGAACTTTGAACATTCAGTGGATTTTCTGTGGTCTGAAGTTTTCTTTGGGGTTTGGAAGCCTTTTGAGCTACAATGAAAACAGGCAACACAGTGAATGAAAACAGTGACATCTGCTGGCAAATCCCATTGACATATATGGGATTTGCAGGATCTTACATCACAAACAGCCGGCAAATCAGAGCACCTGCTTGAGCCAGAAAACCCCAGATCACAGAAAATCTACTGAATGTTAAAAGTTCATGTTTTTGGGTGCAATTGAGATTAGAAAACCTAAAAAAAATAAGAACAATTCCAAAACCTTTTTTTCAATGTCACAATCCCTTTAAGACTGGCTCCCGACATGCGTTGCCGGTTAAGAGTTCCCAAGTACAAGAACAAACTGTCTAGTAGGAGAAAGAACCAGGGCAAAGGAAAACACTTGATTGTATCGTTCCCTGGTTCGATTCACGGTAAGAACGAATATTCCATTTGGACATGGCGTTCCTGAGTTGTTACCGTTGGAAGCGTATTATTATTATTATTTTTGTCTCCATATTTGGGTTGAAACGTTGCCCAAACGTGAGTACTGGCTACTGACGTCATAGTACTGATGTCATAGTACTGATGTCATAGTACTGATGTCATAGACTGGCCTCCACTAGAAGACGTATCTTCACCGAGCAGGACGGAACAGCATATGGTCAAAATGCTCTGCACATTGAAGCTCCGAGTAGACCGTCCTTTTTTTGAGTGTTCTGCTATAGCAGCGGGACACAGAATTTACTCATTTGGAGTTTTTAGCAAAGGAGGACAGTTCAATGTGTGCGTCTTCAATACGGTGTCTCTGAGATGGACGAAGTTGCCCCGAGTTCCAACGACAGGAGTAGAGCGCCGTCCCCTTGAGGTCCCCTGCTCGCTCTCCGCCCACACTGCCGTGCTCATCGGAGATATCGCCTACATCTGGGGTGGAATGGATGTGCATGAGAAGCTTTGCAATAACGAGCTTTATGCGTTTGACGTCGACGCCCACAGATGGCTCACTACCGAGGTTTCCGGGAGCGTTCCAGAGGCGAGGTGGGGCCACTCAGCCTGTGTCTTGAGGAAGGACATGTATGTCTATGGAGGAGAGAACCTGCTGGATGTATTCACTAATGACCTCTACAAGCTGGACACCGCCACAATGGTCTGGACTTTAATTAATACCGGAGGTGTTCCACCTCCCTGCTCAGCACTTCACTCTGCCACTATCATCGGGACAAAGATGTTTGTATTTGGTGGAGTAGAAGAGAGGGACGACACCTGCAACAACATCAGAGTGTTTGACTCGGAGACCAGTTGCTGGCTCAGCATTCCTTCTGAACAGCTTCCTACAGAAGAACGCATATTTCATTCAGCTTTTTCCTACAATGGAGAGCTGTACATATTCGGTGGTGAATCATTCAGTGCAAAGAACCTCAATGACATGTGGAAGTTCAGTCCGGAAACCTCTTCCTGGAAGGAGGTTAAGCCCAAGGTGAACGACTCATTCTCCATTATTTGGGGCTTCTGTTGCATGGTGGGGGATCGTGTGATCCTCTTTGGAGGATGTAAAGGAGACAAAGCCAATGATAGCCTGTACATCTTGGACCTCAGTCCCAGTCTCAAGACGCTTTGCAAGATGGCGGTTATCCAGTACGGTCTGGAGCAGTCTGAACTCCCACACGACATCAGGTGGGAACTGGCAGCCATGACTGTCAAAAAACGCTAGAAAGCTGGAGAGCTGTGCATCGTTTCATAGTCAGAGGATATTGATACAATCTGGGAATACATTTCTTACCGAGAACTCTTACCAAGAACTTTGTCTCTTGCGTCCACCAGATGGCAGTCAACTTGTATAACCCATTCTGACCTGAGATCAGATTCATACGAGGTTTCCACTGGACACACACTGGTCTGATTAACCCCATTCTGACCTGAGATCAGATTCTAAAAATGTCAGTCGTATCGCGCCACTCGGTGGCGCGATATGAGCTTGTAGATCTGCTATTTTTCAATAGCTCAAGCATAACATGATGCCAACACCAAAATGGGTGCCCGGTCAGAATGGGTTAACCCGATCTGTGCCAGGAACGTTTGGTTACGTTTAAAGCAGCAGGTAGCCTACTACCTGTGCCAAGACGTAACGTTAAGTTATTTAATGTATTTGTATGCATTTTCATCTGACGCGCACACGACGTGCACATGGATGCGCCCACGGTTATTTATGCTCTCGTTTGTCCCATATCTCTGGTACCGGCACAGCGTTTCTATTGTAACAGGTGGGTGACGTCCAGTGGCGTGCACAGATAGACACTAGGGGGTGCTAGAGCACCCCCTGCCCTTTTAACAATGCTAATTTTTTTTAAAAAAAAAACGTTTTCTTTTTTTTTCTTACTTTGTAGTGTGTGGACCACGGTGACATTGATCAAATCTTGATAAAAAACACTTCTACTATATTATTTAGGACCCCCACAATCTAAAGCTATGTTTCTATGTCAGTGGTTCTTCGATAAAAAAAATAGCAGACCTACAAGCTCGTAGGTCGCTATGAGCTTGTAGATCTGCTATTTTTCAATAGCGAAAGCACCAAAATGGGTTCCCTTCCTGTCCCAAAATGCGCTGCACAAGGTGCCCTTTTTTCACTTCAGCACCTGCCCCTCTAAATGTCTGTGCACGCCACTGACCGTACCGGTGGCGTGGGCCACGTATTTCCGTACAGTACCGTACCGTACAGTACCGTACCGTACCTGTGAGGAGTGGTCCTCGTATCTCCGTACCGTACCGTACCTGTGAGGAGTGGGCCACGTATCTCCGTACCGTACCGTACCTGTGAGGAGTGGGCCACATATTTCCGTACAGTACCGTACCGTACCTGTGAGGAGTGGGCCACATATTTCCGTACAGTACCGTACCGTACCTGTGAGGAGTGGGCCACATATTTCCGTACAGTACCGTACAGTACCGTACAGTACCGTATACCGTACCTGTGAGGAGTGGGCCACGTATCTCCGTACCGTATACCGTACCTGTGAGGAGTGGGCCACATATTTCCGTACAGTACCGTACAGTACCGTACAGTACCGTACCTGTGAGGAGTGGGCCACGTATCTCCGTACCGTACCGTACCTGTGAGGAGTGGTCCTCGTATCTCCGTACCGTACCGTACCTGTGAGGAGTGGTCCTCGTATCTCCGTACCGTACCGTACCTGTGAGGAGTGGTCCTCGTATCTCCGTACCGTACCGTACCTGTGAGGAGTGGTCCTCGTATCTCCGTACCGTACCGTACCATACCTGTGAGGAGTGGGCCACGTATCTCCCGTCGTAGCAGAGCAGCTCCCAGAAGCCGGCCTCGCTGTCGCCCGTCCTCCGGTAGGCCTCGGTGAGGACGCCCAGCGCCCAGCGCTCGGCGCCCGCCGTGTCCACGGCCCAGCTGTGAGTCCCCGCCGTCAGGCCGGCGGCGCCCAGGACGTCGTGCCCGTCGGCCGGCCTCCTCTGTGGGGAGGCCTCCTCTCCCTCCTCCTCCTCCTCCTCCTCCTCGCCGGGAGCCGACCAGTACTCTTTACCTGCAACGCCGCGTTCAAGATTTGTTTTATTTTGCCGTTCGTTAATTGCACCTGCAGGCAGTCTCATAAAACTAAATAAAACTAAATCATGTTTCTCCTAGTTAACCCATAATGACCATGAGATCAGATTCTATAAATGTCTTCTACACCCTGACGGATTTTCTGAAAAAGCTATGTTTCTATGTCGGTCGTTCTTCGATTTAAAAAAAAATAGCAGACCTACAAGCTCGTAGCGCGCCACTCGGTGGCGCGCTATGAGCTTGTAGGTCTGCTATTGTTCAATAGCTAAAGCATAACATGATGCTAACACCAAAAGGGGTTCCCGCCCCAAAATGGGTCAGCATAGATTCATAAAAGAATAAACTATTCCATGTTGTTCCAGGGACCCCGCAGAAGCAAAGATTTGAGTTAAAAATGTTCGCTCTGAAAGGATATATATATTCCAAATTTGCGCCACATTTTCACAATTCTTCAAAAAAAAGAGTAGACCTACAAGCTCGTATAGATCTGCTATTTTTCAATAGCTAAAGTATAACATGATCCTTAACCCATTCTGAACGGGAACCCCTTTTGGTGTTAGCATCATGTTATGCTTTAGCTATTGAAAAATAGCAGACCTACAAGCTCATAGCGCGCGCTACGAGCTTGTAGGTCTGCTATTTTTGAAAAGAAACGACTGACATTTTTTAGAATCTGATCTCAGGTCAGAATTGGTTCATCAGACCAGTGTGTGTCCAGCGGAAACCTCGTATGAATCTGATCTCAGGTCAGAATGGGTTAAAACACCAAAAGGGGTTCCCGCCGCCACCCAAAATGGGATATATATCATTTGGACCTCTTCCTTTTTGCCTCACCGATGGCGTCGAGGTCTCGGGACACGGTGAGTCCCGGGGTGCCACCGCCGGCGCCGCCCGCCGTGCGGGGGTCCAGGACCACGGGGGCGTAGCCCGGCAGGACGTCCCGCATGTTGAGCCACACCTTGAAGGCCAGGTTGCCCAGGTGACCGGCCACGTCCAGCAGGGCCGTGGGCAGCGGCCGGGGGGCCTGCGTACACCATGCAGTTAGAATAGAGAGAGCAGTGGGGGTCAATGCAGTGGGCAGCGGCCGGGGGGCCTGCGTACACCATGCAGTTAGAAGAAGAAGAATAATAATAAAACTTTATTTGTATAGCACCAGTGTTGTTTTCGTCGACTAAAACTAAGACGAAAAATGTTCGTCAACTACCTTTTTTCACTGATAAAAACTAAATAAAAACTAATCTATGATGACTAAAACTAAGACTAAATATACTGACAATTTCGTCAACAAATAAAAACTAGACTAAAATGTTAGGAAGGGACTAGTGGACAAGAGTAGCCTGGCTAATAAGCCAGACTCAAATCACACTGTCGTGTGATATTTGAGTCTGAAGATGCTGTGTATGGATCTTGTTTCCCGGGGGGGCGGGTTGAAACATTTTCTCTGTGACGCAATTGGTCAGAGCTACTGTCAGTCAAAGGTCTCAAGCGTTGAAAGTCACTGTACCAAAGCCCGCCCATATGGCATACCGTGTCCCGATTGGCCGCCCCATTTCTCTGGTGTAGGAAATGGGCGTACAATTGAGCCTCTCCAGACCGTAATTTTTTTTGCCAACGGCTGATTTGGTCTGGTTTATTAACCAGGCTAGGACAAGAGATCCAGTTTTATGCTGGGTTGCATGCTGAAAATAGCAGATATACATTCTCACAACGCGTCGCGCTGCGACGCGTTGTGAGAATGTATATCTGCTATTTTCAGCATGCAACCCAAGTGTAAAATATGTCATTACGACATCAAGGCCTGTCAAAACACATTTTTGTCGACTAAATCAACTGTAGATTTAGTCGACTAAAATCGTATGACATTTAGTCGACTAAAACTAGACTAAACACTAAAACATCCCGGGTGACTAAAATGCGACTAAAACTAAATGAAAACTATTCAAGAGACTATGACTAAAACTAAAATAGAAAATTTGCTGCCAAAAACAACACTGGTAGTACTACAGTATAGTGGTCGTACCTGCATGGTGAGCGCTCCGGGCGCCACAGGCCTGTAGTTCCTCAGGAAGGACTCGGGGTCCGCGTCCCTCAGCTGTTCCTGGACGGACCAGACGGCCTCCCAGAGGACGGCCGCGTCTCCGCTAAGCCCCTCCCCTTTCTCCACCATGGCCCGCCTCTTCTGCGCCGCCTCCTCCCTCAGCGCGACGACCCTCGCCATCTCCTCCCGCCTATAGCGTCGATTTTGACAGCAAATATATTTAGTTTTAGTGTTTTTGAATAAAGTTTCATTTGGTTTTAGTCAAATTTTTTATAGTCAACATCTTTAGGTTTTTTGTGTTATAAGTCCATTCTTAATATCTAATCGAGTAAACATCATAGATTTTAGTAGAGTAAATCTACAGTTGATTTAGTCGACTGAAATGTATTTTGGCGGGCCTTGATGCTGCCCACCATAAAGGCTGATTTTACACTGAGCTTGTAGATCGGCTATTTTCAGCCTGCAACCAAACCTTGTCTTTTAGTTCTACTGGATCTCTTATCCACTGACATTTAGACATTAGTTTTTTATCTGTTGACAGTATAGTCATATAGTTTTAGTCATCATGGCTTCATTTCTATTTAGTTTTTACGGTAGCCGACAGATATTTACGGTAGCCGACAGGACATTTTTCGTCATAGTTTCAGTCGACGGAATGAGCACCGTCGTCCACACGTACCTCAGGAACCGGAAGAGCACGTCCGTTCCCCGTCGGACGCCCGCCTCCGTCGCGCGGAGCTCGGCGCGGCGCTGTTGTCCGATGGGGTCGGACGGTGTGGACCCCGCCGCCGCGGCCGAATCCTCCGCTCTCCGTTTCAGGGACTCCAGCGACTCGCGGAGCGCGGCCCTGCGTCGCCCGGCCGCCTCCTCCACGGTTGTGAACCTGCGTTTTATTTATTATTATTATTGTTTGTGATCAAATGAATATACATGATATCATCAAATCACGTGTATTTATGAAGCACATTTAAAAACAATTTCCATTGTACCAAAGTGCTGTACAGAACATCTCAATATGGACGGGCACAGACAATAGGTGGGCAACAAAAAACAATAAAACAAACATTTATAATGGGTTAAAAGGCAACAAACTAAACAATATCACAGACAATCAAACAAGTAAAACAGGGTTTTGAGCTCTGTTCTGGCCTCCTCCCCCCATCGAGCATAGCTGTTTTGTCAAAACCACGTGACTCCATTGAAAATGAATTTAGCCGGGGAGCCCCAGGCCCAAAATTCGACAGGACCTGTCTTTTTATTTGTGTTTTTTTTCTATTCATTTGGTCATTACGGTCCACAGAATGAGAGGCCTAGCTGCTCTGCCGGAAACATTGCGAAATAAAACGTTATGGATTTTTTTTTTGTATAGCCTACCACACCATAGACAACCAATATAAGACAACGTTTCCCAAATGTCATCATGCTTTAAGTAGCATGTGACAATTGTGACATGTCAAACTAGGGGGTTTTCATGATTCTGAATCCATTCCAAGCATTCATTTTTCACAAAAAACACTCCTTGGTTTAAATTCGGCCATAATTTAGCCACTTGCCAAAATGTGCCCAAATGTGCTGACCTCATCACATCTGTGATGACAGCTATCTATGGCCGTTTTTAGGCCAAGGACTGTTTGTGTGACTGAGGCCGGAGCCTGACGCAACAGCTCTGGTGAAGTGCACCCTGGGCAAGACCTAAGCTGAAAAGACTATCAGCGGAAGTTGCGGGATTTTAGCGGAAGTGAAATCGTTGATGCTTTACAAATCAGTTTACATTCTCCGCGAATGAAACAAGTGTTGTGATTGGTCGGGGAAAATATCGTATCCGGGGGAAATACATTTGACGGCTGGACGTTCCGGAGGATACAACCTCCGATAGCTTCTCTGCCTTAGGTTGTGACCAGGCTTTTCTTTTCGCAGATAAGTAAGCCTGGGACCGAGACTAGGTGAAGTGTAGGGACGCTATCCAGCCCGGTGTGTGTGTGTGTGTGTGGGGGGGGGGGGGGGGGGGGCTTACTGACGTCTAGTCGTGCTGCAGTTACAGTAGTGAACACACACCTGTGTTTGCCGTGTTCGTCGGAACCGCGACACGCGACACACGCCAGCGCCTCGCGGTCCAGACAGTACAGCGTGAGTTTGTGGCCGTGCAGCGCGCAGCGGAGGACCGCCTCCTCATCCCCCCCCAGCATGTCCTCACAGGCTGGCCCCTAAAGAAGACAAAACCAACAAAAGAAATCACAAAATTATTTTAAAACATATATTTCCTACTCCAGCCCTATTATACATTTTGGCCATTTGAAAATAGCTGATCTACAAAGCTCACAATGTGACACATTGTGTGCTTGTAGATCGGCTATTTTTGAAATGTACTTGAAAACTTGAAATGAGGCATTCGGCATAAAGAGTATAGCCAACTTTCTACTTTAGGTAAATTAAGGGAAATTGAGTCCCTATTGTTTCCATTCAGTATTTAAGTCTGATGTCAAACTGGGGTCCTTGAATTTAAACGGGAATGAAAATCACTGCTAGAGCCGTAAAAGTATTCTCTTATGGGGGTCCCTGACCTGGCGTGTCTCTTCAAATGGGGGTCCACGGGCTAATGTGTCCATCTGGGGGTTCTTGACATGAACAAGTTTGGGAAGCACTGCTACTGTATATCCCATTTTGGGCGGGAACCCCTTTTGGTGTTTTCAACATTATGTTATTCTTTAGCTATTGAAAAAATAGCAGATCTACAAGCAGAGTGCCACGCTACAAGCTTGAAGGTCTGCTATTTTTGAAAAATCGTGAAAATGTGGCGCAAACCTTTGAATATATCATTTTTAACTAAAATCTTTGCTTCTGGGGGGTCCCTGGAACAACATATTTACAGACGGGGTCGGCGGCCGATTACATATATATTTGGGGGTCCTTGACCCGAAAAACCACTGACATAGAAACATAGGGTTTCTCAGAAAACTGTCTGGGATTTTTGAAGGCATTTGTAGAATCGTTCCCAGGTCAAATATGGAATATATGACTTAAGACTGAACCAAAAAATCACCGTCAAAATCAACACAGGTTTTTACACCTACCTTTTTAACTGGGAACAGTGGTGTGGATCTGACTGTGGACAGAACCGCCGCCCGGGGTGTGATTCTGATGAGTCGGGTCAGAGGAACGTTGGCTCTCTCTCTGACAGACCTTGAGTTCTGGGTAGCTTCTTAGAAGTGTGATGGTCCACCTCAGACTATAAGACAAACAGTCTAGATAGAGTTCCTGGTATAGCTTCGTAGAAGTGCGATGGTCCACCTCAGACTGTAAGACAAACAGTCAGCTGACAGTGTTTCCAACTGTGTATACAGTATTCAGAAAAAGACACTTTTGACTGGTCGTCAAAGCGTCAGCAGTGCACGCATCATTCTTTGAGCTTTGGCCCACTAGATCTGTTACCCCCTCCCCCCCGCCCTGGAAACCCCCAAGTCAAACACCACATGCCTTGATAGGAGCTTATTTCTCCACTCTGCCATAATATCAATAAGGAACAGCCTTCCAACTGCAGGTTGTTGGAGACATTAAATCAAGTTTAGTGTTCATGCCTTCAAGGAGAGGCTGAACAAACACCTCCTCAGTGTGTGACTGAAAAAAAAAGCTCAAGGACTTTTAATCACCCAACATGCATCGGTTTAAACCTATCATTTATACCCACCTGCAGTGGCGTGCACAGATAGACACTAGGTGGTGCTACTAGAGCACCTGCCCTTTTGCCCTCTTTTGCCCTCTGGACAGAAATGTGCCCTTTTGAAAAAAAAAAATGTTTTTTTTTTGCACTGCTGCTAACATATTATTTATGCCCCCGAAATCTATAAATCTCTCACACTATTAATCGTCAGACCAGTGTGATGTCCAGTGGAAACCTCGTATGAATCTGATCTCAGGTCAGAATGGGTAAAGGCATCCGGCAGGTTCCGCGCGTCACACAATGTGTCCTTTTCTTTTTCACTTGATCACCTCTGCTCTGCCCCTCAAAATGTCTGTGCACGCCACTGGGTAGCTGCTGATCACCGATAGGCTCTTTGAATCTTTTTGAGTGGTGCAACCACTCCAAGGAACAGCAATGTCCGTGTCCGCCTATCTATGTGTTCACATACCTATATGTGACTATGAGCACCAGTGGAATGACTGAGTACCAGTAGGGGCGCTGTTGTGCCAGAAACAGAGAGAGAGAGAGAGAGAGAGATAGTGCTGCGCTGTTGCCTGCTAATGAGAGAGAGATAGAGAGAGAGAGAGAGAGAGACTGAGAGTTGCACCACTCAGTTCACGCGGGTGTGATTTTTTTAATAAAGCCTGTATCTGCCAAAGCAGACTACTACTACTACTAATAATAATAACAATAAACTCTTATCTACTCTCTCTAAACTCTTAGGGCCGATTCATACTCCTATTTTACCGCTGTTTCGGCGCTGTAGTGCCCAAATGATTTCGGCTCGTCAGAAATTTTCAGTAGCGCCGAAGAGCCGACTTTAGAACGGTACCCCCCCCCCCCGAACCTCAAATGACGTCACATTGTAGGCTCTACAGCGCCGAACCCACTTTTATTCGGCTCTAAAATAGGAGTATGAATCGGCCCTAATCCTGCCCTAGCCCCCTGCACTTTATGCAGACTTAGATAGCATTTTATACAGACTTATAGCATGTTACGTAGACAGCACTAGAATTGCATTTCATGTAGACATAGCACTCTATAGTATATATGTATAGTATAGTATAGTATAGTATGTATAGTTTATATGTATAGTTTCATTATATAGATACTCCACTCTTACGTTCTTAGCTTACGGATGTTTCTTGATAACTACTTTTTTTATGTATGGTAAATGGTGCATTTATATAGCGCTTTACAGAGATTGTGCATTCACCCATTCACACACACATTCATACACCGATGGCAGCGGAAACCATGCAAGGCACCAACTAGCACATCGGGAGCAATGTATGTGATGTATTGCCATGCTTTTTGTTCTTGCTTAATGTAAGTCGCTCTGGATTAAGAGCGTCTGCTAAATGCCTAAATTGTCTTATCTACTTCTTATCATTGCGATAAGAGGACAGTTGGTGAGAGATCTGCTGTCAATAATCAGCCCATTCCTCTCTCCAGAACTGCTGATGTGTGTTTTTTCTTGGGTTAATCCATTCTGAACGGGAACCCATTTGGTGTTAGTATCATGTTATGCTTTAGCTATTTAAAAATAGCAGAACTACAAGCTCATAGCGCGCCACCGAGTGGCGCGCTACGAGCTTGTAGGTCTGCTATTTTTTGAAAAATCGAAAGAACGACTGACATTTTTATAGAATCTGATCTCAGGTCAGAATGGGTTAATCAGACCAGTGTGTGTCCAGTGGGAAACCTCGTATGAATGTGATCTCAGGTCAGAATGTGTTAATCAATCAAAGCATGAGTCAGGTCATTCTTCAGTGTGGTGAAGTCACAGTCTGATGGGCCTTGCAGTGGTCGCTGCTTTTCAACCCTTTGTCATGTCAAGGTCCATTATGGATAGAGAGGATGCACATGCAGGATTTGTATTATGTATTATGTATACATTATGTAATAGAGAGTATAATGCACATGCATGATTTCCCCACCAGGACACCCCCCCCCTCATCTAGACTGAGTGGTAAAACATTGAGCAGCATGGAGTGTTGTTGGGAGTTTGGTAGTCTAGGAAAATTGGCCTCAGATCCTGTGCAGCAGGGGCGTGGCCCAGTGCGTTGCATTTTAAATGAAATGCAAATCAAAAGACAGGGGCGGGTTCCACATGGAGCGGGCGCTACATCTAAATAAGACAGAAGGGAAACAATTGCTCCTTGAGCGGTGGTGGCCTACTACAATTCAATTTGGAATTGGATTCCCTTCGGACTATTGTCATGGTATGCACAGTGCTTCAGACCGGAAAGGGGAGTGTCTGCTCAGATTCTGAGCGCAACGTACTTCCCTCACAGGGATATGGTCCTTTTTTCTCAGAAGTCTTTCTCGCCCGCCTAGTGGCGAAAAATAAAACTTCGGGGAACTCAGATTAGTAGTTTGGAAGCGCTCATTGGAAATCACTCAACCGTCCTGCGTACCACCTGTTTCTAAATGTCACATAATGCAGGAGGCAGCAACATGTTGTGTTGTTGAAAACAAGCACTTCCAAACTCTGACACTTAAGAAAAATAATCAAAATGCAGGGCATTTCTTGACAGAAAGTAGCTCATAACGTTTCTATGGTGGATTTTTATGAAACAAAAAACTTTGCAGATAGAAAGAGGATAATTCAAGCTTTTCGTACAGCTGCAATGTTGGTGAGTTTAACATTGTTTTAATGCATTCAGACAGGACTTTAATGTTGGTGAGTTTAACATTGTTTTAATGCATTCAGACAGGACTTTTCTGTTTGGATGTTTGGGGGCTGACAAGGCCAGAAAGTATAGTTTTTTGCCACTCAGTGGGTGTTCCAGGTACGATGATGTCACGCGCATACCCTCTTTTAAGGATTTGAGCCGTGGACCACCGTGTGACGAGGGGACATGATAGCGTGTTGTCTAGAACAGACCTTTTCATGTCAAGGACCCCCAAATTGACACTAATTAGCCCGCGGACCCCCATTTTGAATGATATGCTAGTGGACCCCCATAAATGAAGATTTTTGTTTTTACGGCTCTAGCAGTGATTCTCAACCCATTTAATTTCAAGGACCCCCAGCTTGATATGCATTAATCTACGGACCCCCATTAACTCTGTGTCCGCGATCGACCGGGGAAGTTAAATAAACTATGACATTTCGATTCGCAATTATTAGCAAAGTCATGCATTCATACAACTCGTATAATCTTTATTATTGATATCAAAACCGGATCGCTGATTTCTTTCTCTTTTTTTTTTTTTGCTTGGCCGTTCCTTCTTCAGCGAAGGAAAAAAGCTAAAAAGCTTTTAATTACTCTAAATCTATGGAGCTCTCCATGGTTTTGACAAAACGTGCGATGTTCAGAGGTCTTTGCTGATTATCCGGTTATCCCGATTTGAACATTGGTGCTTTCTAGAGCAAGTATTTTAGCTCGCTAGCATTGACGGAAATCATTTAACATCTAAGCTGGACGCCCAAAGTGGACGTGCATCACACTAAAACTAAGTAGATCCGGGTTGGCAGTCTAGCGTTGGCTCTTGCGTCCCCCAGGTGGCAGTAATACGGTTAGTGTGTGACAAATTAAGTGGTGCGTTATTTTTTGCAGGATACAGGAGTCATACTGCCATCTAAATAAGTAAGTAAGTAGCCTTGCCGAGCCATGAGGCCCATAGGGACAGGAGCCTATCTCCTGTTTCTGTAGCGTGAGGCAGCTTGATGTACAAGTACACCCCCTGGACATGACGCTAGTATGTCGCAGGGACTTACTTACCCCAAATCCAACCCTTGATGCTGAGTGCCAAGCAGGGAGGCACTGGGTCCGATTTTTACAGTCTTTGGTATGACCCGGCCGGGGATCGAACCCCCGACCTCCCAGTCTCAGGGCGGACACTCTAACCACAAGGCCACTGAGCTGGTCATACTGCCATCTAGTGGCTGCAATCCTTCTTTCACCGCCTTTATCGGACACTGCCCCGCATTTCTTTTGAGGAGGCTTTCATTCTCGCGTGCCACCCATTGAGAGAAGCCAAACTGGTATATCGACCTTGTGTCCCCATTGTGACTGCTGTTCTTTCTTTCTTTCTTTCTTTCTTTCTTTCTTTCTTTCTTTCTTTCTTTCTTTCTCTAACTATTGAACCAATGCGCGGCTTTCCAGCTTTTTTCTTTTCTTATTTTTTGACAGTCATGGCTGCCATATCCCACCTGATGTTGTGTGGGAGTCCAGACTGATCCAGACCGTACTGAATAACTGCCAGCTTGCATAGCGTCTTGAGACTGGGACTGAGGTCCAGGACGTACAGGCTATCATTGGGTTTGTCTTCCTTAAATCCTCCAAGGATGACGACACGATCTTCCACCATGCAACAGCAGCCGCCCGTGGCGCAGAACGGGCCGTTCGCCTCGGGCTCCATCGCCTTCCAGGAGAAGGTCTCTGGACTGAATCTCCACACGTCATTTAAGGTTCCGTCTTCCAGGTTCCAGTTCTCGCCACCAAATATGTACAGCTCTCCGTTATAGACAAAGGCTGAATGACCGCTGCGTTAGGAGTGCCTTAGGAATGCTGAGCCAGCGGTTAGTCTCCGTGTCAAACACACTGAAGTCGTTGTAGGATAACCTGTACTCTTTCCTGATGTAGGAGAACTTCGGGTACCGTTTCTTCATGTAGGAGTTCAGCCACCGACGGCCCCACCGACGGCCCCCAAATATAAACATCCGTGTCCCCATGATGGAGGCAGAGTGACCGACTGCAAGGGTACGAGGTGGAGTTCCTCCGGTGTTAATTAACCCATTCTGACCGGGCACCCATTTTGGTGTTGGCATCATGTTATGCTTTAGCTATTTAAAAATAGCAGATCTACAAGCTCATATCGCGCCACCGAGTGGCGCGATACGAGCTTGTAGGTCTGCTATTTTAGAAAAATCGAAGAACGATTTCTGGTCAGAATGGAGAGAATCTGATCTCTGGTCAGAATGGGTTCATCAGACCAGTGTGTGTCCGGCGGAAACCTCGTATGAATCTGATCTCAGGTCAGAATGGGTTAATCAAAGACCAGATCATTGTGGTGGAGTCCAGCTTGTAGATGGCATTAGTGCGTCTTTACATCTCTCCTCCATAGACATACATGTCCTTCCTCAAGACACAGGCTGAGTGGCCCCACCTCGCCTCTGGAACGCTCCCAGAAACCTCGGCATTGAGCCACCTGTGGGTGTCGACGTCAAACGCATAGAGCGTGTTGCTGCAAAGCTCTTCGTCCAAACACTCTCCGCCCCAGATGTAGACGGTATCCCCGATGAGCACAGCCGTGTGGTGTTGGCGAGCACAGGGCACCTCAGGGGGCCGCTCGCCTCCTGCAGCTGAAATGTAACGTTGTCCATTTCAGAGACGCCGTATTGAAGACGTAAACATTGATCTGATCTTCTGACGGTTTCCGACCTTTTTTCCCAACAAATCCTCCAAATGAGTAAACTCGGTGTCCCACTGCGACACCAGCAATGGCACCGTTTGGGCCGGCTACTCTGAGCTTCACGGTACAGGGCAGCATCTCACCATATGGCTACGTCCTGCTCTGTAGAAGGAAGAGTCTCACTGGGTGCTCTGCTTCTTATAGTGAAGGCCAGTCTGTAGAAGGAAGAGTCTCACTGGGTGCTCTGCTTCTAATAGTGAAGGCCAGTCTGTGACATCAGTGCTATGAAGTCAGTAGCCTCACGTCAGATAATCTCTACATAAAGGACAACGTTTCAACCCAAATAATGGAGCAAAAAACTAAATATGTTTTTGTGTTTTTCACTCTCTCTTAAGCCATTTAGGCCTGACCTCAACATTTAAAAGAATTATTCTAAATCCTCCAGTTTTCTTTAAACAGCTAAAGCATACATAACATGATGCTTTTAGCTGTTGAAAAAGCATAACCAAAAGGGGTTCCCGCACAGAATGGGTTAAGCCATTGGACAATGTGTCCTCTACTGGTCCCTGATATGTGGACATTTCATTAATTTATATTATTGTTGGCTTCTCTGGAATGTCCTTCGGGATCAATAATTTGTCACGCTATCCCTCCCTCCCACATAAAAAAAGAGCCGATCAACAAAGCTCACAGCGTGTCGTCGTTGTGAGCTTGTAGATCTGCTGTTTTTTTAAAAACAACCGTGTGTGTGTGTGTGTGTGTGCGTGTGCCTGTGCGTGTGTTCGTGCGCGCGACTAAGTAGTGTTAACTACACTGTAAACTGGATACATTGAAAACAGCATCCATATTCTTTTACCTCCACAGAAAGCCATCTTTTAGTTTCCATGACAACCTTGAAGGTCAATCTCTCTCTCTCTCGGTCTCTCTCTCTGTCTGTCTCTCTCTCTCTCTCTCTCTCTCTCTCTCTCTCTCTCTCTCTCTCTCTCTCTCTCTCTCGCTCTCTCTCTCTCTCTCTCTCTCTCTCTCTCTGTCTCTCTGTCTCTCTCATATCATCATGTTGGTGTCTGAGTGTCACTTCTCAGTAAAGTGTCAAACTTTATTTTATATAGTTGTGTTTTTGTGCCCCAGAGCCTGTGAGTGTTTTGGCTGGTGTTTGCCACCGATGGTGTTTATATCCATGCAGCATAGCTATATAGGGCTGCAGGGGGTCCTTGAGGGGGTTCCAGGTGGTCCCCATAGGCAGATAAATGAGAGGGTTCCAGGGGGTCCTTGAGGGGGTTCCAGGGGGTCCTTGGGGGGGGGGGGGGGGGGGTTCCAGGTGGTCCCCATAGGCAGATAAATGATGGAGACCAAAGACCAGCTTTTCATATAGTGGTGCCAATAAAACGGAAACCAGGCCTTTCGCAGTGGCAACTCCCCAAGCTCTGAATGAGCTGCCTCTGCACATAAGACAAGCCCCCGCCTTGCAGGTGTTTCAATGAGCTGCCTCTGCACATTCGGTCCTTTCGTCTGGTTTCTTTTCTTTGTCCCAGACGTCCCTTATGTTGTCCTTCCACATGCAGAGCGGGGGTCTGTTCTGTAGCGGTCGTTTCACAATGCAGAGCGGGGTCTGTTCTGTAGCGGTCGTTTTCACATGCAGAGCGGGGTCTGTTCTGTAGCGGTCGTTTTCACATGCAGAGCGGGGTCTGTTCTGTAGCGGTCGTTTTCACATGCAGAGCGGGGTCTGTTCTGTAGCGGTCGTTTTCACATGCAGAGCGGGGTCTGTTCTGTAGCGGTCGTTTTCACATGCAGAGCGGGGTCTGTTCTGTAGCGGTCGTTTTCACATGCAGAGCGGGGTCTGTTCTGTAGCGGTCGTTTTCACATGCAGAGCGGGGTCTGTTCTGTAGCGCTTGTTTTCACATGCAGAGCGTGGGTCTGTTCTGTAGCGGTCGTTTTCACATGCAGAGCGGGGTCTGTTCTGTAGCGGTCGTTTTCACATGCAGAGCGGGGTCTGTTCTGTAGCGGTCGTTTTCACATGCAGAGCGGGGTCTGTTCTGTAGCCGTCGTTTTCACATGCAGAGCGGGGTCTGTTCTCTAGCGGTCGTTTTCACATGCAGAGCGGGGTCTGTTCTGTAGCGGTCGTTTTCACATGCAGAGCGGGGTCTGTTCTGTAGCCGTCGTTTTCCGATGCGTCCTCTGAAGCTGTCCCGTTTACAGTACAGTTTACCACCCGCAGAGGCAATAACATAACGTCCTGTTGCTTCATGTCCGACAGATAATTGGCCGTTCTGTTTTCCTTCGCTGTGTTACCCCTGGAGTAGTACAGGCGGACAGACAGGCAGACAGGCAGGCAGACAGGCAGGCAGACAGACGGACGGACGGACGGACGGACGGACGGACGGACGGACGGACGGACGGGCGGACGGGCGGGCGGGCGGGCAGGCGGGCGGGCGGGCGGGCGGGCGGGCGGGCGGGCGGGCGGGCGGGCGGGCGGGCGGGCGGACGGACGGACGGACAGACCCCCAGGGTTCACCTGAGTCCCTCGGACAGTGCGGTCGACCGACTGATCCATCATTTGAGACGTGTAAACAGCCAGACTGTCTGGGTATTTTCACCCTCTGAAAGCCCCTCTTCTCCACAGCCATGGATCTGGATCCGTGGTGTTCACTTCTGTCTGTG
>NC_139718.1:4210358-4232571 GCF_964188405.1 Protomyctophum parallelum | reverse complement strand
ATCAAGGAGAAACACACAAACTTACATGCAATGTATCCACAAATGACATGTATGGAAACCCACAGTCCGTGTGTCACACTACATGTGTGAAAAGACAGTCTAGATACTCAAGAGAAGGGACCAACCCCTAGCCCATTCATGAGAAAGTCTAAGGCAATAAGGAAATCAAACAGGTAATCAGAGCTATAACAAGAGAGAAGAAAACACAGTAAACCACAGCTGTGTTTTCCAGCTGCTTGAGGTTGCCTTGAGGTGCTTCTTAATTGTTTAACCCCAAATTCCTTGACAAGAGAGAGAGAGAGAGGGAGGGGGGGGGGGGGGGGGGGAGAGAGAGAGAGAGAGAGAGAGAGAGAGAGAGAGGAGAGAGAGAGAGAGAGAGAGAGAGAGAGAGGAGAGAGAGAGAGAGAGAGATGAGAGAGAGAGAGAGAGAGAGAGAGAGAGAGAAGAGAGAGAGAGAGAGAGAGAGAGAGAGAGAGAGATTACGGTAAATGAAAGACGAGAGAGATGTTCTCTCTCTCTCCCACAGTGTTGCAACGTGATGCTTGTTAGAATGTAGTCAATGTACCATATTTATCGCCTAAAAATACACGCACGCACGCACACACACGCACAGTGTGTTTAGTGCAAGTGCAAATGGATAATGCATGGACAGCTTAGAGTGTTTGTGTAAACGGTGACATTGCGTAACACAAACACTGAAGACAAAAGTATGAGGACGCAGCTTGTGATTGGCCTGAATTAGATGATGTTCTGTATGATGATAAGAGCACCTCTCACTTCACACAAGTGTGATTTAAAAATTTTAAACCATATAAACCAGTTCTCTCTCTACTGTACTTGCTGGGACATGCACACACACACACACGCAAACGCACACGCACGCACACACGTGTATTATTGTCTAAAACCTGTGTTGTGCTCCCCGGTGGTTAATGTGTTTGTTTGAAGGTTTATACCACGGAGTCTTTTCAAAGGCTGTGTGTGTGTGTGTGTGTGTGGTGTGTGTGTGTGTGTGTGTGTGTGTGGTGTGTGTGTGTGTGTGGTGTGTGTGTGTGTGTGTGTGTGTGTGTGTGTGTGTGTGTGTGTGTGTGTGTGTGTGTGTGTGTGTGTGTGTGTGGTGTGTGTGTGTGTGTGTGTGTGTGTGTGTGTGTGTGTGCCTGTGCGTGTGCGTGCTGTATCTCACTGTTCATATATCATCTGCTCTGTCGAGCTCAACTGCAGATCTGCTCATCTAGACTTCCTGCATTAAGCCTCTGACTGTTGAAATATCATCTCTGTTCAACTCTCTATTCAGGGCTGAACAAAGCTTTAGGAGCTTTAATCCATTTTAGACCTGAGAAAAGACTCTAAAAGATTCTAAATCCTGATCCCTGAATCCTGACTATGTTTCTATGTCTAAGGACCCCTCAAGATCATCTGAGAATATGTTGTTCCAGGGACCAGAATTAAGCAAGATTGTAGTTAAAAACGTTCGCTCTGAAAGAATACATATTCAAAGATTTGCACCACGTTTTCACGATTTTTCAAAAAATAGCAGACCTACAAGCTCGTAGGTGCCGCGCTATGAGCTTGTAGATCTGCTATTTTTCATACATAATGCTTTAAAACACCAGAAATGGCTTAACCAATACGATTCCTCAACACTAGAGTGTCTGTGAGGTCGTTCTGACACATTATTTAGAGATGTTGAAGTTGATTATCTTTCAGAAGGTTTCCCTTCCATGACTTATCCTAAATATTCGATTCAAATCATCTGTTTTTTTTGTTTTGTTTTTCATCTGAAACATTTTCTAAATATGAATTCAGGCATACTTATGACCCCTGTCACCCTTCCACCCTCAGAGAGAGAGCGAGAGAGAGAGAGAGAGAGAGAGAGAGAGAGATAGAGGGAGAGAGAGATAGAGGGAGAGGGAGGGAGAGAGAGAGAGAGGGAGAGAGAGAGGGAGAGGGAGGGAGGGAGGGAGAGAGAGAGGGAGGGAGAGAGCGGGCGAGAGAGAGCGAGAGAGAGAGAGAGAGAGAGAGAGAGAGAGAGAGAGAAATAGTTCAGGATTTCTTCCACCAAACGGCAACAAAAGGTACTGCCATTAGGAGGAGCAAAAGACAGAGTTGAGTTCCAGGAAGTGATCAGATTGGGAGTGAAATTGTTTGTTTGTGTCCACATGGCACACCTTTCATCCTGAAGGACTGCACCTTCAGTCAGAACTTAAAATAACTCCATGTAGATACTCTGAGTGTCCTAAAGAATAACTTTAAATAACTCCATGGAGATACTCTGAGTGTCCTAAAGAATAACTTTAAATAACTCCATGTAGATACTCTGAGTGTCCTAAAGAATAACTTTAAATTACTCCATGGAGATACTCTGAGTGTCCTAAAGAATAACTTTAAATAACTCCATGGAGATACTCTGAGTGTCCTAAAGAATAACTTTAAATTACTCCATGTAGATAATCTAAGTGTCCTAAAGAATAACTTTAAATTAAGCTGTTAAAGAAGAACAGATTGTTTTACTGGTTGAAAACATAATTATAGAAAACATGGCTGCTCGGATTAGGCTCGGAATATGTTGGACAGAAGCTGAAAACATGAAACCAAAGCTCTGCGGTTTGAAAGAGGATAACTCAAGCTTGGCCCGCAGCTGCAATGTTGGTGAGTTTAACATTGTTTAATTAATACAAGCAGATCGCAAATATACTTTGGATCAATGGGCTCTCCCTGGAGGGTATTGCAACTCTAGATTCATACCATTATTTAAAAGAAAAACATCTAGTGGTGCAAATTGCGGCTATAGTCTGTGGGGAACATTGGCATGCCATGCATGAACATAGCCCTACAAGCAGAACCCAATGCTACTGATGTTTCTGACATTTTTTAGACCCAGAGCATTGGGTCCTATTCCACCTCCACCCTGCCACCGGGTACGCACACATATATAAACGTAAACAACTTCGGATAAGTCCTTCTGCGCACTTTCAGGACTTTTTTTTTCGTGTGAGGGCTTCTGAATGTGTGAACTTTAAGTACCTATAAATACCGCTGCGAATATCTCCTGTGGCGCTGAAGCCGTTAAGTATTTTTAATCTTTGTTTGACCGATTTGGTCGCTTTGATTCTTCTCTTCCTTCCTTGTTTATTGACACCTCATTGTACCGCCTATCTGGCTAGCTAGTGGCGCTATAGCTATGACAGAGCAGATCAGAGGCAGGGACGTAGCCGGCACAAGCCAACCGCACACCGGGAGGCGGTACAATAAAAAACAAAAAAGAAGAAATAAAGCGACCAAATCGGTCACAGGAGATATTCAAACAGCGGTTTGTATAGGTACTTATAGTTCACAAATTCAGAAGCCCTCAAAGGAAAACAGGCCGTCAAACGGCGCAGATACGATGTTACGGAGCATATTTATGTCCGCGTTCCAAAATTCCCATACGAAAATATAGTTATGAACAGGGACCCTACATAAAACTCATCCAAATTTCAGAAAAGCTTTATGGAGGGTTCCGAGAGGGGCTACCATGAACATTGCCATAGCCGACCTACAGGCTTGTAGATCGTCTATCTTTGGTGAAGACATTTGGTGTAGAAAGAATAGAGGGAGCTTCATTTGTTTTGGGAAAATGCTGCTGGTTTGCTTTGGAAATTATTGGGATATAATTTGTTTTGGATTGTGTTTTTTTATTGGGATACTCATGCATTTCATATTATTAGTATTAGTATTATTATTAGTATTTATTGGGATACTGATGCATTTCATATTATTAGTATTAGTATTATTATTAGTATTTATTGGGATACTGATGCATTTCATATTATTAGTATTAGTATTATTATTAGTATTTATTGGGATACTGATGCATTTCATATTATTAGTATTAGTATTATTATTAGTATTTATTGGGATACTGATGCATTTCATATTATTAGTATTAGTATTATTATTAGTATTTATTGGGATACTGATGCATTTCAAAGACATGTTCTGAACTGAATCAAAGGCTGACATGTGGTGACATGAACCATTTGGAACATTGATCAGAGCTTGACAGTTTGGTGGCGGCCGGGGGTTGCTTTGGAAGTTGTGTGTGAGCTTGTAGATCGCCTATTTTTGGTTAGAGCTCGATTTGT
Source organism: Protomyctophum parallelum (assembly GCF_964188405.1). Lineage (NCBI taxonomy): Eukaryota > Metazoa > Chordata > Actinopteri > Myctophiformes > Myctophidae > Protomyctophum > Protomyctophum parallelum. The sequence goes on along the minus strand of NC_139718.1, from coordinate 4,228,447 downwards.
TTGTGAAATGCTGGTCTGTGTGGAAGCTATTAAGAGTATCGTGTGTATTGTGATTGTGTTTTTGTTGTGAAATGAAGGCATCCTGTGAGCTGAATCAAAGAGTTGATTGATTGAAATATTTATTAACAGTTTGCAGAATTACAGTACATTTCAAGCACAAACTCAATACAAAGACTGTTAACTGTGAATGGACGACCCAATTAAGCATTACACTTGTTTACAACAGGGTCCACCATGTTCAATTCATCAAAACATGAGGTACAAGCTCTAGTTTAAAAATGGAGTGCCACAATGTTTGTTTATTTTTCCAGTTTGTCATGTGTCTATGAGGTGACATTAGACACCCTGGAGTCGTTTTTATGTGCAATGCAGTGTATTGACTTTGTATTTAGGGTTTCTTCCTGGAGGCTGAACCCTTCACAGTCAAACTATCAGTAGTAGCTTCCATTTCCATTTACAAGTAGGCTATGTAAATTAAACATAGCCTAATTGGTCAAGTTGAAGGAATACACACACATTGTAGTAAAATGTGTGCAGTGATGCTAAATGAATGTCATCGTCTTACAAGCAGCCAAGCAATTATACTATTTGCCACTAATCCCTATTTTATAATTCCTATTTGGGAATAATAATAATAATAATAATAATAATAATAATAATAATAATGATAATAAAACTTTATTTGTATAGCACCTTTCATGACATGAAATGCAGCTCAAAGTGCTTTACAGAACAATGGAGAATAAAAGAAAAGCAAGGCAACGACATTAAAAAACAAGCAGTAATGCAATACAGTGAGGACATGAATAACAAAAAATAAAAAATAAAAGATCAATTAAAAGCAATGTTGTAGAAGTGGGTCTTGAGCTGAGCTTTAAAAATGTCTACAGAGGCTGCCTGACGAAGGTACAGTGGGAGCTTGTTCCATGCCGACGGCCCCTAGAAGCAAAAAGCTGCTTCCCCGTATTTTTTTGTTGCCATTTTTTTAGGCAAAGCGAGCAGGCCAGCAGTGGAAGACCTTAGGGGGCGGTTTGGGACATATTTAGGCAGGCAGTCATGTAGGTAGGAAGGTGCGAGACCATTGAGAGCTTTATAGACAAGTAAAATAATTTTAAAATGTAAAACTCTGGCTGCTGCATTTTGGACAAGTTGTAATCTGGACCTGTCTGTCCAGAGCTGTGTTGCTGTACAGTAGGTACAGACAAGGCAGTGTTCTTTTTGGCAGCACATTTTGATTTTAGTTTTAGTCACCTGGAACGTTTTAGTGTTAGTCTAGTTTTAGTCGACTAAAATCTACAGTTGATTTAGTCGACTGAAATGTATTTTGGTGGGCCTTGATGCTCTCGTAATGACTGTTTTTTACACTTTACAATTGCCGATCTACAAGCTCACAGTTGTGAGCTACGTAGCAATGTTCAGCATGCAACCAAGTGTAAAATGACTTGTAGGCCCTACTGGATCTCTTGTCCACTAGTCCCTAACATTTTAGTCTATTTATTTTCTAGGGCTGTCAAAGTTAATGCACTATTAACTAGTTAAACTAGGTAACCTTTTAACGGCACAATTCTTTTAATGCGCGATTAACGCACTGTGAAGTTTGACAGAATGGTTGAGAGACGCATGCATGTGAATGCAGGCAGTCAGTGAGCCCCGCCTCTCTCCCCCTCTCTCTCTCTCCCAGTGAGTCTACACAATTAGAAAACTTAGAAAACATGTTCTTTTGATCAACATGGCCTGTTATCTCTCGTAATGGTACCATTGGCCAACATCAATACAGTTCTTTAGCTGGCCACCCACATTACAGACGATGGCCTCCCACCAATGAAGAGGGCATTACCTCCTTGTCCTTCATCTGAACCAGAATCTGCCATCCCTCTGCCATTTTGTAAACAATTGGGCAGAGCCATGGGCAGTCCTTTTGTAAGGAGGGGGAACAGGTGTAGGACAGGTGGGTGGTCTTAACCCATTCTGACCTGAGATCAGATTCATACGAGGTTTCCACTGGACACACACACTGGTCTGATTATTAACCCATTCTGACCTGAGATCAGATTCTAAAAAATGTCAGTCGTTCTTCGGATTTTCAAAAATAGCAGACCTACAAGCTCGTAGCGCGCCACTCGGTGGCCATAAATAAATATATGGGGACTAGGTTGGCGGTAGCCTGGTTAATAAACCAGACCGAATCAGCCGTTGGCAAAAATTAATTGCCTGCCGGCGGATATCGGTCTGGAGAGGCTCAATTGTACGCCCATTTCCTACACCAGAGAATGTGGGCGGCCAATCGGGACACGGTATGCAATATGGGCGGGCTTTGGTACAGTGACTTTCAATGCTTTCAAGCTGAGCCTCTCCAGACTAATATCCCGCGGTCCGTGCGATATTAGTCTGGTTTATTAACCAGGCTAGGTTGGCGGAGGGTGTGTAGAGCCCAGGATCACATTAGATGATTGACACAGGGGTGAAAAAATGGGTTACAAAATCGTGGGATAAAAAAATTATAAAAAACAAACAAAAAAAACAGTACAAACAATGCTGTACTTTGGTAAGTTGTGTAAGTATTTTGAGGTATGTGTAGTTTACTTGAGTATTTCCAAATTCCAATACTTTTACTAATTGTACTTTATCCCAACCCATTTTGGTGTTAGCATTACGTTATGCTTTAGCTATTTAAAAATAGCAGATCTGCAAGCTCTACAAGCTACGAGCTTGTAGGTCTGCTATTTTTTGAAAAATCGAAGAACGACTGACATTTTTTTAGAATCTGATCTCAGGTCAGAATGGGTTAATCAGACCAGTGTGTGTGTGTCCAGTGGAAACCTCGTATGAATCTGATCTCAGGTCAGAATGGGTTAATAATGGCAGAGACCATGTGGCTGCGGCGAGGAGGCTGCATGTGCACGTGTGACGTGCCCGCGCGGCGCCTCCTTTCCGACGGAGGGCGAGCTCCGAAAGTGGTCTTATGTCTGTCTGAGCTGACATCTGAGGGAGGGAGGGAGGGAGGGAGGGAGGGGGAGAGGGAGAGAGGGGAGGGAGGGAGGGAGGGAGGGAGGGAGGGAGAGAGAGGAGGGAGAGAGGGGAGGGAGTGAGTCAGTATGAGTCATTACCTTTGGATCACATGACCGGTGGCTCAGATCGAGTGGATCAGAGGTGACAGCTGTCGGCCTCTTTCTCTGTGTCGACAGTGCGTGCGTGCGTGCGTGCGTGCGTGCGTGCGTGCGTGCGTGCGTGCGTGCGTGCGTGTGTGTGTGTGTGCGTGCCATTGGAGAGAGAGAGAGAGAGGGAGAGGTGGCGAGGGTCAGGCAATTAGAAAGGCTCCGGGGCGATCGAGGCTTGCTTGGAAAGGTCTTGTGTGGTGGTGATGTCACTGAGCAGGGTCATAGGTCAAAGGTCTTGTGTGGTGGTAATGTCACTGAGCAGGGTCAAAGGTCTTGTGTGGTGGTGATGTCACTGAGCAGGGTCATAGGTCAAAGGTCTTGTGTGGTGGTGATGTCACTGAGCAGGGTCATAGGTCAAAGGTCTTGTGTGGTGGTGATGTCACTGAGCAGGGTCATAGGTCAAAGGTCTTGTGTGGTGGTGATGTCACTGAGCAGGGTCATAGGTCAAAGGTCTTGTGTGGTGGTGATGTCACTGAGCAGGGTCATAGGTCAAAGGTCTTGTGTGGTGGTGATGTCACTGAGCAGGGTCATAGGTCAAAGGTCTTGTGTGGTGGTGATGTCACTGAGCAGGGTCATAGGTCAAAGGTCTTGTGTGGTGGTGATGTCACTGAGCAGGGTCATAGGTCAAAGGTCTTGTGTGGTGGTGATGTCACTGAGCAGGGTCATACGTTGGTCAGACCCATAACAGTCCCACAGCAGCTCAAATGTGCACGGCTGGTTAAGACTTAACCATGGCTACCAACCTGCATGGCTGGTTAACACTTACCCGTGGCTACCAACCTGCATGGCTGGTTAAGACTTACCCGTGGCTACCAACCTGCGTGGCTGGTTAAGACTTACCTGTGGCTACCAACCTGCACGGCTGGTTTAACCCATTTAGGCCTGACGTCGAAATAAAAAAGTCCTCTGAAGGAATATATATTCAAAGATTCGTGCCGCATTTTCACGATTTTTCAAAAATAGCAGACCTACAAGCTCGAGCTTGCTCAAGCTATGAGCTTGTAGATCTGCTATTTTTCAATAGCTAAAGTATTACATAATGCTTAGTTAAAACACCAAAAGGGGTTCCCGTCCACACGAGAGGGTGTGGGTTTCACGTGGTTATTGCCACGACAGCGATGCGGTCAGGAACGAGACGTATAGTTGAGTTCCGCAAACATCACTGAAGGTCACTGTAGACAGTGTTGGAGTTTGGAAGTGCAAACTCGTTGAAGATCACGCAACGGCCCCATGGGAAATGCAAAACAAGTGACTGTGGCTCAGGAGGTAGAGCAGGTGGTCCAATGATCCATGGGTCGGCGGTTCGAATCCCGGCTCCTCCTCCTCCTGTCTACATGTCGAAGTGTCCTTGGGCAAGACAATGAAACCCGATGTGCTGGTAAGGAAAGGAAAGGTAATATGTTTACCCTGCAGGGTAACTGGAGACCGCTCCGCAAACCGTTCGGCCACCGCTGCTGGTTGGTGCCTTGCATGGCTTCCGCCGCCATCGGTGTATGAATGGGTGAATGTACAGTAATGCACAATCTATGTAAAGCGCCTTGGATGAAGGCGCTATATAAATGTACCATTTATACACCTGTTTTGAATTTGCACATAATGCAGGGGGTTGCTTAATCAGACCAGTGTGTGTGTGTCCAGTGGAAAACCTTGTATGAATCTGATCTCAGGTCAGAATGGGTCAACTGATAACGAGCGCTTTCAAATGCTTTCAAACGGAATGTCTTGACTGGAAGTATAAGCAGCATGTCATAACATAACATGTCTACGGTGGATTTTTATGAAACAAACACTTTGCAGAGAGAAAGAGGATAATTCAAGCTTTTCGTACAGCGGCAATGTTGGTGAGTTTGACGTTGTTTAATACATTCAGATCAGGACTTTTCTGTGTGGATTAATGGGCTGTCAATGGGAAGTTATTATTCTTTATTTATTCTTTATTCGGATCCCAAAACAGTATATATAGATTTAGTTGATTTGATCTGGGATATATATACTGCACGTATGGTGTCTGCAGATGAACATCAGATAACTGTGTGTGTGTGTGTGTGTGTGTGTGTGTGTGTGTGTGTGTGTGTGTGTGTGTGTGTGTGTGTGTGTGTGTGTGTGTGTGTGTGTGTGTGTGTGTGCGTGCGTGTGCTGAGGCAGGGTCATCAGTCTTGAAAGGAGATTAGGGGCTGCTGCAGTTATCACACGCATGTCTGTCCACCCTCACTCCCACACCTGCATCTCTCTTTCTCTCTCTCACACACACACACACACCCACGCAGTATTGTTGGCGTAGCGACAACCTTGGTACCGGTCAGTGTGTCTCTCCAGCCCGAGGCCCTGTGAAATGACTGTGTGTGTGTGTGTGAGAGAGAGAGAGGGAGACAAAACAAATCTGTATGTCTTCATGTTTTGTGTGTGCGTGCAGGTGTGAGAGTGCGTGCGTGCGTGTGTGCGTGCGTGCGTGCGTGTGTGCGTGCGTGCGTGCGCGAGCGAGCGTGTGTGTGTGTCTGGTGCATGTCACACACAGTTTGTTTGCAGGATTAATGTGCTGTCTCCCCGGGCTGCTATCCGTTTGCTCAGCCCTGAGAGGGGGGGGGGGGGGGGGGGGGGGGGTGGGTGTGTGTGTGTGTGTGTGTGTGTGTGTGAGACAGACACCAGGAATGAGCCTATATCGTATGCATATCAATGGTCCAGTGCACTGTTGTTTTTGTCGACTAAGACGAACATTTTCCGACTACCTTTTTTCACTGACGGAAACGACATGGAAACTAAATTAAAACTAAGCTATGGTGACTAAAACTAAGACTAAATATACTGACAATTTCGTCGACTAACTAAAATGTTAGGAAGGGACTAGTGGACAAGAGATCCACTATAAGTCATTTTACAATTGGTTGCATGCTGAAAATAGCCGATCTACAAGCTCACTCACGATCTACAAGCTCACTGTAGATCGGCTATTTTCAGCAAGTGACGATGGCATCATTACAACGGCATCAAGGCCCTTCAAAAATACATTTTGTTCGACTAAATCAACTGCAGATTTAGTCGACTAAAACTAGACGAACACGTTCCAGGTGACAAAAATGTGACTAAAACTAAATGAACTATTCAAGAGACTATGACTAAAACTAAAATCAATCCAGTGTGTGACCTGTAGTGTATGTGTTATATAGGCCAGTCAATCAAATTGCAATAGTAATCGTTTTTATGATCCTTAGGGTCATTCAAATAATATTAGAAAATTGGGTATTATATATATACATTTTTATTATGCTTTAAGAAGTATGTAATTTGTCAAACTAGGGGATATTCAAGATTCTGAATCCATTCCAAGCATTAGTTTTGCACGCAATCTTAGGCCATAGCCTCGCGCCGAAAGGAGAGTGGCTATGGGCATTAGACTATTATTTATAGTTATAGACCTTCATCATCGCTGCCCGTTTGAAATGACCTTTATCCATATTTTAAACGTCTTGCATATCTTCTCTCATGAATGCCTATTTGATTTATGCAAAAGGAGAAGAGAGAGGGTTTGTGTTTGTGACTCAAACTTTGTCTAATATTGTTTTAGAGCAGTGGTTCTCAAACATTTTCATGCCAAGAGAAAATATTCTTTCAAACTATACTTTACTACTTTACACAAAAGTAATCCCAAAATTGCTTATAAACAGATTTGGCAACACTGACCAGAAAGGACCAGTGTTGCTTCCTTTTGGCTTATTTTTCATAGACCCGGTTGCTTGTTTCTGTCATAGAGCTATACTGGCAAGTGGCAACACTTTGTCGTGGTGTCTGTGTCAGTCCCAGCTCTGTGACTGGGAGATGGACTGTGGAGTCTGTGTCAATCCCAGGTCTGTGACTGGAGATGGACTGTGGAGTCTGTGTCAGTCCCAGCTCTGTTACTGGAGATGGACTGTGGAGTCTGTGTCAATCCCAGGTCTGTGACTGGAGATGGACTGTGGAGTCTGTGTCAGTCCCAGCTCTGTGACTGGGAGATGGACTGTGGAGTCTGTGTCAGTCCCAGCTCTGTGACTGGGAGATGGACTGTGGAGTCTGTGTCAGTCCCAGCTCTGTGACTGGAGATGGACTGTGGAGTCTGTCAGTCCAGCTCTGTGACTGGATATGGACTGTGAAGTCTGTCAGTCCAGCTCTGTGACTGGAGATGGACTGTGGAGTCTGTGTCAGTCCCAGCTCTGTTACTGGAGATGGACTGTGGAGTCTGTGTCAGTCCCAGCTCTGTGACTGGGAGATGGACTGTGGAGTCTGTGTCAGTCCCAGCTCTGTGACTGGGAGATGGACTGTGGAGTCTGTGTCAGTCCCAGCTCTGTTACTGGAGATGGACTGTGGAGTCTGTGTCAGTCCCAGCTCTGTTACTGGAGATGGACTGTGGAGTCTGTGTCAGTCCCAGCTCTGTGACTGGGAGATGGACTGTGGAGTCTGTGTCAGTCCCAGCTCTGTGACTGGGAGATGGACTGTGGAGTCTGTGTCAGTCCCAGCTCTGTGACTGGGAGGTTTTCCAAACCAAATCCCCCAAATCACTGAATTCTCCTTTAACAAAGAGCTTGTGACTAAATAATAATGACATTTGAATGCATTTGGAACAGTGCAAACTACCAGTTTGTACACGAGGGTTTCCACCTGACCAGTGATGATATACTGCATGTAAACACATCTTTGGAATTCTAGATGGACCCATTTAATAATAATAATAATAATAATAGTATACAATCAATACACGGACAATAGTGCTTTTTATGTGTTTATTCACTGATTGAGTAATAGTACTGGTATCACTGTTACATGTACACTCTATAAAGTAATAGTACCGGTATCAGTGTTACATATACACTCTATAAAGTAGTGGTACTGGTATCAGTGTTACATATACACTCTATAAGGTAGTGGTACCGGTATCAGTGTCACATAGAATAGACCAGAACACCACTCCATGTGCTGTAGTTGCTTGCGTCATCATAGAGCCTGCGCCCAGAAGGTAGTCTCATGTCAACGGTGTCTCCCTCCTCCAGCTCTACGATCATTCCATTAGAAATGGATTCCATGGCTCCATGATCGTTCCATCCCTGGTTACTCATGAGACGCTGACCATTTTTATACATATGGATGAACACATGCTCTGGTGCTTTACCAAGGACAGCTGCAGTGAACCTGAAGTAATAAGCACCTTTAACCCATTCTGACCTGAGATCAGATTCATACGAGGTTTCCGCCGGACACACACTGGTCTGATAAACCCATTCTGACCTGAGATCAGATTCTAAAAAAATGTCAGTCGCTCTTCGATTTTTCAAAAATAGCAGACCTACAAGCTCGTATCGCGCCACTCGGTGGCGCGATATGAGCTTGTAGATCTGCTATTTTTAAATAGCTAAAGCATAACATGATGCTGACACCAAAATGGGTGCCCGTTCAGAATGGGTTAACACGAGATGTGAAGATGCCTATGTAGATACCACACATGCATGCACACATATGCACATACGTACGCACGCACGCACACACGCACGCACGCACGCACGCACGCACGCACGCACAGTCGCACACACACACACACACACACACACACACACACACACACACACACACACACAAAACACAGTTAATTAAAACCAAATTACATTAAAGTTCTGTCATCCCATTCACTATTGATTTCAATGGGAAATATTAATTAATTAATTAATTAATTAATTAGGGGAGAGCCGCCAAGGTTGTAACGCTTCACGGTTGTAACATGGACGTTATCTCTTGATTGGTCAACGCCACCATGACGCCATGGCGTCAGTATGTGTACAGCAACGTACTCTACGTGCCCAGGAAGTTTGAAGTGTTTACCTTCATCCCACGGGGAGCTATTGGCGAAAAACTGATTTTTCTCAAAAAGCAAAAACTTTACACCTGGAGTATATGTGTGCTACAATTTTTTTCTTTGATGTTGGTGAATAAAAATCCACATGGATGTCTTCATGCTTATGTTCTTCATTAGTTTGCATCGTGTTTAGACGGAATGCATGTTCATTCTGGTCTGTAAGCAACGGCAAACAACAACTTGCAAAAGTGGATCAATTGTAACACACGCCGGCTCCATTCAATACCATAGGTCATATTTACACAGTTGACATATTGGCCAATATTATATGATCTAAAATTGTATTGTATTGTGTAGTGTATTCTAAAAGTATTGTAGGGTTGTATAACATTGTACAACTCAATAAATCAAACGTTTGTTTAATCAATGTATTTCCCCACTGAACTGACAAAAAAAAAAAAAAAAAAAAAAAAAAACTGGTACACCCGATACTATTTAATATTTTCCTTATTTTTGATACATTTTCTTATCACATCCATGGTATTAAAACAATGCTTAGGAGTTGCTTCAATGAAATATAATTGCTTTAAGCTGAAAACGATATGTTTAATGATGTTTTTTAGCGTTGTTACATTTATCATGCATGCCGTTACAATTAATCCGACATGCGCAGCATTTGTAACACTGGAACAGCGTCCACGTTCGGTTTAATAACTCCCGACCTGTTTTATATAAAAAATAACTTGAAGTGGTTTATGGTAGCAGACATGTGTAGGTCCGTTGCCTGAAAATATTACATGTGTAGATAAACGGATCTCTGAGTAAAAAAATGAAACGTGCAAAATGTTACATCCTTGGCGGCTCTCCCCTACTGTAGAAAAAAAAACAAAGTCTGAAAACCAGTGAATGAAATTGTATACTTTTACATTTTTGTCACACACAAAAATAGCAAAATAGCAGATCTACAAGTTCACAACATGTCACATCGGATGTTTTTGACCTGCTAATAATTACATTGTATCCAATTGCCTTTTATTTTCCCAATTTCCTGGAAAGTAACAGTTGTGGACAAGGTCTCCATCTGACTGTAACATTATGTAATTGGTGAGAGATAGTTATGTAATGAATTTAGTACAGTTAATTAACATGACTTAATCACACCTACCTGTGGATGGATTGTAGGCGTTGCCGATGTTAGTGAACACCTTCTTATAGACCAGAGTGGTAACAGAATTAAATGGTCCAACTTGTCCATCATTACTCAAACCAACAGAGAAGGCAATCTGTGGTTTGTCTGTCAACACAGGAACATTACATAACTGTTTATAATATTCTTTAATAGCATTAATGATACCATCAGCCCCATTAACCCATTCTGACCTGAGATCAGATTCATATGAGGTTTCCACTGGACACACACTGGTCTGATGAACCCATTCTGACCTGAGATCAGATTCTAGAAATGTCAGTTGTTCTTCGATTTTTCAAAAATAGCAGACCTACAAGCTCGTAGCGCGCCACTCGGTGGCGCGCTATGAGCTTGTAGATCTGCTATTTTTCAATAGCTAAAGCATAACATGATGCTAACACCAAAATGGGTTCCCGTTCAGAATGGGTTAAAGCCCCATAATACTTATAATTATGTATTTTCTTTGTTATATAATGCTTAACAACATACTGTATAAACATACTGTACTTACTCGACAGTTCCTGCACCTTGTTGTCAGTGTCAGCGAGCCTGTTCTCCACGGTGGACAGCTGAGCAAGATGGGCTGAAATCAACAACATTCATATTAAATCAAATCCATCTGTAGTTTCATTTGAGTAGATCAACTATACAGTCAATAACATGAACAACGCACTATTCTCCAAGCATCAAATGAAGTTATTAAAATGTATTATCACTAAATTAAGTCATTTTCTTCTGACACTGTCCTCTCCTGACATTCACTTTCCTTCTTCAAAAACGATTAAATACACATTTTAAACAGCCAGTGCCTTCACAGCTTTTTCAAATCAATCTATTCTCAAATTATTAAAATAATGTAACGCTATAAAGTAAGTCACTTTTTTTCTCCTCAGCACTGTCCTCTCCTACTGTACACACTGAACATAATATGATTATTATCACCTTCACTGTCCTTCTTCAAGGCCTCCACACTGTTCTCACTGCTGCCCAGTCTGGTCTCTAGAACCTGGACCTGGTCTTCAGTGGTACCCAGGCTGGTCTCTAGAACCTGGACCTGGTCTTCAGTGGTACCCAGTCTGGTCTGTAGAACCTGGACCTGGTCTTCAGTGGTATTCAGTCTGCTCTCTAGGACCTGGACTTCGGTCTCACTGCTGCTCAGTCTGGTCTGAAGGTCTTCCCGTTCTTTCTCACCGACGCTCAGTCTGGCAGCCATTTCTTGAAGAGAAGAAAATCACAACAAAATGATTTACATATTGGTTTTAAACACAGCCAGTACCTTCACCGCTTTGTCAAGGTCCGTTTTTAAATCACAGTTTGCAAAAAATACAGTACATTTCATTATCAGCACAGCATCTATATATATATATATATTATTTTTTTATTTTATAATTGAACGCTAAAGTAAAGTAGGGGAGAGCCGCCACGGTTGTAACGCGTCAGGGTTGTAACATGCACGTTATCTCTTGATTGGTCGACGCCATCAAGAACGCCATCGCGTCAGTATGTGTACAGCAACGTACTCCAGGAAGTTTGAAGTGTTTACCTTCATCCTACGGGGAATTATTGTCGAAAAACTGACTTTTCTCATTTTACATCTGGATTATATGTGGGCTACATTTATTTTCTTTGATGTTGGTGAATAAAAATCCACATGGATGTCTTCATGCTTATGTTCATTAGTTTGCATCGTGTTTAGACGGAATGCACGTTCATTCTGGTCTGTAAGCAACGCCAAAGAACAACTTGCAAAAGTGGGTCAATTGTAACACACGCCATACCATTAAATACCATTATATGTCATATTTACATATTGGACAATATTATATGTACAGTCAGCTGTCTTTCAAAACAGTGTATTCTAAATTAGTTTAGGGTTGTATAACATTGTACAAACGTTTGTTTAATCAATGTATTTTCCCATTGAACTGACTCAACTGGTACACCCGGTACTATTTAATATTTCCCTTATGTTTGATACATTTTCTTATCACATCCATGGTATGAAAACAATTTTAATGAGTTGCTTCAATTAAATATAATTGCTTTAAGCTGAAAACAATGTTTAATTGTTAAATGTTAAATGTTTTTTAGCGTTGTTACATTCATCACGCATGCCGTTACAATTAATCCGATATGCGCAGCAAATGTCACACTGGAACAGCGTCCACGTTCGGTTTAATAAAAGTGGTTTATGGTAGCAGACATGTGTAGGTACGTTGCCTGAAAATATTACTATACTATACTTACAAGTAAGACGCGCAAACGTTAAGTTTTCTACTGTGTGTGTGTGTGTGTGTGTGTGTGTGTGTGTGTGTGTGTGTGTGTGTGTGTGTGTGTGTGTGTGTGTGTGTGTGTGTGTGTGTGTGTGTGTGTGTGTGTGTGTGTGTCTGTGTGCTACAGCTGCGCCCTCTGGTGGCGGGCGGGTGGTGTCACAGCGGGACAGACAGACACACACACAGACAGACAGACACGATTACTTGGACTTTAGTGTGGTCAACTTTTTAGGGCACAAGGCCGAGTGCCAGCGCATGAAGGCCATCAATTAAAACCATGATTGTAAGTCTTAATTATTTTAGCTTAAAGGTTAAGGATGATTACTTTTTTTTTTATGCGAACATTGGTTCAGAACAGTGCTTCTTAAATAAATAATCACAGCTTTAAATAACAAAATATAAGTAGCTACTGTTGTAAAATATTGTAAACATGTCTGTAACATGTATTGGGGTCCCAGTCCAGAGATGAAAATCATAATAAAATGGCCTAGGACCCTGTCACCCTACGCCAATTTTCATATAAATTTAATTTGGGGTTCCTTGAAATTAAAATGGCCGAGGATCACTGGGTTAAACTGTGAGTTAATTCACAGAAAATACAATGACAGCCTACATAGCTTTTGAATGAGGGCTTGGTTTAGACAAGCCTATATTTTGTGCTAAAGTCATATATTATATTATCATATAAACATATAAATGTAGGTTTTAAGGCTAGACTGGCATATGGCATTGTAGAGAGGTTAGTGACAGATGAGATTATGGGCTGTATTTTGCGTGTCTTAAGTACCAGGTCTTATTCCCTAACTTGAGTAAACTAAACACCTGGAGGCGTGATAAATGCTCTTTGGCTATTCTGAGTGGCCAAAGAGCATTGATCACGCCTCCAGGTCTTTAGTTTACTCAAGTTGGGTAATAAGACCTGGTACTTAACCCATTCTGAACGGGAACCCATTTTGGTGTTAGCATCATGTTATGCTTTAGCTATTGAAAAATAGCAGATCTACAAGCTCATAGCTACAAGCTACGAGCTTGTAGGTCTGCTATTTTTTGAAAAATCGAAGAACGACTGACGATTTTTAGAATCTGATCTCAGGTCAGAATGGGTTAAGACACACAAAATACAGCCGTATCTCTCCATTGTGGGGCTGCAGGACTGAGGACTCTGGAGATAAGTCAAACACAAAGTGAAAGTGCAGCTTCAGATCAGTTTTTTTGTGCATGTGACGTAGGACCGCCACACGGTCATGTGACGTAGGACCGCCACACGGTCATGTGACGTAGGACCGCCACACGGTCATGTGACGTAGGACCGCCACACGGTCATGTGACGTAGGACCGCCACACGGTCATGTGACGTAGGACCGCCACACGGTCATGTGACGTAGGACCGCCACACGGTCATGTGACGTAGGACCGCCACACGGTCATGTGACGTAGGACCGCCACACGGTCATGTGACGTAGGACCGCCACATGGTCATGTGACGTAGGACCGCCACACGGTCATGTGACGTAGGACCGCCACACGGTCATGTGACGTAGGACCGCCACACGGTCATGTGACGTAGGACCGCCACACGGTCATGTGACGTAGGACCGCCACACGGTCATGTGACGTAGGACCGCCACACGGTCATGTGACGTAGGACCGCCACACGGTCATGTGACGTAGGACCGCCACATGGTCATGTGACGTAGGACCGCCACACGGTCATGTGACGTAGGACCGCCACACGGTCATGTGACGTAGGACCGCCACATGGTCATGTGACGTAGGACCGCCACACGGTCATGTGACGTAGGACCGCCACATGGTCATGTGACGTAGGACCGCCACACGGTCGCGACGGTAGAAAACATTATTTTGTTTTGAGTGATGGTTGCAGTCTGACCGCATAGCTATAGATTAACTATACACTAGTAGGCAGCGTGTGGGCTAAATGCCCTCTGTTTACTGTCTGTGTGTGTGTGTGTGTGTGTGTGTGTGTGTGTGTGTGTGTGTGTGTGTGTGTGTGTGTGTGTGTGTGTGTGTGTGTGTGTGTGTGTGTGTGTGTGTGTGTGTGTGTATGGAGAAGGCGATGCTTTCTGTACCAGTGATCTGTATCTGAAGCACTTGTTGTAGAGTTTTCTCAAGTTTGCGCATCCACTATTGTTTGTGTTCAATACATTTCTTGTGAATACAAATAAAGATGTTAAGTGTGTGTGTGTGTGTGTGTGCGTGATGACGACCAGCGGGGGTAGTTATTAAAGTAAAGTAACGCAAAATAATCAAACCACTTAAACACAAGTCTGTGCGGGACGTTTGGGGAACATTGGTTACCGTAATGACTGGAAAAAACGGTCAATTTAACTGCTGTGGGCGCCGGTCGGGGCGGCACAACGGACACTGTGGCCGTCTGGGCATATCATTTTCCGAGGGGCAGCGACGGCCGTGGCACTGGACATCATGGTGTTCTAATTACCTTCGCTGTCCTTCTTCAAGGCCTCCACACTGGTCTCACTGCTGCTCAGTCTGGTCTCTAGGACCTGGACCTGGTCTTCAGTGGTACCCAGTCTGGTCTCTAGAACCTGGACTTCGGTTTCACTGCTGCTCAGTCTGGCCTGAAGGTCTTCTCGCTCTTTCTCACCGGCGCTCAGTTTGGCAGCCATTTCTGAAGAGAAGAAAATCACGGCGAAACTGTTACACATTTTAAAACACACACATCAGCCCTTATGTCTTATTTTAAACTTTAACATCTTAAAAAAATAAATAATAATGAATCACATTTTGCACACACACACAAAAAAAAAAAAAGGGCATTGTAGTTTCTTAAACATCCTGACCTGCATTCTCCTTGGCCATCCCTTCCATCTCGTGCTTGGTGATGCCCAGCTCCAACCGAAGATCACTCACGGAGTCCCCCTGCTTCTCCACCTCTCCCTCCACGTAGCGGAGGCTCGCTCTCTGTTCCACCACGGTGGCTCCCAGGTTGTTCACCATGCCTCTCTGCTTCTCCACCTCTCTCTCCACGTTGCGGAGGCCCTCTCTGGTCTCGGCTCTCACGTCCACCACGGTGGCTCCCAGGTTGAGCACCATGCCTCTCTGCTTCTCCACCTCTCCCTTGACGTTGCTCAGGCTCTCTCTCTGTTCCACCACGGTGGTTCCCAGGTTGAGCACCATGCCCCTCAGTTTCTCCAGTTCGGTCCAAAGGTCGGGTTGTAAGAGGGTGGCTGGTTCTGCGCCGTTGCCTCCCTCACTGGCCGACCCCCCTGTTGGGTCTCCCCGAGCTCGGACCTCGGAGAGACACAGCGTGAACAGCAGAACCAGCAAAGCTCCGGCAGCGTTCATTCTGGATGCAGAGTGGAGATACTGAAGACGCTGTGTGGAGCACTAGGTCTTTTATACTCTCACTCCCTCGTAGACTAACGTTGGACACGTCAGTGGAAAGTTAACCCATTTTGACCTGGGAACGATGCTACAAAAGGCCTTCTAAATCCTGACAGATTTCTGAAAAACCACGTCAGTCGTTTCATGTCACCCGAAAAATATATGAAATTGGCCGCCGACCCCCACCTGAATATTCCAGGAATTCCCCCGAGTTCCCCTTGAGTTAAAAATGTTCGCTCTGAAAGAATATAATATTCAAAGACTTGCGCCGCATGTCCACAAATAAAAAAAAAAAGAGCAGACCCTACAAGCTCATAGCTTGTAGGGTCAATCTATGAGCTTGTAGGGTCTGCTATTTTTCAATAGCTAAAGCATGACATAATGCTTAAAACGCCAAAAGGGGTTTCCGCCCAGAATGGGTTAATCGTCAAGCTGGACACTAAATAAAGTCAAGGACGGTCCAACATGTGCTTCACGATTAGACGCGTGGAAAGGACATCCTGGCTCTGAAAGGAGTCAGTGTCTGTGTGAACATGTTCTGGGTAATCAGCTGGTGTTTTTCTGTGATGTGAGGGCACTGAGTTTGACATGTTCAGGTAACGGAAAGTATCCGTATACGAAAATAGATATTCTTATGAACCACAACTGTTTTCTGTTCCTGCGATCCTTAATCTTCCCATGCAGGGACCAGCCTCTTTCTCTCTCTCTGTGTGTGTGTGTGTGTGTGTGTGTGTGTGTGTGTGTGTGTGTGTGTGTGTGTGTGTGTGTGTGTGTGTGTGTGTGTGTGTGTGTGTGTGTGTGTGTGTGTGTGTGTGTGTGTGTGTGTGTGCTACAGCTGCGCCCTCTGGTGGCGGGCGGGTGGTGTCACAGCGGGACAGACAGACACACACACACACACAGACAGACAGACACGATTACTTGGACTTTAGTGTGGTCAACTTTTTAGGGCACAAGGCCGAGTGCCAGCGCATGAAGGCCATCAATTAAAACCATGATTGTAAGTCTTAATTATTTTAGCTTAAAGGTTAAGGATGATTACTTTTTTTTTTATGCGAACATTGGTTCAGAACAGTGCTTCTTAAATAAATAATCACAGCTTTAAATAACAAAATATAAGTAGCTACTGTTGTAAAATATTGTAAACATGTCTGTAACATGTATTGGGGTCCCAGTCCAGAGATGAAAATCATAATAAAATGGCCTAGGACCCTGTCACCCTACGCCAATTTTCATATAAATTTAATTTGGGGTTCCTTGAAATTAAAATGGCCGAGGATCACTGGGTTAAACTGTGAGTTAATTCACAGAAAATACAATGACAGCCTACATAGCTTTTGAATGAGGGCTTGGTTTAGACAAGCCTATATTTTGTGCTAAAGTCATATATTATATTATCATATAAACATATAAATGTAGGTTTTAAGGCTAGACTGGCATATGGCATTGTAGAGAGGTTAGTGACAGATGAGATTATGGGCTGTATTTTGCGTGTCTTAAGTACCAGGTCTTATTCCCTAACTTGAGTAAACTAAACACCTGGAGGCGTGATAAATGCTCTTTGGCTATTCTGAGTGGCCAAAGAGCATTGATCACGCCTCCAGGTCATGTGACGTAGGACCGCCACATGGTCATGTGACGTAGGACCGCCACATGGTCATGTGACGTAGGACCGCCACACGGTCATGTGACGTAGGACCGCCACATGGTCATGTGACGTAGGACCGCCACACGGTCGCGACGGTAGAAAACATTATTTTGTTTTGAGTGATGGTTGCAGTCTGACCGCATAGCTATAGATTAACTATACACTAGTAGGCAGCGTGTGGGCTAAATGCCCTCTGTTTACTGTCTGTGTGTGTGTGTGTGTGTGTGTGTGTGTGTGTGTGTGTGTGTGTGTGTGTGTGTGTGTGTGTGTGTGTGTGTGTGTGTGTGTGTGTGTGTGTGTGTGTGTGTGTGTGTGTGTGTGTATGGAGAAGGCGATGCTTTCTGTACCAGTGATCTGTATCTGAAGCACTTGTTGTAGAGTTTTCTCAAGTTTGCGCATCCACTATTGTTTGTGTTCAATACATTTCTTGTGAATACAAATAAAGATGTTAAGTGTGTGTGTGTGTGTGTGTGTGTGTGTGTGATGACGACCAGCGGGGGTAGTTATTAAAGTAAAGTAACGCAAAATAATCAAACCACTTAAACACAAGTCTGTGCGGGACGTTTGGGGAACATTGGTTACCGTAATGACTGGAAAAAACGGTCAATTTAACTGCTGTGGGCGCCGGTCGGGGCGGCACAAC
>NC_139718.1:4192858-4205358 GCF_964188405.1 Protomyctophum parallelum | reverse complement strand
TTAACACTTGTCCCTGTGTGTGTGTGTGTGTGTGTGTGTGCGTGTGTGTGTGTGTGTGTGTGTGTGTGTGTGTGTGTGTGTGTGTGTGTGTGTGTGTGTGTGTGTGTGTGTGTGTGTGTGTGTGTGTGTGTGTGTGTGTGCGTGCGTGTGTACTCCACTGACAGCGGGCACAGCACAGTACGACATTCCAGTTCATATATTTATCTATACTTTAGAAAACGAGAATCTGAAATCGTAGGTATTATTATTATTATTAGACAATTTTGTATTAGAAGTGACAGTTGTAGACCTCCCGTAGTCACCCCAGACAGATTATTATAATTATTATTATTATAATTATTATTATAATAATGTTTTCAGTTTATTGGCCACAACATGATGTCATGAACACATTGCGGGATGACCCCTCTGTGACCTTTCCTCTGACCGCTCCAAGGACGACTATGAAGCCGGTCGGTTTAAACCGGTTCGGTCTGGTTGACAATGGGGGGGGGGGGGGGACAATATTACCCACAGTGTACTTACAGTATATGTGAAAGTATCGATACTGCCGGGATTCAAAACGTACTTTAAAACCAACTTAAAACAACTTATATAGTAACAACTCGGCGTATAACGTGCTCGTTACGCAGAAGGTCCCATTTAAAGTTTTCAAATGTATATGCGGCCTTTTGAAAATGGCAGAACTACAAGATCTTGTAGATCTGCCATTTTCACAAAGGATAATCCACTAGTGAGTGAGGAGGTGTCGCGCTCTCTGAACTAACTAACTGTCTGTCTGTCTGTCTGTCTGTCTGTCTGTCTGTCTGTCTGTCTGTCTGTCTGTCTGTCTGTCTGTCTGTCTGTCTGTCTGTCTGTCTGTCTGTCTGTCTGTCTGTCTGTCTGTCTGTCTGTCTCCATTCATTCATTCATTCATTCATCCATTCATTCATTCTATCTTTGGGCCTTTTTGCCTTCATTGATAGTGAAACATGGAGACAGAGGAAACGAGGGGAGAGAGACGGTCGTGACATCTAAGATAAAAGAGGTCAAAACTAAAAAGAAGGAAGAAATCAGTAGCTTTTATCCATTCAGATTCCGATGTGAACACATGGAGTTCAAACATCAAACATGTTTAAAATCACATGACAGAGAGATAGAATAAACACGCTTTTAAAAGGCTTTTCAGAAGAAGATGAATTCAGGATGAAGCCGAGCAGACGTTTTGAATAATTAGTGATAAGGTTAGTGCGTGCGTGCGTGCGTGCGTGTGTTGCTGGGTCCCGTGATGTGGGTGACATTATCTGTAAAGGTCACCGGCAGCAGAACATACAGTACATGACATAAAAGTGTATTGTGTGTGTGTGCGTGTGTGTGTGTGTGTACAGGTACGCACGCAACACGTGCTCGCGTGTATGCGAGACTACATGACTACACGTAAATGATATGCGGTGCAGCACAGTTCGGCCAGAGTAAGGGCATTGATCGAGTGCCATAATTTGTAGGGGTGGGTGTGTGTGGGTGTGTGTGTGTGTGTGTGTGTGTGTGTGTGTGTGTGTGTGTGTGTGTGTGTGTGTGTGTGTGTGTGTGTCCGCTTGTGTGTGTGTGTGTGCGTCCGCTTGTGTGTGTGCGTGCACAATGATGCATAATGAGCATCAGTCTGTGATGCATGATAGAAGGTTGACAAACCAATAAATGTGTGGAAGGTAATCCGACCTTCTCGTTTATCTCTGCCCAGTAACAATGCAATTAGCCCTCCGCTAAACCCCGCCCCAAAGAGCAATATCGTCCAATCAATGCCAATTCAAATATAGTCTAGCGACCGTTGCTCTGCAGAAGCTTCCGTCACGTCATATAGCTGTCGACGTTATAATAACGCCATTGACGATGAAGGGAAAATGCACGTCATCTTGTCCCTAACACAAACATGTAATGCCTTTCAGCGCCACCTGGTGGTCACCAGTTTAGGCTTGGAGTGCCAATTCTCCCATTGTAAAGAGAGAAATAATTTGTAATTATATTATGCATGTAATGTGCATGTCATCACCTGTACACCAGATTAGAGATTAGAGATTTTTTTTTTGTTGAATTCCCAGGGGATGATGTCCTGTCATCTGTGGCATCCGGTACTTAATTGGCAATTAGACGTCTTGACGTTTATGGCTCGCAAACAGTTTTTTAACAATAAAGGGAATTTAATGTTTGTTTTGTCACCGTTTGTTTTACATCACCATTACATCACCTAAATCAACGTGAGTTAGATTTTAATAAATCAACGCCCCTCACTTCACACGGGTGGGTTTGAACATGTACACAGCTTAAAAAAAAACATTTTGGTCGGGAACCCCTTTTGGTGTTAGCATTATGTTATGCTTTAGCTATTGAAAATTAGCAGATCTACAAGCTCATAGCGCGGCACCGAGTGCCGCGCTACGAGCTTGTAAATCTGCTATTTTTGAAAAGTCGAAGAACGACTGACATAGAAACATAGCTTTTTCAGAAAACTGTCAGGATTTAGAAGACATTTTTAGAATCTGATCTCAGGTCAGAATGGGTTACTGTTAATGTTTCACTGCATTGACGTCGAGTTCCATATATGTTGCCCCCCTTGCCCACGCCATAAAACGACAGCTTGTATGTCTGTTTGTTTGTTTGGGGGGTAGCCAGCCCGACGCACGTTAAGCATTGGAACGAGCCATGGGTTTGAGAGGCTGATTGATGTAAACCGTAAACTTACAGTATTAGATATTTAAATAGCCGATTTAAAGTTGTCACTTGTCAGCTCTCACGACGATATAACTGTAGTTCTGTTTTGGAACATTGCACGAAAAAGACGAATGGAAAAAAGGTTCACTTTTCGAACGGAGACACTACTTGGACATAACTCCGCTGGCGTTATACTTACTTCAGTGGAAACTAAATGGAGATATACTTCAGACTCCTGTCCTGGAAATGGAGCCATGAGAAGGTTGGACATTTAATTAACAAGCCAAGTGTGTAGTACGTTGTGCCTTTCCTCCTGAAACTGGCTGTGGCTTCTAACAGCGGGGAACGTCAATTAATTTCCGTCAATAAAGTATTCAATCAATCAATCAGAGCTCGACACGTGCCACCGTGTTCCAAGCTTGTAGATCTGCTACTTCTGTGTGACGCTGTAGAATGATCAAGTAGGTACGAAAAGAAAGAAACTAAAAAACATGTTTGAATATGAAGAGGTTTCTGCCCGGCAATTTAGTAGACTTGGTATCACTCCAAAGATGGATCACACAACGTGGTGTTAGTGGTTGTTCTAACCGTAGAACACTCAACATACATTTTGACATTTGACTCCCTCCTTACTGGCCTACCGGCATTCGGTTACTATACTTTGGTCCGACATACCATTGGTCCGATCGACTACCTACCCCAAACCCTCACCCTAACCATAACCGCGAGCACGGGGCAGCACACCTAAACCTAACCCCAAACCCTCACCCTAACCATAACCGCGAGCACGGGGCAGCACACCTAAACCTAACCCCAAACCCTCACCCTAACCATAACCGCGAGCACGGGGCAGCACACCTAAACCTAACCCCAAACCCTCACCCTAACCATAACCGCGAGCACGGGGCAGCACACCTAAACCTAACCCCAAACCCTCACCCTAACCATAACCGCGAGCACGGGGCAGCACACCTAAACCTAACCCCAAACCCTCACCCTAACCATAACCGCGAGCACGGGGCAGCACACCTAAACCTAACCCCAAACCCTCACCCTAACCATAACCGCGAGCACGGGGCAGCACACCTAAACCTAACCCCAAACCCTCACCCTAACCATAACCGCGAGCACGGGGCAGCACACCTAAACCTAACCCCAAACCCTCACCCTATAACCATAACCGCGAGCACGGGGCAGCACACCTAAACCTAACCCCAAACCCTCACCCTAACCATAACTCATAACTCACCATACATTTTGACTATTGGGAAAACTCAAATCTCCCTGCCATAGACTTATAATACTGTATCTCCCACGCATCGATTGAATAGTCTCACATGATACGTGACGTATTCAATGTGCAACTTCTCAGTCTATCAACCAGACATGAACAGTTCTCTCTGTCTGTTAGAAAGGTACTGTATAAGGCCTATAGTAAAATGTATTGCAAAGGGAGGTCTTGGTTGGTTAAAATAAAGAGAAGATTATTCAAATGCATATATATCTATATAATATGCATATTGTTTGCGTGCATGTGTGTGTGTGTGTGTGTGTGTGTGTGTGTGTGTGTGTGTGTGTGTGTGTGTGTGTATACACCTTTGAACTGTTTATTGGCATACAAACTCTCACAACTGGCCAATAAAAATAAGTTTCTGTACTTTCCACAAAATAATAGCAAATGCTCAATAGTGGGCTCGATAAGGACCTGTCTCAAAAGCCTGCTCGATAAGGTGATCGTTATTAACAATAAAGGGAATTTAATGTTTGTTTTGTCACCGTTTGTTTTACATCACCATTACATCACCTAAATCAACGTGAGTTAGATTTTAATAAATCAACGCCCCTCACTTCACACGGGTGGGTTTGAACATGTACACAGCTTAAAAAAAAACATTTTGGTCGGGAACCCCTTTTGGTGTTAGCATTATGTTATGCTTTAGCTATTGAAAATTAGCAGATCTACAAGCTCATAGCGCGGCACCGAGTGCCGCGCTACGAGCTTGTAAATCTGCTATTTTTGAAAAGTCGAAGAACGACTGACATAGAAACATAGCTTTTTCAGAAAACTGTCAGGATTTAGAAGACATTTTTAGAATCTGATCTCAGGTCAGAATGGGTTACTGTTAATGTTTCACTGCATTGACGTCGAGTTCCATATATGTTGCCCCCCTTGCCCACGCCATAAAACGACAGCTTGTATGTCTGTTTGTTTGTTTGGGGGGTAGCCAGCCCGACGCACGTTAAGCATTGGAACGAGCCATGGGTTTGAGAGGCTGATTGATGTAAACCGTAAACTTACAGTATTAGATATTTAAATAGCCGATTTAAAGTTGTCACTTGTCAGCTCTCACGACGATATAACTGTAGTTCTGTTTTGGAACATTGCACGAAAAAGACGAATGGAAAAAAGGTTCACTTTTCGAACGGAGACACTACTTGGACATAACTCCGCTGGCGTTATACTTACTTCAGTGGAAACTAAATGGAGATATACTTCAGACTCCTGTCCTGGAAATGGAGCCATGAGAAGGTTGGACATTTAATTAACAAGCCAAGTGTGTAGTACGTTGTGCCTTTCCTCCTGAAACTGGCTGTGGCTTCTAACAGCGGGGAACGTCAATTAATTTCCGTCAATAAAGTATTCAATCAATCAATCAGAGCTCGACACGTGCCACCGTGTTCCAAGCTTGTAGATCTGCTACTTCTGTGTGACGCTGTAGAATGATCAAGTAGGTACGAAAAGAAAGAAACTAAAAAACATGTTTGAATATGAAGAGGTTTCTGCCCGGCAATTTAGTAGACTTGGTATCACTCCAAAGATGGATCACACAACGTGGTGTTAGTGGTTGTTCTAACCGTAGAACACTCAACATACATTTTGACATTTGACTCCCTCCTTACTGGCCTACCGGCATTCGGTTACTATACTTTGGTCCGACATACCATTGGTCCGATCGACTACCTACCCCAAACCCTCACCCTAACCATAACCGCGAGCACGGGGCAGCACACCTAAACCTAACCCCAAACCCTCACCCTAACCATAACCGCGAGCACGGGGCAGCACACCTAAACCTAACCCCAAACCCTCACCCTAACCATAACCGCGAGCACGGGGCAGCACACCTAAACCTAACCCCAAACCCTCACCCTAACCATAACCGCGAGCACGGGGCAGCACACCTAAACCTAACCCCAAACCCTCACCCTAACCATAACCGCGAGCACGGGGCAGCACACCTAAACCTAACCCCAAACCCTCACCCTAACCATAACCGCGAGCACGGGGCAGCACACCTAAACCTAACCCCAAACCCTCACCCTAACCATAACCGCGAGCACGGGGCAGCACACCTAAACCTAACCCCAAACCCTCACCCTAACCATAACCGCGAGCACGGGGCAGCACACCTAAACCTAACCCCAAACCCTCACCCTATAACCATAACCGCGAGCACGGGGCAGCACACCTAAACCTAACCCCAAACCCTCACCCTAACCATAACTCATAACTCACCATACATTTTGACTATTGGGAAAACTCAAATCTCCCTGCCATAGACTTATAATACTGTATCTCCCACGCATCGATTGAATAGTCTCACATGATACGTGACGTATTCAATGTGCAACTTCTCAGTCTATCAACCAGACATGAACAGTTCTCTCTGTCTGTTAGAAAGGTACTGTATAAGGCCTATAGTAAAATGTATTGCAAAGGGAGGTCTTGGTTGGTTAAAATAAAGAGAAGATTATTCAAATGCATATATATCTATATAATATGCATATTGTTTGCGTGCATGTGTGTGTGTGTGTGTGTGTGTGTGTGTGTGTGTGTGTGTGTGTGTATACACCTTTGAACTGTTTATTGGCATACAAACTCTCACAACTGGCCAATAAAAATAAGTTTCTGTACTTTCCACAAAATAATAGCAAATGCTCAATAGTGGGCTCGATAAGGACCTGTCTCAAAAGCCTGCTCGATAAGGTGATCGTTATTAACAATAAAGGGAATTTAATGTTTGTTTTGTCACCGTTTGTTTTACATCACCATTACATCACCTAAATCAACGTGAGTTAGATTTTAATAAATCAACGCCCCTCACTTCACACGGGTGGGTTTGAACATGTACACAGCTTAAAAAAAAACATTTTGGTCGGGAACCCCTTTTGGTGTTAGCATTATGTTATGCTTTAGCTATTGAAAATTAGCAGATCTACAAGCTCATAGCGCGGCACCGAGTGCCGCGCTACGAGCTTGTAAATCTGCTATTTTTGAAAAGTCGAAGAACGACTGACATAGAAACATAGCTTTTTCAGAAAACTGTCAGGATTTAGAAGACATTTTTAGAATCTGATCTCAGGTCAGAATGGGTTACTGTTAATGTTTCACTGCATTGACGTCGAGTTCCATATATGTTGCCCCCCTTGCCCACGCCATAAAACGACAGCTTGTATGTCTGTTTGTTTGTTTGGGGGGTAGCCAGCCCGACGCACGTTAAGCATTGGAACGAGCCATGGGTTTGAGAGGCTGATTGATGTAAACTTACAGTATTAGATATTTAAATAGCCGATTTAAAGTTGTCACTTGTCAGCTCTCACGACGATATAACTGTAGTTCTGTTTTGGAACATTGCACGAAAAAGACGAATGGAAAAAAGGTTCACTTTTCGAACGGAGACACTACTTGGACATAACTCCGCTGGCGTTATACTTACTTCAGTGGAAACTAAATGGAGATATACTTCAGACTCCTGTCCTGGAAATGGAGCCATGAGAAGGTTGGACATTTAATTAACAAGCCAAGTGTGTAGTACGTTGTGCCTTTCCTCCTGAAACTGGCTGTGGCTTCTAACAGCGGGGAACGTCAATTAATTTCCGTCAATAAAGTATTCAATCAATCAATCAGAGCTCGACACGTGCCACCGTGTTCCAAGCTTGTAGATCTGCTACTTCTGTGTGACGCTGTAGAATGATCAAGTAGGTACGAAAAGAAAGAAACTAAAAAACATGTTTGAATATGAAGAGGTTTCTGCCCGGCAATTTAGTAGACTTGGTATCACTCCAAAGATGGATCACACAACGTGGTGTTAGTGGTTGTTCTAACCGTAGAACACTCAACATACATTTTGACATTTGACTCCCTCCTTACTGGCCTACCGGCATTCGGTTACTATACTTTGGTCCGACATACCATTGGTCCGATCGACTACCTACCCCAAACCCTCACCCTAACCATAACCGCGAGCACGGGGCAGCACACCTAAACCTAACCCCAAACCCTCACCCTAACCATAACCGCGAGCACGGGGCAGCACACCTAAACCTAACCCCAAACCCTCACCCTAACCATAACCGCGAGCACGGGGCAGCACACCTAAACCTAACCCCAAACCCTCACCCTAACCATAACCGCGAGCACGGGGCAGCACACCTAAACCTAACCCCAAACCCTCACCCTAACCATAACCGCGAGCACGGGGCAGCACACCTAAACCTAACCCCAAACCCTCACCCTAACCATAACCGCGAGCACGGGGCAGCACACCTAAACCTAACCCCAAACCCTCACCCTAACCATAACCGCGAGCACGGGGCAGCACACCTAAACCTAACCCCAAACCCTCACCCTAACCATAACCGCGAGCACGGGGCAGCACACCTAAACCTAACCCCAAACCCTCACCCTATAACCATAACCGCGAGCACGGGGCAGCACACCTAAACCTAACCCCAAACCCTCACCCTAACCATAACTCATAACTCACCATACATTTTGACTATTGGGAAAACTCAAATCTCCCTGCCATAGACTTATAATACTGTATCTCCCACGCATCGATTGAATAGTCTCACATGATACGTGACGTATTCAATGTGCAACTTCTCAGTCTATCAACCAGACATGAACAGTTCTCTCTGTCTGTTAGAAAGGTACTGTATAAGGCCTATAGTAAAATGTATTGCAAAGGGAGGTCTTGGTTGGTTAAAATAAAGAGAAGATTATTCAAATGCATATATATCTATATAATATGCATATTGTTTGCGTGCATGTGTGTGTGTGTGTGTGTGTGTGTGTGTGTGTGTGTGTGTGTGTGTGTGTGTGTGTGTATACACCTTTGAACTGTTTATTGGCATACAAACTCTCACAACTGGCCAATAAAAATAAGTTTCTGTACTTTCCACAAAATAATAGCAAATGCTCAATAGTGGGCTCGATAAGGACCTGTCTCAAAAGCCTGCTCGATAAGGTGATCGTTATTAACAATAAAGGGAATTTAATGTTTGTTTTGTCACCGTTTGTTTTACATCACCATTACATCACCTAAATCAACGTGAGTTAGATTTTAATAAATCAACGCCCCTCACTTCACACGGGTGGGTTTGAACATGTACACAGCTTAAAAAAAAACATTTTGGTCGGGAACCCCTTTTGGTGTTAGCATTATGTTATGCTTTAGCTATTGAAAATTAGCAGATCTACAAGCTCATAGCGCGGCACCGAGTGCCGCGCTACGAGCTTGTAAATCTGCTATTTTTGAAAAGTCGAAGAACGACTGACATAGAAACATAGCTTTTTCAGAAAACTGTCAGGATTTAGAAGACATTTTTAGAATCTGATCTCAGGTCAGAATGGGTTACTGTTAATGTTTCACTGCATTGACGTCGAGTTCCATATATGTTGCCCCCCTTGCCCACGCCATAAAACGACAGCTTGTATGTCTGTTTGTTTGTTTGGGGGGTAGCCAGCCCGACGCACGTTAAGCATTGGAACGAGCCATGGGTTTGAGAGGCTGATTGATGTAAACCGTAAACTTACAGTATTAGATATTTAAATAGCCGATTTAAAGTTGTCACTTGTCAGCTCTCACGACGATATAACTGTAGTTCTGTTTTGGAACATTGCACGAAAAAGACGAATGGAAAAAAGGTTCACTTTTCGAACGGAGACACTACTTGGACATAACTCCGCTGGCGTTATACTTACTTCAGTGGAAACTAAATGGAGATATACTTCAGACTCCTGTCCTGGAAATGGAGCCATGAGAAGGTTGGACATTTAATTAACAAGCCAAGTGTGTAGTACGTTGTGCCTTTCCTCCTGAAACTGGCTGTGGCTTCTAACAGCGGGGAACGTCAATTAATTTCCGTCAATAAAGTATTCAATCAATCAATCAGAGCTCGACACGTGCCACCGTGTTCCAAGCTTGTAGATCTGCTACTTCTGTGTGACGCTGTAGAATGATCAAGTAGGTACGAAAAGAAAGAAACTAAAAAACATGTTTGAATATGAAGAGGTTTCTGCCCGGCAATTTAGTAGACTTGGTATCACTCCAAAGATGGATCACACAACGTGGTGTTAGTGGTTGTTCTAACCGTAGAACACTCAACATACATTTTGACATTTGACTCCCTCCTTACTGGCCTACCGGCATTCGGTTACTATACTTTGGTCCGACATACCATTGGTCCGATCGACTACCTACCCCAAACCCTCACCCTAACCATAACCGCGAGCACGGGGCAGCACACCTAAACCTAACCCCAAACCCTCACCCTAACCATAACCGCGAGCACGGGGCAGCACACCTAAACCTAACCCCAAACCCTCACCCTAACCATAACCGCGAGCACGGGGCAGCACACCTAAACCTAACCCCAAACCCTCACCCTAACCATAACCGCGAGCACGGGGCAGCACACCTAAACCTAACCCCAAACCCTCACCCTAACCATAACCGCGAGCACGGGGCAGCACACCTAAACCTAACCCCAAACCCTCACCATAACCATAACCGCGAGCACGGGGCAGCACACCTAAACCTAACCCCAAACCCTCACCCTAACCATAACCGCGAGCACGGGGCAGCACACCTAAACCTAACCCCAAACCCTCACCCTAACCATAACCGCGAGCACGGGGCAGCACACCTAAACCTAACCCCAAACCCTCACCCTATAACCATAACCGCGAGCACGGGGCAGCACACCTAAACCTAACCCCAAACCCTCACCCTAACCATAACTCATAACTCACCATACATTTTGACTATTGGGAAAACTCAAATCTCCCTGCCATAGACTTATAATACTGTATCTCCCACGCATCGATTGAATAGTCTCACATGATACGTGACGTATTCAATGTGCAACTTCTCAGTCTATCAACCAGACATGAACAGTTCTCTCTGTCTGTTAGAAAGGTACTGTATAAGGCCTATAGTAAAATGTATTGCAAAGGGAGGTCTTGGTTGGTTAAAATAAAGAGAAGATTATTCAAATGCATATATATCTATATAATATGCATATTGTTTGCGTGCATGTGTGTGTGTGTGTGTGTGTGTGTGTGTGTGTGTGTGTGTGTGTGTGTGTGTGTGTATACACCTTTGAACTGTTTATTGGCATACAAACTCTCACAACTGGCCAATAAAAATAAGTTTCTGTACTTTCCACAAAATAATAGCAAATGCTCAATAGTGGGCTCGATAAGGACCTGTCTCAAAAGCCTGCTCGATAAGGTGATCGTTATTAAATAAAACATTAACGAGCTCCATCCCTACACTTAACGCATTCTGACCGGGCACCCATTTTGGTGTTTAGCATCATGTTATGCTTTAGCTATTGGAAAATAGCAGACCTACAAGCTCGTATCGCGCCACCGAGTGGCGCGATGCGAGCTTGTAGGTCTGCTATTTTTGAAAAAAATCGAAGAACGACTGACATTTTTAGAATCTGATCTCAGGTCAGAATGGGTTCATCAGACCAGTGCGTGTCCGGCGGAAACCTCGTATGAATCTGATCTCAGGTCAGAATGGGTTAAGGCTCTCCAATTCATCCAGAATGTCGCAGTATGGTTGGTCTTCAACCAGAAAGGATTTCTCACTGCTATTTAGCACAGGGCTTTACACTGCTATGTAGCACAGGGCTTTACACTGCTATGTAGCACGGGGCTACACACTGCTATGTAGCACAGGGGTTTACACTGCTATGTAGCACGGGGCTACACACTGCTATGTAGCACAGGGGTTTACACTGCTATGTAGCATGGGGCTTTACACTGCTATGTAGCACGGGACTTTACACTGCTATGTAGCACGGGACTTTACACTGCTATGTAGCATGGGGCTTTACACTGCTATGTAGCACGGGGCTTTACACTGCTATGTAGCACGGGACTTTACACTGCTATGTAGCACGGGACTTTACACTGCTATGTAGCACGGGGCTACACACTACTATGTAGCACGGGGCTTTACACTGCTATGTAGCACGGGACTTTACACTGCTATGTAGCACGGGACTTTACACTGCTATGTAGCACGGGACTTTACACTGCTATGTAGCACAGTGCTTTACAAAATACGTCATTGCGCCAGTGCTCAATTTTGCCATGTTAGTAAGT
The DNA here is from genome assembly GCF_964188405.1 of Protomyctophum parallelum. Classification (NCBI taxonomy): domain Eukaryota; kingdom Metazoa; phylum Chordata; class Actinopteri; order Myctophiformes; family Myctophidae; genus Protomyctophum; species Protomyctophum parallelum. The sequence continues at coordinate 4,193,270 of NC_139718.1, read as the reverse complement.
CATCGTCTTCCTTGATTGGCCAACACAACTGATCGGCTTTGTGGATTGGTCAAACCTTGCATGACAATTGTGCCGTCAAACCAATATAAGCGATGTATAACACGGCCATTTGGGAGTCTGTTGTCTCTCAGAGTGAGGATTTAAAGAATCTTACCTGATATACAGAGTGAGCAATGTTCTGCTGGACGGTACATCTGAATGGAGGACCAGACACATCCGGTTGTGTTGCTGTTGCAGTGAAGCATGAAGTGTTCACCTTTGGAGGACGTTGTGATGTAAACCGTGTTCAGATGGATGTGAACGTCTTCAACACAGTGTCTCTGCGCTGGAGGAAGTTGACCCCAGAGACAAATGGAAGAGGAGAAGCTCACCTTGAGGGTCCCTCCTATCGCACCGGCCACAAAGCTGTGCT
>NC_139718.1:3952858-4187858 GCF_964188405.1 Protomyctophum parallelum | reverse complement strand
CCAGCCTGTGTCCTCCGTGAGGAGGTGAGCAGTGTGGGTTATCCCCCCAGCCTGTGTCCTCCATGAGGAGGTGAGCAGTGTGGGTTAGCGCCCCAGCCTGTGTCCTCCATGAGGAGGTGAGCAGTGTGGGTTAGCGCCCCAGGCTGTGTCCTCCATGAGGAGGTGAGCAGTGTGGGTTAGCGCCCCAGCCTGTGTCCTCATGAGGAGGTGAGCAGTGTGGGTTAGCGCCCCAGCCTGTGTCCTCCATGAGGAGGTGAGCAGTATGGGTTAGCGCCCCAGCCTGTGTCCTCCATGAGGATGTGAGCAGTGTGGGTTAGCACCCCAGCCTGTGTCCTCCATGAGGAGGTGAGCAGTGTGGGTTAGCGCCCCAGCCTGTGTCCTCATGAGGAGGTGAGCAGTGTGGGTTAGCGCCCCAGCCTGTGTCCTCCATGAGGAGGTGAGCAGTATGGGTTAGCGCCCCAGCCTGTGTCCTCCATGAGGAGGTGAGCAGTGTGGGTTAGCGCCCCAGCCTGTGTCCTCCATGAGGAGGTGAGCAGTGTGGGTTAGCGCCCCAGCCTGTGTCCTCCATGAGGAGGTGAGCAGTGTGGGTTAGCGCCCCAGCCTGTGTCCTCCATGAGGAGTTGAGCAGTGTGGGTTAGCGCCCCAGCCTGTGTCCTCCATGAGGAGGTGAGCAGTGTGGGTTAGCGTCCCAGCCTGTGTCCTCCGTGAGGAGGTGAGCAGTGTGGGTTAGCGTCCCAGCCTGTGTCCTCCATGAGGAGGTGAGCAGTGTGGGTTAGCGCCCCAGCCTGTGTCCTCCATGAGGAGGTGAGCAGTGTGGGTTAGCGTCCCAGCCTGTGTCCTCCGTGAGGAGGTGAGCAGTGTGGGTTAGCGCCCCAGCCTGTGTCCTCCATGAGGAGGTGAGCAGTGTGGGTTAGCGCCCCCAGCCTGTGTCCTCCGTGAGGAGGTGAGCAGTGTGGGTTATCCCCCCAGCCTGTGTCCTCCATGAGGAGGGGAGCAGTGTGGGTTAGCGCCCCAGCCTGTGTCCTCCATGAGGAGGTGAGCAGTGTGGGTTAGCGCCCCAGCCTGTGTCCTCCGTGAGGAGGTGAGCAGTGTGGGTTAGCGCCCCAGCCTGTGTCCTCCGTGAGGAAGTTTACTGTAATATACACATTCGTCTTCCATGCTTTTTGCGCAGTGTATTGTATAATCATTTGATTAGTATAGATTTGACCCCCCCAATCCAACCCTTTGATGCTGAGTGCCAAGCAGGGAGGCATTGTTTCAGTCTTTGGTATGAACCGGCCGGGGATCGAACCCCGACCTCCCAGTTTTTACAGTCTTTGGCCGGGGATCGAACCCCCGACCTCCCAGTTTTTACAGTCTTTGGCCGGGGATCGAACCCCCGACCTCCCAGTTTCAGGGCGGACACTCTAACCACAAGGCCACTGTCTGGTTATAGATATTCCACTGTTAGTTTCTTAGCTCATGCATGATTCATGACTCTAATATTTGAGGTTGTTTTTGCTTACTGTAAGTCTCTCTGTATGTGGAGTGTCTGCTAAATGCCTATACATTGTAAATTGTCACCTGGTATATTATCAGTATAATAGTTTCTTTGAGGCACCGCGTTGCTCTCTCTGGTATGTCAGTATAATAGTTTCTTTGAGGCACCGCGTTGCTCTCTCTGGTATGTCAGTATAATAGTTTCTTTGAGGCACCGCGTTGCTCTCTCTGGTATGTCAGTATAATAGTTTCTTTGAGGCACCGCGTTGCTCTCTCTGGTATGTCAGTATAATAGTTTCTTTGAGGCACCGCGTTGCTCTCTCTGGTATGTCAGTATAATAGTTTCTTTGAGGCACCGCGTTGCTCTCTCTGGTATGTCAGTATAATAGTTTCTTTGAGGCACCGCGTTGCTCTCTCTCTGCACTTGATTTATGTGTCTATTTACCTTGTTATGTTTAATAGACTATAAAGTTCAGCTGATTCAATATCACTATCACACTCTGGGTAAGAGCGCTGCTAAGTGTGTGTGTGTGTGTGTGTGTGTGTGTGTGTGTGTGTGTGTGTGTGATTTTTAAATACAAGATTTTAGTCAACTAAATATACAGCTTTGAGCTTGTAGATCTGCTATTTCCAGAGCGTGTCCGATGTCTTGTGTTTTAGTTCTATACTGATCTATACTCAATCTCCACTAGTCCCTCCTTAACATTTTAGTCTAGTTTTTTGTTGACAAAATTGTCAATATTATAACAGTGGTAAAAGTTAATCTACTAACATTTTCCGTTATAGTTTTAGTCGACTAACCCATTTTGGGACGGGAGCCCCTTTTGGTGTTTTAAGCATCAGGTTATGCTTTAGCTATCGAAGGAAATAGCAGATCTACAAGTTCATAAGCGCTGCACCGAGTGCCGTGTCGTGAACTTGCATGGTCTGCTACATTTTTTTTTTTTTAACCGTGAAAATGCGGTGCAAATCTTTGACTTTGAATAATATTATTCTTTCAGAGCGAACGTTTTTAACTAGAATATTTGCTTCTGAGGGGTTCCTGGAATGCCATATTTCCAGATGGGGGGGGGGGGGGGGGGGGCACCACTGATAGCACCACTGATAGCACCACTGATAGCACCACTGATAGCACCACTGATACAGAAACACGGCATTTCAGAAAACTGTCAGGATTTAGAAGACATTTTGTTTAACCCGTTCTGAACGGGAACCCATTTTGGTGTTATAGCATCACGTTATGCTTTAGCTATTGAAAAATAGCAGACCTACAAGCTCATACGAGCTTGTAGGTCTGCTATTTTTGAAAAATCGAAGAACGACTGACTTTTTTCTTTTTTTTTAAACACTTTACAGCAAACATTGAAAATGAATATCCCAATATCCTATATGGTCAATTTAACAACCTGCTTCTGAACCTCCCTACCTCAATATGTAACTGTTTTTAATGTATGTTTGTCTCATTGTCTATATTATGTCTTTGCCTTACATGAAGATTTGTTTGTGTGTATATAACCTGCATGTCTTTAAATTGTTTTATATAATGTATGTAATAATGTAATCTTGTCAGCATTGAAAATGAGGGAGAACCTCAATTGCTCTTTCGAGAATAAATAAAGGTTTCAATCAATCAATCCATTTTTAGAATCTGATCTCAGGTCAGAATGGGTTCATCAGACCAGTGTATGTCCAGTGGAAACCTCGTATGAATCTGATCTCAGGTCAGGTGGAGTCGGTTGGCCGAGGTTTCAGAGACGGTGGAGAGAATGCTTTGCTCTGGAGTTTAGAATACAAATGATGGCCGGCTATTTATAGCGACGCTCTCGCTATCTCACTGAACGCTATCACAGCGCCGAGGCACTCAGACACGCATGCACGGGCGCTGCATGCAATCGTGCACACACGCGCACGCACGCTCACAGTGTGCACGCACTCACTCAGACAGACTGCAATCTGGCATGCTCTAACAATGAGAAATGGCTGTAAAGTGTGTGTGTGTGTGTGTGTGTGTGTGTGTGTGTGTGTGTGTGTGTGTGTGTGTGTGTGTGTGTGTGTTTTCTTCTATACTTGTGAGGACTATTTATTTCCTCACAAGAGAAATGGTAGATGGTCTTCAAATGCAGCTCTGCATAAAGATAGCCTGATGAAGGTCGGGCAGACAGAGGCTTTTCCAACAATTTACAATTTAGGCATTTAGCAGACGCTCTTAATCCAGAGCGACTTACATTTAAGCAAGAACAAAAGCATGGGAATACATCACATAAAAGCATTTATCAAGAAACATGCGTAAGCTAAGAAAGTAACAGTGGAATATCTATATGATGAAACTATACATATAAACTATACATATTTACTACTATGCTATACATATGTACTATGACGTGCTATGACTATATACAATGCAATTATAGTGCTGTCTACATAACATGCTATAAGTCTGTGTCAATGTTATAGGTTGTAATTAGAGAAAGTTAACCAGCAACACATAGCGTTGGACTAGTCAGTGCCTGTCAGACTGATCCTCAGACCAACATAATTATGAATCATAGCTCGTGGCTCCATTACTGTATAAGTTACAAGTCGTATCAAAATGCCGTGTGGCCCGAAAATGCGTGTGAACCTGGAAGAGGTTGAAATGAAAACACAGGTCTGTGATGATGTGAATCAGAGGACACATTAATCCATTCTGACCGGGCACCCATTTTGGTGTCAGCATCATGTTATGCTTTAGCTATTTAAAAATAGCAGATCTACAAGCTCATATCGCGCCACCGAGTGGCGCGATACGAGCTTGTAGGTCTGCTATTTTTGAAAAATCGAAGAACGATTGTGACATTTTTAGAATCTGATCTCAGGTCAGAATGGGTTCAACAGACCAGTGTGCGTCCGGCGGAAACCTCGTATGAATCTGATCTCAGGTCAGAATGGGTTAATCTTACATGGTGCACAACAACTCTGTTAGGGTTTTTCTGCGTCCGTGCGTGCGTGCGTCCGTGCGTGCGTGCGTGCGTGCGTGCGTACCTGCGTGCGTGCGTGCGTGCGTGCGTGCGTGCGTGCGTGCGTGCGTGCGTGCGTGCGTGCGTGCGTGCGTGCGTGCGTGCGCATAAAGCCATCCACGCTCTCCCTCGCAGAGCCTTTGATAAATACTAAGCTAAAGTTAGACTGCAGGAAAAAACAGAGAGCGAGATAGAATGTTTTTTTTTTCCTCTGCATTTTGTTTTGGAATGCTCTCTCCTCTGGGAAGTGTTTTCTTTGGAATGCTCTCTCCTCTGGGAAGTGTTTTCTTTGGAATGCTCTCTCCTCTGGGAAGTGTTTTCTTTGGAATGCTCTCTCCTCTGGGAAGTGTTTTCTTTTCCCAGGCACTTTTTTTTTTTTTTATCGCGAAAATGTGGTGCAAATCTTTGAATTATATTCTTTCAAAGCGAATGTTTTTTTTTTTTAACTCAAATCCTTTGCTTCTGGGGGGCTTCCCGGAAGGTGGCCAACCGGAAGAATAGCACTTAACCCATTCTGACCTGAGATCAGATTCATACGAGGTTTCCACTGGACACACACTGGTCTGATGGACCCATTCTGACCTGAGATCAGATTCTAGAAATGTCAGTCGTTCTTCGATTTTTCAAAAAATAGCAGACCTACAAGCTCGTATCGCACCACTCGGTGGCGCGCTATGAACTTGTAGATCTGCTATTTTAACAACATAACAACATATTTTCAGATGGGGGGTTTTGTGGCCAAATAAATACATATAATTCTGGTGTCCTTGACATGAAATATTGAGAACCACTGATATAGAAACAAACGTATTTCAGAAAACTGTCAGGATTTAGAAGACATTTATTTTCATTTTGTCCTCTTAAATGCAGGGTTAAGCAAACGGATATCATTGGCACTGCCTTTTGAATGCATGGGTCTAACTTGTTGAAGCGGTGAAGAACGTTGTTGTCGTATAACTTGTTGAAGTAGCCACAGCATTAAATGCTTTTTTAGCCCATTCTGAACGGGAACCCATTTTGGTGTCAGCATCATGTTATGCTTTAGCTATTGAAAAATAGCAGATCTACAAGCTCATAGCGCGCCACCGAGTGGCGCGCTATGAGCTTGTAGGTCTGCTATTTTTGAAAAATCGAAGAACGACTGACATTTTTTTAGAATCTGATCTCAGGTCAGAATGGGTTAATCAGACCCAGTGTGTGTCCAGTGGAAACCTCGTGTGAATCTGATCTCAGGTCAGAATGGGATAAACCCTTCATTGCTGCACAATGCTTTATAATGTTTAAACCCAATTAACCTCTATTAGTGCTCCACAATGTTTTGCAATAACTTTGAATTACTGCGAGTGCGCGCGTGCGTGTGTGTGTGTGTGTGTGTGCGCGTGTGCGCGCGTGCACGTGTGTGTGTGTGCGCGTTATTATTATGGTCGTGTCTATTATTGTAGACTTATAGGCTTGCACATGTTACAGGCGTGCGTGTGTGCGTGCACGTGCGTGTGCATGTTGGATAATAGAGAATCTTTTCACTGCAGACAGACATACATACAGCAAATGAGTATGGCGTGCATGTGAGCGTGCATGTGAGCGTGCCGTGTGCGCTCGTGAGATTAACCCTCTAACACCCGCATTAATTTCTACTTGCAAAAAATAGATTTCAACCTTACTACTACTTTGTACTACTAGGACTGACACTAAAACATATGTTAAAAAAAATAAAAAAATAAAGTTTGATGGAAAATTTATAATAATTATATAATAATTATATAATAATATAAAAAAATCATAATTTACATTTGGGGGATATCTTTCACAATAATGAATAAAACATGTTCTAGACATTCTAATGATCACAAAAAAACATATATTACAATTATTTTACCTACTTTTATTAGGGTAAAGGTCAAAAGTCTTAGGTTAAAAAATGTTCAAAATCGCACAGAGTCCAGACATTTTTTATTTGTGTGAATTTCAGCCTCTGTGGGGGGTATTTATATGCAAATATCATGACCAATGTCATTGAAATGGCATTGCAATGAACATCACTGATGACATTTAGGTGAAAAAAGAACAGAAAAAAATTATAATAATTTAGTAATTAAATTAAATAAAATTGTTGCTAAAAAGCAACGCTGGGTGTTAGAGGGTTAAATTAAGAGTGTGCGCTGTATTGATATCTGTGTGAATATACTAAGAAAAGAAAAAAAAAAAGACGTAATGTATAATCTCTCAAGAACAGCCCCCGAGCTGTGCTACTGAATCTGTCGGCATGGGGGGCCTTCAGAACATTGTTGATAATGGGGGAATGAAAACACAGGCGCACCACAGGCAGGAGAAATATAGATCAGAGGGGGGGCGGGACCAAACGTTGCGAAATGTCGGGTGTGTTCCCGCTTATGTCGTCGGATTCTACGACATCTCGCACGGTTTTGAAAATGCTTTGTGTAAAATTTAGAATTTAGTACATTACTTAAGGAAATGTACCTATGGCACTTTTATGCAACCATACAGTAACTCACCGTCCGCAATGAGAGGAAAACACAGGCTATTTTTAGCACACCCAATTTGGCAATATCAACTAAAAGTAGCACATCCTAGTATAGTAAGCTTCAATTGGAAAGCCTGCAGGATTCTGTTTATAATCTTTGCCACAATACTTTGAAAAGTGCTTCTTCTTTGTTCATTATAATGTGTTGGAGAAGAAGATAATTTCCAGAACATGAATGCAAAACCTGTGGACAGAAATCAAGGACAACAAACTTTTAGTCTTTTTTAGTCTCGAGAGGCTATAGAGAAATGTCGTCAGATGGTGGTCGGTGGATAAAATGCCTGATAAATAAATGGACCTTGATGTGGAAATGGTTGAGAAAACCCAACTGGTCTATAAATGAATGGATGGTGCAGTCACGAAGCGACGGTTTGACCCTCATCCCAGCCTGGCCTTAACTCATTCTGAACGGGAACCCATTTTGGTGTTATAGCATCATGTTATGCTTTAGCTATTGAAAAATAGCAGATCTACAAGCTCATAGCGCGCCACCGAGTGGCGCGCTATGAGCTTGTAGGTCTGCTATTTTTGAAAAAAATCGAAGAACGACTGACATTTTTTAGAATCTGATCTCAGGTCAGAATGGGTTCATCAGACCAGTGTGTGTGTCCAGTGGAAACCTCGTATGAATCTGATCTCAGGTCAGGATGGGTTAAACTGGCTTCTATTCTTCCCTCAGATCTCATCCCATCTGCATAAAGAAAACAAACTACAAAGGGATTCTGTACTGCAGTGGACTGGACTGGATTCTGTACTGCACTGGACTGGACTGCAAAACGCTCTCCGTTTGGAACAAAGACGACAGCTAAAGGATACGGTTCATGAAAAATGCATGAAAAAGGTGTGTATATACAGTATATACAGTATATATATATATATATATATATATATATATATAACCCATTTAGACCTGAGCTCAATTCTACAAAATGTCTTCAAAGTCATGACAATTTTCTGAATAAAACCCCATGTTTCTATGGCAGTGGTGTTCAAACTATTTCATGTCAAGGACACCACAAATTATATGTGTTTGTCCTCTGACACCCCCATCTGAAAATGTGTTGTTCCAGGGACCCCCCCACCCCCAGAAGCAAAGACTTGAGTTAAAAATGTCGTCTCCGAAAGAATATATATATTCCAAAGTTGCACCACATTTTCACGATTTAAAAAGAAACAGCAGACCTATACAAGCTTGTAGCGCGGCACCGAGTGCCGCGCTACAAGCTTGTAGATCTGCTATTCTTTCAATAGCTTAAAGTATAACATAATGTTTAAAACACCAACAGGGGTTCCCGTTAGGAATGGAATAAGCATGAGAACAATGGAAATAATAAACTGGAGCCAGAGCAAATAACGGGGTTCGCCGACCGGCCTGAGATCAGATTCCTACGAGGTTTCCACTGGACACACACTGGTCTGATTAAAAGAAAAAGGAGGTTGTGGAATTTGAGTATGAAGCCGCGGGGAGCGGGCGACCCGACCTGGTGCTGCATTGTCCTGTCGCTCAGGAAACATGCAGTGGTGTACAATTTACAATTTAGGCATTTTAGCAGACGCTCTTAATCCAGAGCGATTTACATTAAGCAGGAACAAAAAAGCATGGGGATACATCACATAAAAACATTTATCATGAAACATGCGTAAGCTAAGAAAGTAACAGTGGAATATCTATATGATGAAACTATACATATAAACTATACATCTATACTACTATGCTATACATATGGACTATGACGTGCTATGACTACATACAATGCAATTATAGTGCTGTCTACATAACATGCTATAAGTCTGTATCAAATGCTATCTAAGTCTACAGAAATGCTATCTAAGGGGGTGGGGTGTAAAGTAACTAAGTACATTTACTTAGTTTTACACTACTTTTTGTTTGGGTTGTGTACCATGCAATGATGTAATTACTCCAAATGTGGACAATTAAATCACATTACTGCTCCAGTGATTATAGAAATTGGCAATTCAAAACATGCTCCTCATTGAAACGGCTCTAAAAAGTCACTCTTTTAGTACGTATAAACAAACAAACAAAAACAAATCACCACAACTCACACAGTTTTATTATTATTTGTTTCCCCAAAGATCACCATTCTGCAGGCTCACGACGACTGATTGGTGCACACTTATGAGTGACGATGGAGTGACACGTATGCTTGTTTTCACTATAGTGAAGCAGTGGAATTAGCATGATGGCTAATGAGTGAGTATAAAACATGCATTTTTTAAGAAAACAGAAACGGCAAAAAAGATCCGTAAAGCGTGCTGTTCTGTCATGTTAGTGTGACATTCAGACAGTGCAGAGGCTGCTCGATGGTGAATTAGTATTGTAACATTCTCCTTGGCTTTGACTGACTGATATTAATACGGTAATCCAGCCAGTTCGGTCATTCGCATTATCATTTATGCACACGCTCTTTTTGGCGAATGACACCGCCGTTCAGAAATATAAATTTAGGTATAGAACCGCGACTATAGAATGTGCACTTGCTGTAGACAGAGACTTGTCTTTATCACGATTGAATGGTCAAATCCTGTAGTCGCACCTGTGCTACAAATCTAATTTTACAAGTCGCACAGTGATATCTTTTGTCGCAAATGCGAGTACCTAGTCGCACTGTCGAGCCCTGGACATGATGACGTGGAGGAGACGCCGCTATACGAACTAGGGTTGGGTGACGATACGAATACATCGTCAATCGCGAATATACGAATCCAATCGCCGAATATTTTTATTAGGCGATTTCTCGGGACGATTTAGCCCAATTAACCTGTAAAGTGTGAGCAACATGTGAATCAATTTGGCCCAGCAAAGTAGTAACAGCGGCCGGGTGGAAATCACCTCCTCCGTTATAATGTATGCTCCCACAGTCCCCGCACTCAGCAGCATCGGGCACAGGGGCACGGCACTTACGGCAGCCGCCAGCCAGAGTAAAGGCTGGGAGCACGTTATCTGTCCTTTGTTCCACCACTGAACCAGTGTTGTTTTCGTTGACTAAAACTAAACGAAAGATGTTTGCCGACTACCTTTTTTCACTGACAAAAACTAAATAGAAACTAAATGAAAACTAAGCTATGGTGACTAAAATTAAGACTAAATATATCAACAATTTCGTCAATAAATAAAAACTAGACTAAAATGTTAGGAAGGGACTATAGTGGACAAGATATCCAGTATAAGTCATTTTACACTTGGTTGCATGCTGAAAAGAGCAGATCTACAAGCTCACAAGCTTGTAGATCGGATATAAAAATAAAAAAACAACGACATCAAAGCGCGCCTAAATACATTTTAGTCGACTAAATCCACTGTAGATTTAGTCAACTAAAATGTCATGACATGTTTAGTCGACACTAAAACATTCCAGGTGACTAAAATGTGACTAAAACTAAGTGAAAACTATTCAAAAGACTAAAACTAAAATCAAATTTTGTCGCCAAAAACAACACTGCACTGAACTCATGTGAACTCCCACAGAAGTGTTACGTCCAAACCCACCGACCCGCCGTGTGTTATTGTTGACGTTGAACTTGTTTGTTCATGAAACAATAAATGATATTCCTCCCAGCAGCGCAGCCTCGTTTCATACATGCTTAACCCATTCTGGGCGGGAACCCCTTTTGGTGTGTTAAACATTATTATGTTATAATTTAGCTATTGAAAAAATAGCAGACCTATACAAGCTCATAGCGCTACGAGCTTGTATAGGTCTGCTGTTTTTGAAAAATCGTGAAAATGTGCCTCAAAGTTGGAATATTTTTTTTCAGAACGAACGTTTTTAACTCAAATCTTTGCTTCTGGGGGGGGGGGGGGGGTCCCTGGAACAGATCATTTTTTGGGGTCCTTGACATGAAATATTGAGTGATATATAGGCCTATAGAAACATAGATAAGACATTTAGAAGACTTTTTTTTTTCCCCAGGCCTAAATGGGTTAATGACGCCATGCCTTATTCATGTTGTTATGGCCTAGAAAAGGATACTCTCATAATAGCTTTCTTAGGTTTGTGGCGTGCGCGCGTGTGTGTGTGCTTGTGTGTGTGTGCTTGTGTGTGTGTGTGTGTGTGTGTGTGTGTGTGTGTGTGTGTGTGTGTGTGTGTGTGTGTGTGTGTGTGTGTGTGTGTGTGTGTGCTTGTGTGTGTGTGCTTGTGTGTGTGTGTGCGACTCAGTCACAAAGAACAGACAATAATTGGAAAATAGTGTCGACACATTGTTTATAATCTGGTGTTCATTGGACACAAACAAAGAGTTCAGGAGGTGTGGAGACGACAGGCTTGTCATTTTCACGTCCAATGCTCACTGTAGCCTATTGTTTCGGAACAGCTTTTTAGTTTTGTATCATTTCAGAAAAATGAACTTCACGCAACGCAAGACTGAGGAGAAAGACACCTTGTTGGGGGAAGAAGTGCCAGGTAAATCATTCTGAATGCCTGACTGGGGCCCATGAAATACAATATGTAGGATATATGACGACGACACTTGATATAACCCGGTGCTGTACTAAAGGAAAGTTTTAACCCATTCTGCCCTGAGATCAGATTCATACGAGGTTTCCACTGGACAACACACTGGTCTGATTAACCCATTCTGACCTGAGATCAGATTCTAAAGAATGTCAGTCGTTCTTCGATTTTTCAAAAATAGCAGACCTACAAGCTCGTAGCTCGCCACTCGCTGGCGCGCTACGAGCTTGTAGATCTGCTATTTTTCAATAGCTAAAGCATAACATGATGCTGACACCAAAATGGGTTCCCGTTCAGAATGGGTTAACAAATAAAATATATATCCTTGTCATATCCTATAAATGCACCTGCACGTCGTACTGTACGTGTGTGTTCAGTATACCGTCTGTAATCCACGTAACATAACCGTTCGCCCCGCTGACTTCAAATGTGGCTCAGGGTCCCCCCCCCCCCCCAGGAGGAAGTGGCTAATGTTGTATATGAGTGTTATATGAGTGTGTATAGGCCTGTCGCCCATATATGTTATAGCATTGAGACTAGCTGTGACTCTGTCCATGGTGCTGAATTAATGTTATAGCATTGAGACTAGCTGTGACTCTGTCCATGGTGCTGAATGTATGTTGTAGCATTGAGCCTAGCTGTGACTCTGTCCATAGTTCTGACTTCATGTTGTATCATTGAGAGACTAGCTGTGACTCTGTCCATGGTGCTGAATTAATGTTATAGCATTGAGACTAGCTGTGACTCTGTCCATGGTGCTGAATTTATGTTGTAGCATTGAGACTAGCTGTGACTCTGTCCATGGTGCTGAATTAATGTTGTAGCATTGAGACTAGCTGTGACTCTGTCCATGGTTCTGAATTCATGTTGTAGCATTGAGACTAGCTGTGACTCTGTCCATAGTTCTGACTTCATGTTGTATCATTGAGAGACTAGCTGTGACTCTGTCCATGGTGCTGAATTCATGTTGTAGCATTGAGACTAGCTGTGACTCTGCCCATGGTGCTGAATTTATGTTGTAGCATTGAGACTAGCTGTGACTCTGTCCATGGTTCTGAATTCATGTTGTAGCATTGAGACTAGCTGTGACTCTGTCCATGGTGCTGAATTCATGTTGTAGCATTGAGACTAGCTGTGACTCTGTCCATGGTGCTGAATTTATGTTGTAGCATTGAGACTAGCTGTGACTCTGTCCATAGTTCTGACTTCATGTTGTATCATTGAGAGACTAGCTGTGACTCTGTCCATGGTTCTGAAGTCATGTTGTAGCATTGAGACTAGCTGTGACTCTGTCCATGGTGCTGAATTTATGTTGTAGCATTGAGGCTAGCTGTGACTCTGTCCATGGTGCTGAATTAATGTTGTAGCATTGAGACTAGCTGTGACTCTGTCCATGGTTCTGAATTAATGTTATAGCATTGAGACTAGCTGTGACTCTGTCCATGGTGCTGAATTGATGTTATAGCATTGAGACTAGCTGTGACTCTGTCCATGGTGCTGAATTAATGTTATAGCATTGAGACTAGCTGTGACTCTGTCCATGGTTCTGACTTCATGTTGTAGCATTGAGACTAGCTGTGACTCTGTCCATGGTTCTGAATTCATGTTGTAGCATTGAGACTAGCTGTGACTCTGTCCATGGTGCTGAATGAATGTTATAGCATTGAGACTAGCTGTGACTCTGTCCATGTTGTAGCATTGCGAGTAGAGGGCAGTACGGGGCCTCAGTAGAGGGCAGTACGGGGCCTCAGTAGAGGGCAGTACGGGGCCTCAGTAGAGGGCAGTACGGGGCCTCAGTAGATGACAGTACGGGGCCTCAGTAGAGGGCAGTACGGGGCCTCAGTAGAGGGCAGTACGGGGCCTCAGTAGAGGGCAGTACGGGGCCTCAGTAGAGGGCAGTACGGGGCCTCAGTAGAGGGCAGTACGGGGCCTCAGTAGAGGGCAGTACGGGGCCTCAGTAGATGACAGTACGGGGCCTCAGTAGAGGGCAGTACGGGGCCTCAGTAGAGGGCAGTACGGGGCCTCAGTAGATGACAGTACGGGGCCTCAGTAGAGGGCAGTACGGGGCCTCAGTAGAGGGCAGTACGGGGCCTCAGTAGAGGGCAGTACGGGGCCTCAGTAGATGACAGTACGGGGCCTCAGTAGAGGGCAGTACGGGGCCTCAGTAGAGGGCAGTACGGGGCCTCAGTAGAGGGCAGTACGGGGCCTCAGTAGAGGGCAGTACGGGGCCTCAGTAGAGGGCAGTACGGGGCCTCAGTAGAGGGCAGTACGGGGCCTCAGTAGAGGGCAGTACGGGGCCTCAGTAGAGGGCAGTACGGGGCCTCAGTAGATGACAGTACGGGGCCTCAGTAGAGGGCAGTACGGGGCCTCAGTAGAGGACAGTACGGGGCCTCAGTAGATGACAGTACGGGGCCTCAGTAGAGGGCAGTACGGGGCCTCAGTAGAGGGCAGTACGGGGCCTCAGTAGAGGGCAGTACAGGGCCTCAGTAGAGGGCAGTACGGGGCCTCAGTAGAGGGCAGTACGGGGCCTCAGTAGAGGACAGTACGGGGCCTCAGTAGAGGGCAGTACGGGGCCTCAGTAGAGGACAGTACGGGGCCTCAGTAGATGACAGTACGGGGCCTCAGTAGATGACAGTACGGGGCCTCAGTAGAGGGCAGTACGGGGCCTCAGTAGAGGACAGTACGGGGCCTCAGTAGATGACAGTACGGGGCCTCAGTAGATGACAGTACGGGGCCTCAGTAGATGGCAGTACGGGGCCTCAGTAGATGACAGTACGGGGCCTCAGTAGAGGGCAGTACGGGGCCTCAGTAGAGGGCAGTACGGGGCCTCAGTAGATGACAGTACGGGGCCTCAGTAGAGGGCAGTACGGGGCCTCAGTAGAGGGCAGTACGGGGCCTCAGTAGATGGCAGTACGGGGCCTCAGTAGAGGACAGTACGGGGCCTCAGTAGATGACAGTACGGGGCCTCAGTAGAGGACAGTACGGGGCCTCAGTAGAGGACAGTACGGGGCCTCAGTAGATGACAGTACGGGGCCTCAGTAGAGGACAGTACGGGGCCTCAGTAGAGGGCAGTACGGGGCCTCAGTAGAGGGCAGTACGGGGCCTCAGTAGAGGGCAGTACGGGGCCTCAGTAGAGGGCAGTACGGGGCCTCAGTAGAGGGCAGTACGGGGCCTCAGTAGAGGGCAGTACGGGGCCTCAGTAGAGGGCAGTACGGGGCCTCAGTAGAGGGCAGTACGGGGCCTCAGTAGATGACAGTACGGGGCCTCAGTAGATGACAGTACGGGGCCTCAGTAGAGGACAGTACGGGGCCTCAGTAGATGACAGTACGGGGCCTCAGTAGAGGGCAGTACGGGGCCTCAGTAGAGGGCAGTACGGGGCCTCAGTAGAGGACAGTACGGGGCCTCAGTAGAGGGCAGTACGGGGCCTCAGTAGAGGGCAGTACGGGGCCTCAGTAGAGGGCAGTACGGGGCCTCAGTAGAGGACAGTACGGGGCCTCAGTAGAGGGCAGTACGGGCCTCAGTAGAGGACAGTACGGGGCCTCAGTAGAGGGCAGTACGGGGCCTCAGTAGAGGACAGTATGGGGCCTCAGTAGATGACAGTACGGGGCCTCAGTAGAGGGCAGTACGGGGCCTCAGTAGAGGGCAGTACGGGGCCTCAGTAGAGGGCAGTACGGGGCCTCAGTAGAGGGCAGTACGGGGCCTCAGTAGAGGACAGTACGGGGCCTCAGTAGATGACAGTACGGGGCCTCAGTAGAGGACAGTACGGGGCCTCAGTAGAGGACAGTACGGGGCCTCAGTAGATGACAGTACGGGGCCTCAGTAGAGGGCAGTACGGGGCCTCAGTAGAGGGCAGTACGGGGCCTCAGTAGAGGACAGTACGGGGCCTCAGTAGAGGACAGTACGGGGCCTCAGTAGATGACAGTACGGGGCCTCAGTAGAGGGCAGTACGGGGCCTCAGTAGAGGACAGTACGGGGCCTCAGTAGAGGGCAGTACGGGGCCTCAGTAGAGGGCAGTACGGGGCCTCAGTAGATGACAGTACGGGGCCTCAGTAGATGGCAGTACGGGGCCTCAGTAGATGGCAGTACGGGGCCTCAGTAGAGGACAGTACGGGGCCTCAGTAGATGGCAGTACGGGGCCTCAGTAGATGGCAGTACGGGGCCTCAGTAGAGGGCAGTACGGGGCCTCAGTAGAGGGCAGTACGGGGCCTCAGTAGAGGACAGTACGGGGCCTCAGTAGATGACAGTACGGGGCCTCAGTAGAGGACAGTACGGGGCCTCAGTAGAGGGCAGTACGGGGCCTCAGTAGATGACAGTACGGGGCCTCAGTAGATGACAGTACGGGGCCTCAGTAGATGACAGTACGGGGCCTCAGTAGAGGGCAGTACGGGGCCTCAGTAGAGGGCAGTACGGGGCCTCAGTAGATGACAGTACGGGGCCTCAGTAGATGACAGTACGGGGCCTCAGTAGAGGGCAGTACGGGGCCTCAGTAGAGGGCAGTACGGGGCCTCAGTAGAGGGCAGTACGGGGCCTCAGTAGAGGGCAGTACGGGGCCTCAGTAGATGACAGTACGGGGCCTCAGTAGATGACAGTACGGGGCCTCAGTAGATGACAGTACGGGGCCTCAGTAGAGGGCAGTACGGGGCCTCAGTAGATGACAGTACGGGGCCTCAGTAGAGGGCAGTACGGGGCCTCAGTAGAGGGCAGTACGGGGCCTCAGTAGATGACAGTACGGGGCCTCAGTAGATGGCAGTACGGGGCCTCAGTAGAGGGCAGTACGGGGCCTCAGTAGAGGGCAGTACGGGCCTCAGTAGAGGACAGTACGGGGCCTCAGTAGAGGGCAGTACGGGGCCTCAGTAGAGGACAGTACGGGGCCTCAGTAGAGGGCAGTACGGGGCCTCAGTAGAGGACAGTACGGGGCCTCAGTAGAGGACAGTACGGGGCCTCAGTAGAGGACAGTACGGGGCCTCAGTAGAGGGCAGTACGGGACCTCAGTAGATGGCAGTACGGGGCCTCAGTAGAGGGCAGTACGGGGCCTCAGTAGAGGACAGTACGGGGCCTCAGTAGAGGGCAGTACGGGGCCTCAGTAGAGGGCAGTACGGGGCCTCAGTAGAGGGCAGTACGGGGCCTCAGTAGAGGGCAGTACGGGGCCTCAGTAGAGGGCAGTACGGGGCCTCAGTAGAGGGCAGTACGGGGCCTCAGTAGAGGACAGTACGGGGCCTCAGTAGAGGGCAGTACGGGGCCTCAGTAGAGGGCAGTACGGGGCCTCAGTAGAGGGCAGTACGGGGCCTCAGTAGAGGACAGTACGGCGCCTCAGTAGATGACAGTACGGGGCCTCAGTAGAGGACAGTACGGGGCCTCAGTAGAGGGCAGTACGGGGCCTCAGTAGAGGGCAGTACGGGGCCTCAGTAGAGGACAGTACGGGGCCTCAGTAGAGGGCAGTACGGGGCCTCAGTAGATGACAGTACGGGGCCTCAGTAGATGACAGTACGGGGCCTCAGTAGAGGGCAGTACGGGGCCTCAGTAGATGACAGTACGGGGCCTCAGTAGAGGACAGTACGGGGCCTCAGTAGAGGGCAGTACGGGGCCTCAGTAGAGGGCAGTACGGGGCCTCAGTAGAGGGCAGTACGGGGCCTCAGTAGAGGGCAGTACGGGGCCTCAGTAGAGGGCAGTACGGGGCCTCAGTAGAGGGCAGTACTGGGCCTCAGTAGAGGGCAGTACGGGGCCTCAGTAGAGGGCAGTACGGGGCCTCAGTAGATGACAGTACGGGGCCTCAGTAGAGGGCAGTACGGGGCCTCAGTAGAGGGCAGTACGGGGCCTCAGTAGAGGGCAGTACGGGGCCTCAGTAGAGGACAGTACGGGGCCTCAGTAGAGGACAGTACGGGGCCTCAGTAGAGGGCAGTACGGGGCCTCAGTAGAGGGCAGTACGGGGCCTCAGTAGAGGGCAGTACGGGGCCTCAGTAGATGACAGCGAGGCTCCATTAACCCAATTCGACCTGAGGACGATTCTAAGAAATGGTCTTGTAAATCATGACAGTTTTCTGAAAAACCCATGTTTCTATGTCAGTGGTGCTCAGCCTTTATCATGTCAAGGACCCCCAGAATTATCTGTATTTGGCTGCGGACCACCATCTGTAAATATGTTGTTCCAGGACCCCCCCCAGAAGCAAAGATTTGAGTTTAAAACCTTCGCTCTGAAAGGTTTTTTTCAAAGATTTGCGCCACATTTTCACGATCAGACCTATAATCGTAGCGTGGCACCGGGTGCCGCGCTCGTAGATCTGCTATTTTTCAATAGCTAAAATGTAACTTAATGTTAAGACACCAAAAGGGGTTCCCGTACAGACTTGATTAAGTTTGTTCTGCTGTCCTCACCAACACTCTCCTGACTGCCTCGCTAATCTCACCAACACTCTCCTGACTGCCTCGCTAATCTCACCAACACTCTCCTGACTGCCTCGCTAATCTCACCAACACTCTCCTGACTGCCTCGCTAATCTCACCAACACTCTCCTGACTGCCTCGCTAATCTCACCAACACTCTCCTGACTGCCTCGCTAATCTCACCAACACTCTCCTGACTGCCTCGCTAATCTAAGGCTTCAGATGATATACAATAAAAAGACAGAGATGGATTTGAATCGAATATTTTGGGGAAATGTCATGTAAAACGCTGTCATCTCAAAACGCTTCCGAGAGAGCAGTTTATTTATACGTGCAGCGGCGAAGAGAAATGCACTCGATAATCACACGGTAAAGCCTTCCATCCACCGCTTGACAGAATGAGCTCCAGGCTGTTGTTCTGTGCACGCATAGCCGAGACCAAAACACAATGTATTCCCATAAACACTGGCTAACATGACTCCAGGGCACGAGTACCACGCACGCACACACGCACAATACACACGCACTTGCACACACACACACACACACACACACACACACACACACACACACACACACCCTCACACACACACACACACAGACAAAATGTGTAAATAGACACGGCAACAACAACGTATACAAAGAACAAACCATCTCACTGTAATGGGAATGGAACAAGACATATGTTAGAGGCTGTACATAACACTAGAGGGATTTACATTAAAGAATCAATTCGGCGTGAGCGCTGAGGCGTGGCGCTCTGCAGCGTATCAAACGGCATTATAGCCCGGCCCGCGCGGTTCCACACCGCTTACTTACACCCCGCGAGGGTGTAAGGGGGGGGGGGGGGGGGGAGGTGGTAGGGGGGAGGGGGTGAGGGGTAAGGGGGGCAGGGGGAGGGAGGGAGGGAGGGAGCCACTGATGCGGAAAAAATAGTTTTAACCCATTTAGGCCTGACGTCGAAATTAAAAAATAAACTCCTTTTTTTTTATTATTTTTTTCTGAAATACCTCATGTTTCTGTATCAGTTGTGCTCAATATTTCATGTCAAGGACCCCTAAAAATGCCTCCGCCCGCCCCTCTTGACCTCCCCCAGAAGCAAAGATTTGAGTTAAAATGTTCACCGATAATATATATTAAAAGATTTGAGGCACATTTTCAAGACTTTTCTCAAAAAATAGCAGACCTACAAGCTCATAGCGCGGCACTCGGTGGCGCGCTATGAGCTTGTAGGTCTGCTATTTTTCAATTGCTAAAGTATAACATGATGCTTTAAAACACCAAAAGGGGTTCCCGCCCAGAATCCTTTCCCCTCCATCAGGCGCCCCGGCTGGCCAGGGGGAGGTAGTTTTAGAGACCAGGATTACGGCATGTTTTTTGTGAGGGTACCTACCCTAAAGGGGACACGGGGAGAACATGTGAGGGTACCTACCCTAGGGGACACGGGGAGAACATGCAAACTCCACACAGAAAGGCCCTATCGCCAACCCCCGCCTTCGGGTATGGGCACTGATGACGCGGAGGAGGGAACACGCCGCCAGCGCCCACAGCGTCCCCAGCGGGAATCGAACCCAGGACCTTCTAGCTGTGAGGCGACAGCACTACCACCGTGCCCCGCGGCATATCATTCCCAACGGGGGGGCTAATGAGTGTGGATGTCGGGGTCCTTGAAAAGAGAAAGAGAAAGAGAGTATTTGTTTTTAGCGGCTATACATGTGAGTCACAGAACGAACTCATTACCTCCACAGATCTATGTACAAATAATATTCCATATAGCGTACCTATTATTATTATTATGCACACGCTGCTCAGGGTTATACGCGTTGTTCTGGAAATGTCACGTGAAGTCTTACACGGTATATATATCTTTTCATTTATAATGACTATTCGCCTGCAGGCAGCTCAGATGGATGCCCTTTGATTTGTTTTGTCTGTCTCTTGTGTTTTTCCTTTTCTTTTGGCGTGCACGGCTAACCAAAGAGTTGGATCGTATTCATGATTTTTTTTTTCCACTGATATCATTTGTTTCTATTCATGCATTGAATACATTAATTAATACATTCTGGGCGGGAACCCCTTTTGGTGTTTTAAACATTATGTTATGCTTTAGCTATTGAAAAAAACAGCAGATCTACAAGCTCGTAGCGCGCCACCGAGTGGCGCGCTACGAGCTTGTAGGTCTGCTATTTTTTTGAATAGTGAAAATGTGGCGCAAATCCTGACGGAACAACTGTCAGGATTTAGAAGACATTTTATAAATTTCGACATCAGGCCCTAAATGGGTTAATTCATGAATGAATGAATGAATGAACTAATTAATTGCAGACTCGAGGTCCACAGAAAAACATACAAAAACACAAAATACAATACAATACAACGTGTATACACATACAATAAAATACAGTGCAAATGTACATGTCATACAGGCATTTGTGACGGTTACAAATAGAGGCTTTTACGCCAATGTCTCCTATTATATACAGTATAATAAGGCTGGATACAAAGTATCTGTAGTGCAACTCTTGACAGGATTATTCATACTGACTATGATGTCGTTCACAGACTCACCCAAGAAACAGTCATCTATGCATGCATTTCCCCAGAACAGCTTGGATTAAGTATTGACTCTCTAGCAGTGAGAAGCATTTCACTCAACAGTCTCACACTGCTCCATCTATAGACCGATTCCGTACCAGTTTCATGGTCGCAGCCTACGTATTTCCTGTAGGCGGACTCGACGTAGCTGCGGGGGTAAAACCCTCACCAGACGCACCTCTTCCACTACAGTGAACGGCAGAGTGACTGATGTTAGTTTGCCTCAAACTTTACTCTTTTACCTGCTTTTTTACTAACACTAACATTACAAAGATGCCCAGAACATCGAGATGAACCTGTGTAGTTTATGGCTGCTCCAACAGTAGTGGCAACATAACAAATAAAATAAAACGGAATGTCTAATATCCACCACGGTGGCGGAGACCAGAGACTTTGAGTAATGGTTGAGACAAAGCAGTGAAAGATACATAACGCAAGTCTTACCCAATACCAAATATTTCTGTTTTATTAACACAAGGCTGCTGTACTTATACCTCATACTTTAAATGCTTAGTATGAGGTATAAAATACAGCAGCCTTGTGTTCATAAAACAGAAAGATTGGGTATTGGGTAAGACTGAAATTATGTATCTTTCAGGACCCTTCACTGCTTTGTCTCAACCATTACTCAATGGCTCTGGTCTCCGCCACCACAGTGGATATTTTGACATTCCGTTTTTTTATTTTTTTATGTTGCCACTACTGTTGGAGCAGCCATAAACTACACAGGTTCATCACAATGTTCTGGGCATCTTTGTAATGTTAGTGTTAGTAAAAAAGCAGGTAAAGGAGTAAAGTTTGAGGCAAACTAACATCAGTCACTCTGCCGTTCACTGTAGTGGAAGAGGTGCGCCTGGTGAGGGTTTTACTCCCGCAGCTATGTCGAGTCCGCCTACAGGAAATACGTAGGCTGCCACCATGAAATCGCTACGGAATCGGTCTATAGGAGGAGAACCGATTTTTTTGGGGGGGGGGGTTGAATGAGGCAAAAAGTGAAGGGACACTGCAGCCATAATGGTCTCCACCGGATCCCTGTTCCCCGGTAGGAAAAAGTACTCAATTGTTTTACTTAAGTAAAAGTACCAATACTGCAATTTAGAACTACTCCTTTACAAGTAAAAGTACGGAATTGAAAATGTACTTGAGTGAAAGTGCAAAAGTATCGGCATCAAAATGTACTTAAAGTACTAAAAGTAAAAGTACTCATATTGCAGAATGTCCCACAATATTGCATATTGCAGAATGATCTACAAGCTCACAATGCGTCGCAACGCGACGCATTGTGAGCTTGTAGATCGGCTATTTTCAAACGGACAAAATGTATTGGGTTGAAGTGCTTAATGTATGTTTTCGCCAAAGTAACTAAAGTGTTCAAATAATTATAGTGGAGTAAAAGTACAAATTCTTGCTCAGATAAATTATGTAGTGGATGTAGTAGAAGTAAAAGTACTGGCAATTGGAAATACTCAAGTAAAGCACAAATACCTCAAAATTGTACTTAAGTACAGTACTTAAGTAAAAGTACTTAGTTACTTTCCACCACTGGGAATGATGCAGGTGGGTGCCCGGCGGCAGTGACCGCTATACGCCAGGTCTGGACGCTCACTCAGGTGTGAACGCAGACCGCCCGACACGCAGAGGGCTAAATGACCCGTACTGAACGCGTCGTCCTCAAGTCATTAACCACATGATCCCCTAGCGGCCATGTTGCTCCGGTGGCGCCGGACATTAACCCATTCTGGGCGGGAACCCCCTTTTGGTGTTTTAACCCCATTCTGACCTGAGATCAGATTCTATAAATGTCTTGTATACATCCTGACAGTTTTCTGAAAAAGCTGTGTGTCTATGTCAGTCGTTCTTAGATTTTTCAAAAATAGCAGACCTACAAGCTCGCATCGCGCCACTCGGTGGCTGGAATCGTTGCTTCTGCGGGGGGTCCCTGGAACAACATATTTTCAGATGGGGGGTCCCTGGAACAACATATTTTCAGATGGGGGGGTCCCTGGAACAACATATTTTCAGATGGGGGGTCCCTGGAACAACATATTTTCAGATGGGGGGTCCCTGGAACCAACATATTTTCAGATGGGGGTCCCTGGAACAACATATTTTCAGATGGGGGGTCCCTGGAACAACATATTTTCAGATGGGGGGTCCCTGGAACCAACATATTTTCAGATGGGGGGTCCCTGGAACAACATATTTTCAGATGGGGGGGTCCCTGGAACAACATGTTTTCAGATGGGGGGTCCCTGGAACAACATATTTTCAGATGGGGGGTCCCTGGAACAACATATTTTCAGATGGGGGGGTCCCTGGAACAACATGTTTTCAGATGGGGGGGTCCCTGGAACAACATGTTTTCAGATGGGGGGGTCCCTGGAACAACATGTTTTCAGATGGGGGGTCCCTGGAACAACATATTTTCAGATGGGGGGTCCCTGGAACAACATATTTTCAGATGGGGGGGTCGGCGGCCAATTACATATATTTCTGGGGGTCCTTGACATGAAAAGGTTTGAGAACGACTGACAATAGAAACATGAGGTTTTTCAGAAAACCTAGAAGGCATTTGTAGAAGGTCCTGGGGTCTAAATGGGTTAAACCCAAACATAACCTTAGCTTACGCGGTGTCGCAGCGTGACGTGGTGTGTTGTGTGTCCTTCCAGAGCTACAGCTGCTGTTGTTTTCAGCTAAAATAAAACGTGTAGTGGAGAGCTATATAAAGCCAGAGGGTAAACTATAGCCGTGGTGCTCGGGGACGACTGCGCTCAACAGACCCGGGTTATCGAGGTTAAGGCTGGGCTTCTCAGAGTGGCTCCATGCCATGACACATGATGACATCACATGACGACAGGCCTGGCTCCTGGGGTGCCGCGGAATGCTTTGATAATATGTGGAATGTATCTATGTCACTTCAGTTTAACCACATTGATAGAGTGAAAGATGGAGTGAAATATAGAGTGATTGATAGTGATTGATAGAGTGATTGATAGTGAAATAGAGTGATTGATAGTGATTGATAGTTAAATAGAGTGATTGATGGTGATTGATAGTGAAATAGAGTGATTGATGGTGATTGATAGTGAAATAGAGTGATTGATGGTGATTGATAGTGAAATAGAGTGATTGATAGTGAAATAGTGATTGATAGTGAAATAGAGTGATTGATGGTGATTGATAGTGAAATAGAGTGATTGATAGTGATTGATAGTTAAATAGAGTGATTGATAGTGATTGATAGTTAAATAGAGTGATTGATAGTGATTGATAGTGAAATAGTGATTGATAGTGAAATAGAGTGATTGATAGTGATTGATAGTGATTGATAGTGAAATAGAGTGATTGATAGTGATTGATAGTTAAATAGAGTGATTGATGGTGATTGATAGTGAAATAGTGATTGATAGTGAAATAGAGTGATTGATAGTGATTGATAGTTAAATAGAGTGATTGATAGTGATTGATAGTTAAATAGAGTGATTGATAGTGATTGATAGTGAAATAGAGTGATTGATAGTGATTGATAGTTAAATAGAGTGATTGATAGTTAAATAGAGTGATTGATAGTGATTGATAGTGAAATAGAGTGATTGATAGTGATTGATAGTTAAATAGAGTGATTGATAGTGATTGATGGTGATTGATAGTGAAATAGAGTGATTGATAGTGATTGATAGTGAAATAGAGTGATTGATAGTGATTGATAGTTAAATAGAGTGATTGATAGTGATTGATAGTGAAATAGAGTGATTGATAGTGATTGATAGTGAAATAGAGTGATTGATAGTGATTGATAGTTAAATAGAGTGATTGATTGTGATTGATAGTTAAATAGAGTGATTGATAGTGATTGATAGTTAAATAGAGTGATTGATTGTGATTGATAGTGAAATAGAGTGATTGATAGTGATTGATAGTGATTGATAGTGAAATAGAGTGATTGATAGTGATTGATAGTTAAATAGATTGATTGATAGTGATTGATAGTGATTGATAGTGAAATAGAGTGATTGATAGTGATTGATAGTGAAATAGAGTGATTGATAGTGATTGATAGTTAAATAGAGTGATTGATAGTGATTGATAGTTAAATAGAGTGATTGATAGTGATTGATAGTTAAATAGAGTGATTGATAGTGATTGATAGTTAAATAGAGTGATTGATAGTTAAATAGAGTGATTGATAGTGATTGATAGTTAAATAGAGTGATTGATAGTGATTGATAGTTAAATAGAGTGATTGATAGTGATTGATAGTTAAATAGAGTGATTGATAGTGATTGATAGTTAAATAGAGTGATTGATAGTTAAATAGAGTGATTGATAGTGATTGATAGTTAAATAGAGTGATTGATGGTGATTGATAGTTAAATAGAGTGATTGATAGTGATTGATAGTTAAATAGAGTGATTGATAGTGATTGATAGTGAAATAGAGTGATTGATAGTGATTGATAGTGATTGATAGTTAAATAGAGTGATTGATAGTGATTGATAGTGAAATAGAGTGATTGATAGTGATTGATAGTTAAATAGAGTGATTGATAGTGATTGATAGTGGAATAGAGTGATTGATAGTGATTGATAGTGAAATAGAGTGATTGATAGTGATTGATAGTTAAATAGAGTGATTGATAGTGATTGATAGTGAAATAGAGTGATTGATAGTGATTGATAGTTAAATAGAGTGATTGATAGTGATTGATAGTTAAATAGAGTGATTGATAGTGATTGATAGTTAAATAGAGTGATTGATAGTGAAATAGAGTGATTGATAGTGATTGATAGTTAAATAGAGTGATTGATAGTTAAATAGAGTGATTGATAGTGAAATAGAGTGATTGATAGTGATTGATAGTTAAATAGAGTGATTGATAGTGATTGATAGTGAAATAGAGTGATTGATAGTGATTGATAGTTAAATAGAGTGATTGATAGTGATTGATAGTTAAATAGAGTGATTGATAGTTAAATAGAGTGATTGATAGTGATTGATAGTGAAATAGAGTGATTGATTGTGATTGATAGTGATTGATAGTTAAATAGAGTGATTGATGGTGATTGATAGTTAAATAGAGTGATTGATAGTGATTGATAGTTAAATAGAGTGATTGATGGTGATTGATAGTTAAATAGAGTGATTGATGGTGATTGATAGTTAAATAGAGTGATTGATAGTGATTGATAGTGATTGATAGTTAAATAGAGTGATTGATAGTGATTGATAGTGAAATAGAGTGATTGATAGTGATTGATAGTTAAATAGAGTGATTGATAGTGATTGATAGTTAAATAGAGTGATTGATGGTGATTGATAGTTAAATAGAGTGATTGATAGTGATTGATAGTTAAATAGAGTGATTGATAGTGATTGATAGTGAAATAGAGTGATTGATAGTGATTGATAGTTAAATAGAGTGATTGATAGTGATTGATAGTTAAATAGAGTGATTGATAGTGATTGATAGTGAAATAGAGTGATTGATAGTGATTGATAGTGATTGATAGTTAAATAGAGTGATTGATAGTGATTGATAGTGAAATAGAGTGATTGATTGTGATTGATAGTTAAATAGAGTGATTGATAGTGATTGATAGTTAAATAGAGTGATTGATAGTGATTGATAGTGAAATAGAGTGATTGATAGTGATTGATAGTTAAATAGAGTGATTGATAGTGAAATAGAGTGATTGATTATCCCGTGGGGGTAAATCAGTCACCCAGAGGCGGCGGCACAGCGGTTAAGTTTATAGAGCTGACATGTCAGTAAAATAAACAGTACTGTAGAAACAAGGCAAAGAGAAAAAAGGTCTTGAAAAGGTAATAAAAGTCACTTTTGTCACATTACTATCACCTTCTGTGTGTGCGTGTGCATGTGCGTGTGCGTGTGTGTGCGCATGTGCGCGTGTCTGTGTGCGTGTGCGTGTGTGCGTGTGCGTGTGCACGCTGGCAGGACATCCAGGACTAAATGCAAAGGTCCTCTGCCTCTCGTTTACCTGTTGCCTCATTGCACCTGGCAACACAAGCTTCATTTACCTGTTTGCCTCATTGCACCTGGCAACACAAGCTTCATTTAACCCACTAACCCACCCCGAACGCATCTGTGTCACACACGGATGCATGTGTGACATCATGCTATATTAATTCCATTCTACTAGGCCTACTTTACTCATAACTCCCATACATATCATTACACAGTGAAAGAACTATAGTAGCCTAATCTATTTTATATAATTTTATAGCATTACAGTCAGTCATACATACATTATTAGACTCGCGGTGAGAACGACCCAAGTCGGACATTCGTTCATGTTCAGTTGGCTGGCAGACCGGTCGTTCGGTCACAGCGTTATATCGTTCAGAGAGACTGAAGGAAGAACCATCCATTTCGCAGCTCCGTCAGTCAGTGTTGTTTTCGTCGACTAAAACTAAGACGAAAAATGTTTGTCGACTACCTATTTTCACTGACGAAAACAAATGGAAACTAAATGAAAACGAAGCTACGATGACTAAAACTAAGACTAAATATACTGACAATTTCGTCGACAAATAAAAACTAGACTAAAATGTTAGGAAGGGACTAGTGGACAAGAGATCCAGTATAAGTCATTTTACACTTGGTTGCATGCTGAAAATAGCTGGTCTAGATCGGCTATTTTCAGCAAGTGTAAAAACACTCATTACGACGGCATCAAGACCCGCCAAAATACATTTTAGTCGACTAAATCAACTGTAGATTTAGTCGACTAAAATCCTATGACATTTAGTCGACTAAAACTAGACTAACACTGAGACATTCCAGGTGACTAAAATGTGTCTAAAACTAAATGAAGTTTCAGTTCAAAGACTATGACTAAACTAAAATAGAAATTTGCTGCCATAAACCACACTGCCGTCAGTCTCCCTAGGGTGG
This sequence comes from Protomyctophum parallelum, assembly GCF_964188405.1. NCBI lineage: Eukaryota > Metazoa > Chordata > Actinopteri > Myctophiformes > Myctophidae > Protomyctophum > Protomyctophum parallelum. The sequence goes on along the minus strand of NC_139718.1, from coordinate 4,160,474 downwards.
ACCCCCCCCCCCCCTTCCCCAGTCAGTGGAGCCTAGCGCCTGGCTGCACTTCCAGGTTTGGGACGACGACTGTATCTAGGCTATACGGTGCTGGTTAACGTACGTGCCATTGGAATGGGGAACCCGGGTTCGCCTCCCGGGCCGAGGCTACACGCGTGTGACAGACGTGTAGATCCCCGTCTTCGCATTTTCATTTGAAACTGAACCAACCAACCAACGAACGGCCTCAGAACGGATCGTTCACGGAAGAAATGACCGGGTCGGTTTCGTTCACCAAAAGAAAACAACTAGTTAATTTGATTTGTTCGTTCATGACTGACAACGACACTATATAGCGAGTGCAGAGCGCGGCGTCTGATTGCCCCTGCCGGAGGCAATCAGACGCCGCGCTCTGTCGGTCCGTTCGGCAACCGCCGTAACTGCGGTTAAGAGCCGGGGGAAACTTGGGGGGGGGGGGGGGGGGGGGGGGATTATGACACTCGACTGACGCTCGCTTCCTCTGCAGTGGGTTTGGTCCGAGTCCGACATGCGTTTGCGTCGTGCCTGCGCTTATAGGTTTAGGCTTTGGGGTATAGGGTGTCGGACCGCCGAGAAACACTACCGCCTGCCGAGGGTGGTGCCGTTGCTGGAAAATGCACTCGCTGTCCCTCTGAATAAAGTTACATACTGTACTGTACAGCCTACTGTACAGCCTATACTGTAGTGCAGCTTCAAGTAAAACAAACTCTGTCTGCTTCCTCCTCCTCCTCCTCATATATAACCACAGAACCAACGCTATAAATGAACAACAAAGGACACAACTATTGATTGTCGCGGCCTCGCGGGGTACATGCATAAATTGGATAAACATCTCATCTTGACCTCCCGACAACGGTATAAATTCACACGGACGGACGGACGGACGGACGGACGGACGGACGGACGTCCGCGTGCCTCGGTCGGGGTCAGCCTGGCCGCTACATGAGCGCCGCGCGCTATAGCTGTCCCCTGGCGCTTGTTGTTGTTGTTGGCGAGCGTGTGTGTGTGTGTGTGTGTGTGTGTTTGGTTGTGCTTGTTTACTTTGTTAGTCCAAGGACATTCGAGCAGCAGGGCACGGCTGACTGCCCCCGAGCACACTTCACCACAGGCAGTGTATACGTTTACTTATAAGTACTGTATACTTAAGTACAGTTTTGAGGTAGTTGTACTTGACTTAATTTCCAATATGTCTTACAATTTACAATTTACAATTTAGGCATTTAGCAGACGCTCTTAATCCAGAGCGACTTACATGTAAGCAAGAACAAAAGCATGGGAATACATCACATAAAAGCATTTATCAATATCATGAAACATGCGTAAGCTAAGAAAGTAACAGTGGAATATCTATATAATGAAACTATACATACACTATACATATAAACTATACATATTTACTACTATGCTATACATATGTACTATGGCGTGCTATGACTATATACAATACAATTATAGTGCTGTCTACATAACATGCTATAAGTCTGTGTCAAATGCTATCTAAGCCAACAGAAATGCTATCTAAGGGGTTAGGGTAAGTGCTATGGGCCATGATGGAGTCTGAAAAGGTGGTTTTTGGTGATTGGGAGTGATGCTGCAGTTCTGACTGCAATGGGAAGTGCATTCCACAGTTTTGGAGCCAGAAGGGAGAAGAGTTTGGGACGTGTGGAGCGTTGTCCCGGCGTTTTTAGTGAGGGTACTTCCAGTTTCCCTGCGTTGGCTGATCTGAGTGCGCGGGAGGGTTTGTAGGGTTCAATCATACTTGTAAGATATGGGGGAGCCATACCTTTGGTTGCTTTGAATGCCAGCATCAGAGTTTTGTATTCTGTGCGGGCAGCGACCGGGAGCCAGTGGAGGGAGCGGAGCAGGGGGGAGACATGTGAGAATTTTGGCTGGTTGAAGACCAAGCGAGCTGCTGCATTTTGGATCAGCTGGAGAGGCTTAAGTGCATATGCTGGTAGGCCAGTAAGGAGGGAGTTACAATAGTCGAGTTTTGACAAGACTGTTGTCTGGATTAGGAGCTGGGCTGATTCCTGGGTGAGGAACGGTCTAATTCGTCGTATGTTATAGAGTGTGAACCTACATGATCGAGTGACAGCTGTGATGTGAGCTTTGAACGAGAGCTGACTATCCAGGACAACACCAAGATTCCTGGCTGTTGGGACAGACGTTACCAGGGCGTTGTCTACGGAAATAGTTAGCTCCCGCATAGGGCAGGACTTAGCTGGGAAGAAGAGAAGCTCAGTCTTGTCTGGGTTCAGCTTGAGGTGGTTGGAGGACATCCACTGTGAGATGTCAGCCAGGCATGCAGTGATGCGCTCTTCCACCTGAGTGGCAGAGGGGGGGAAGGATAGGAACAGTTGTGTGTCATCGGCGTAGCAGTGATAGGATATATTGTGAGCAGAGATGATAGTGCCAAGGGATTTAGTGTACAGTGAGAAAAGGAGGGGACCAAGTACAGATCCATGTGGGACCCCAGTTTGGAGGGTTCGGGGGGATGATAACAGACCTTTCCAGGAAACCTGGTAGGTCCGGTCGGTGAGGTAGGAGGAGAACCACTTTAGTGCCGTTCCACCGATGCCTAGCTCCGCTAGGGTGTCTAGGAGCAGCTGGTGGTTCACTGTGTCAAATGCTGCTGATAGGTCTAGGATAATCAGTACTGCAGAGTGGGAAGCAGCTTGGGCAGCATGCAGTGCTTCTGTGACTGCCAGCAGGGCAGTTTCTGTGGAGTGGGCTTTCTTGAATCCGGACTGGTTGGGATCCAGCAGGTTGTTCTGTGAGAGATGGAGAGAGAGCTGGTTGGAGACGACACGTTCAATGGTTTTAGAAATAAATGAAAGGAGTGATACCGGTCTGTAGTTCTTGACATCTGAGGGGTCAAGGGTTGTTTTTTTGAGGAGTGGTGTTACTCTGGCTGACTTGAGGGCAGATGGGACGCAGCCTGAGGTTACTGAGGTGTTGATGATGGAGGTGATGAAGGGGAGCAGATCAGGTGCGATGGTCTGGAAGATTGGAGACGGGACAGGGTCAAGAGGACAAGTGGTAGGTCTAGAGGATGTTACTAGTTGTAGAACCTCGTCTGGGGAAAGAGGAGAGAAGGAGGACATGCATGGTATGTTGGGGTTGGTGTTGGTTGAGTCAGATGCCACTTTATGTGGGAGGGGAGGAAAGGAGCTGCTGATATCATCAACCTTCTTCTCGAAGTAGTTGACAAAAACATCAGCAGTGAGGGATGGAGGTTGAGTGGGGGGAGGGGGTTTAAGGAGGGAGGTGAAAGTGGAGAAGAGCTTCCTTGGGTTAGAAGTACAGGATTGGATTTTGGTGTGGTAGAAAGAGGTTTTAGCAGTGGTTAGTGAGTGGGCAAAGGCAGAGAGGAGTGAGTGAAAGTGTGAAAGGTCATCTGGTAGCTTTGTCTTGTGCCACTTTCTTTCGGCTGCCCTTAGAGGTGTTCGTTCAGATCTGAGAGTTTCAGATAGCCAGGGAGCCGGTGGACATGAGCGAGCTGGCCTGGATCATCTCCGAGGCAAATATTGCACTTTTACTGATTCATGTATTTGAACACGCTCTTCATGTAATGCTGCTCACACACACACACACACACACACACACACACACACACACACACACACACACACACACACACACACACACACACACACAGACACACACAGACACACACAGTAGAAAACTTAAAAAAAATGACTAACTAAAAAAGTACGTAATTTATTCTAATTGTTGTTATTGCAATTTACGAGCTGCGTTCGCTTCCCGCGTTTGCGCGTCTTACTTGTTTATATATCCTACTTTTATTATGCTTATATCAATACGCAATAAAGCCAGTGGCTTGTTGTGGTACTTTCACTTTCACATATGTAGGCTAGATAGGCTACTTTATCATTCTGAAGCTCTATTCATTCAGCGAAAATGTGTCTCTTCAACAAAACAGCAAAGCTTTTTAGTGTGTGTGCACGCACGCACAGTGCGTGCAGGTGTGTGTTGGCTCAGCTGGCGGCAGCTAATGGATGGGGGGGGGGGTGCATAGTATCGGGTTCCAAGCAGTGTTTTCTGTGCCACATGTGGAGGAGGCGGACTTATGTCACTGGAGAAGGAAAAAGACATGTACACGTGATGCGGAAATCCGCTGCGAGGAGACAACATACCCCACCGAGCCTGCACCTGATGTACACTCGCTCTATGTGGCCTCGGAGAGCCCACTCGGCTCCTCCACTCGACTCCACTCGCCTCCTCGATGGAGCACTTTAACAATTGGAACGTTAACCATTTCCCGGGTCACGCTGGAATGACCCCGAGTGACCGAGTGGGAGTGAGCGAGTGGCCGAGATTTTGGGTATTGGAATTTGGCTCTGGACACTCTGGCTCACTTCCTTTCTGGACTACAATTCCCATAATGCTTTGGTCCACTGCTCCTCCTTGTGGATAAGGGGAGGGCTGTCTTACTGAGACAACATGTATGTAGTCCAGAAAATAAGTGAGTCCACTGTCCATGACATCATGGAGCCCATGGACACTTTGAAATACTGAAATATCTCAAAACACAAATTACCCACATAAAAACCCCAGGAAAGTGTTTATTGTCTCCCAAACATCATTGAAATAAGAGCTGGTTGCAAAAGAGGTGAAGTGGAGCTTTAAGATGCTGGTACTTTGGCACTGCTACCTGTGAGCATCCCTCACTCTGGGCAGGTAGCCCAGCAGGTACTTAGGAACAGAGGCATCTAGGACACAATGAGAGCTGAGACACTCTCTCCTCCACTCTTAAGGCCTATTTATAGTCAGGAGTTTCGGTGGTGAGGTGACCACCCCACCGCTCCGGTGGTGAGGTGACCACCGCTCCGGTGGTGAGGTGACCACCGCTCCGATGGTGAGCTGACCACCGCTCCCTGAAATAACGTTGAGCGGTGGTGAGTAAAAACAGAGAGAAGGGCTGGGGGCGGTGGCAGTGGTTTGCTCTTCACCGCGGCTCAGTGACGTCATGTTGTAGTTTGGTGGTCACCTCAGTGACGTCATGTTGTAGTTTGGTGGTCACCTCAGTGACGTCATGTTGTAGTTTGGTGGTCACCTCAGTGACGTCATGTTGTAGTTCGGTGGTCACCTCAGTGACGTCATGTTGTAGTTCGGTGGGTCACCTCAGTGACGTCATGTTGTAGTTCGGTGGTCACCTCAGTGACGTCATGTTGTAGTTCGGTGGGTCACCTCAGTGACGTCATGTTGTAGTTCGGTGGTCACCTCAGTGACGTCATGTTGTAGTTCGGTGGTCACCTCAGTGACGTCATGTTGTAGTTCGGTGATCACCTCACCACCGAAAATCCAGACTATGAATGAGCCTTTAGCAAGCTCATGCTACTAAAATGGGCAGAGGTAAGATGAGAGCTGGGGTTAAACTTTGAGTTCAGTATAACTATGAGCCAAGCTTTTACTAATTGGCTCATACTGTATGTTATTGCATTAAGAATATAGAGCAATGTGTATGCCTTGCACCCTGATTGTATAGGGTGACAGTTAACCCATTTTGAGCGGGAACCCATTTTGGTGTTTGGTGCATTACGTTATGCTTTAGCTATTGAAAAATAGCAGACCTACAAGCTCATAGCGCGCCACCGAGTGGCGCGCTATGAGCTTGTAGGTCTGCTATTTTTTTTTTAATCGAAGAACGACTGACGTAGAAGACATTTGTCGAATCTGATCTCAGGTCAGAATGGAAAACTGTCAGGATGTAGAAGACATTTTTTAGAATCTGATCTCAGGTCAGAATGGGTTAAGTGGGCTGTACAGTATGTCCTGCTCCCTGCGGTGACTCCATTGTTTCAGAGCAAACGGCCGTGGGCGTTGTGGATGTATAATATGTTCCTTTTCTTTAACCTCGTTTGTTGCATTTGTTCTCGGGTGTCATTTATCATTACTGTTTTCCTTTTATTATATATATTTTTAAAGCAGCATTTATTTTTTATAAAGAGAGAGGGAAAGAGAAATGTAGTGCACGCACGCACAGTCGCACACGCACGCACGCACGCAGTGAAGACTGCATACAGAACAATGCCAGCAGCCATATGATGGGGTGAGTGAGTCCATGTCTCAGTGGTGGAGCCTGTACTGTACTGTACTGTACTGTACTGTACTGTACTGTACTGTACTGTACTGTACTGTACTGTACTGTACTGTACTGTACTGTACTGTACTGTACTGTACTGTACTGTACTGTACTGTACTGTACTACTACTCAGTGGCGTGCACAGACATTTAGAGGGGCAGGGGCTCAAGTGGAAAAAAAGGGCACCTTGTGCAGCGCGTGGAACCGGCCAGTTGCCTTAATAGTGTAGTCTGAAAACCCACCTTTTCAGACTCCATCATGGCCCATAGCACTTACCCTATACCCCCTTAGATAGCATTTCTGTAGACTTAGATAGCATTTCTGTAGACTTAGATAGCATTTATGTAGACTTAGATAGCATTTATGTAGAATTAGGTAGCATTTATGTAGACTTAGATAGCATTTATGTAGACTTAGGTAGCATTTATGTAGACTTAGATAGCATTTATGTAGACTTAGATAGCATTTATGTAGACTTAGATAGCATTTATGTAGAATTAGGTAGCATTTATGTAGACTTAGATAGCATTTATGTAGACTTAGGTAGCATTTATGTAGACTTAGATAGCATTTATGTAGACTTAGATAGCATTTATGTAGACTTAGATAGCATTTATGTAGAATTAGGTAGCATTTATGTAGACTTAGATAGCATTTATGTAGACTTAGGTAGCATTTATGTAGACTTAGATAGCATTTATGTAGACTTAGATAGCATTTATGTAGACTTAGATAGCATTTATGTAGACTTAGATAGCATTTATGTAGACTTAGATAGCATTTATGTAGACTTAGATAGCATTTGTGTAGACTTAGATAGCATTTATGTAGACTTAGATAGCATTTCTGTAGACTTAGATAGCGTTTGATACAGACTTATAGCATGTTATGTAGACAGCACTATAATTGTATTGTATGTAGTCATAGCACGCCATAGTACATATAGCATAGTAGTATATATGTATAGTTTATAAGTATATAGTTTCATTATATAGATATTCCACTGTCACCTTCTTAGCTAGATAAATGCTTTTTATTGTTCTTGCTTAATGTAAGTCGCTCTGGATTAAGGGCGTCTGTTTAAATGCCTAAATTGTAAATTGTAGTGTGATATTTTGGGGCCTAACTATATTAGAAGCTTTTTTATCAAGAATTGATCAATGTCCCCATGGTCCACATAATGTACAGTGTACACTGTACAAAACGGCACATTATTTTGTCCAGAGGGAAAAGGGCTCTAGCACCCCCTAGTGTATATCTGTGCACGCCACTGCTACGACTTAAAGGGATTGTGACATTAAAAAAAAGGTTTTGGAATTGTTCTTGTTTTTTTTAGGTTTTCTAATCTCAATTGCACCCAAAAAACATGAACTTTTAACATTCAGTAGATTTTCTGCGATCTGGGGTTTTCTGGCTCAAACAGGTGCTCTGATTTGCCGGCAGTAAGTGACATCACTTACTGCAAATCCCATATATGTCAATGGGATTTGCCAGCAGATGTCACTGTTTCACTGTGTTGCCTGTTTTCATTGTAGCTCAAAAGGCCCAAAAAACCCCAAAGAAAACTTCAGACCACAGAAAATCCACTGAATGTTCAAAGTTCATGTTTTTTTGGGTGTAATTGAGGTCATACAACCTAAAAGGAAAAAGAAAAAGAAATGAAAATGAATGTCATAAAACCTTTAATTGCAATTCTGAGGCAGTGCTGTTTTTGGCAGCAAATTTGGATGTTAGTTTTTAGTCATATAGTTTGGATAGTTTTCATTTAGTTTTAGTCACATTTCATAGTCACCTGGAATGTTCTAGTTTTAGTCGACTAAGGCCTCTTTTAGACGGCGACCATCTCCATATAACACGTCAAAGTCCCGTTGCGTTCTCATTTTTTCTTACCCTTTACACGAGAACGCACACGTTATGATATAATGTGCTATTGTGCTATACTGTCGCTAGGTGGCGATAACGGGCTGCCAAATAGACAGGTCACCCACGTACAAGAAGAAGACGCAATCGGCGCAACACTGCTCTGGGCGCGCCACGGGATGATATATATTTATTAAATAAACGCTGCTGCCGCGGCTGCCGTCTATCACAAGGTTCATGGTTTTACATTCAACATCGCTGATGAGCAGCACTTTGTAGGCGAGGAGGGAGGCTTGTTCAGGAACTCCATTATATCATAATGATATTGCTCTGCATCAATGTAATAAACATATGCGCTGTGAGCCGACGTGAGCCATGATGTCATAAGTTTTGCGGATTCACCATTTTGCCTGTTTATATGGAGACCATAGGAAACGGCGTTCTCAAATATTTACACTCTGGGAGGCGGTTTCACTTCGTTGCGTTTTCACCTCCTGTGAACACGGTTCTCGTCTAAATGACAGCAGCAAACGATACTTTATTTTGACGTTTTATATGAACACCATCCTCGTGTAAATAGCACCTCAATCTACAGTTGATTTAGTCGACTGAAATGTATTTTGGCGGGCCTTGATGCTGTCGTAATGACTGGGTTTTTTTTCACTTGCTGAAAATAGCCGATCTACAAGCTCACAACGCGTCGCAGCGTGACGCGTTGTGAGCTTGTAGATCGGCTATTTTCAGCATGCAACCCAAAGTGTAAAATGACTTATACTGGATCTGTTGTCCACTATAGTCCCTTCCTGACATTTTACTGTAGTTTTTATTCGTTGACGAGAATGTCAGTATGTTTGGTCATATATAGTCTTAGTCATATAGCTTAGTTTTTATTTTAGTTTCCATGTAGTTTTAGTCAGTGGAAAAAGTCGTATAGTCGACATTTTTCGTCTTAGTTTTAGTCGACGAAAACAACACTGATCTCCACACTCAAGTAAAATAAAAACCACTCGTACTTAATTAAGTAGCCTACAGTTGTTGAGTAAATGCACTGTCCTTTCCACCAGTGAGTGCAGGTGGCAGTGCAGCCAGCAGGTGGCTGCGCAGCCAGCAGGGGGCAGCGCAGCCAGCAGGGGGCAGCGCAGCCAGCAGGGGGCAGCGCAGCCAGCAGGGGGCAGCGCAGCCAGCAGGTGGCTGCGCAGCCAGCAGGTGCTGCGCAGCCAGCAGGTGGCTGCGCAGCCAGCAGGTGGCTGCGCAGCCAGGCAGCGGTGAAGGAGTTTAAACGGACTCCACTGCAGGTAGCCGATAGATCGGGAGATAATGATACGGTTATACAGCGACACACGTGTATGTACATGCACACACACACACACGCACACGCACACACACACACACACACACACAGGGTCTTCCATTTAGCTACTGGGTGTATTGGAAAGCTTTCTCTCCAAAGCAGACACGAAACGCCAGAGATTAATTGTCAATCTGAAAGACCCCCATGGTGCACCTCTCTCTCTCTCTCTCTCTCTCTCTCTCTCTCCCTCCCTCCCCCCCCCCCCCCCCCCCTGGCGTTCATCTCTTCTCACTTTAAGAGCGTCTGATGAATTGTAAATTGTAATGTGACTAATTGTGCGCTTGTAGATCTGCACATAGATCTGAATACTTGAAAAGGGACATTCTGCAGGATGATGACTACACTTGGTACTTTATGTGCATTTGAGTACTTTTTTTCTCTCCCACCATAAGTGGGAAGTCGGGGGAGTGTGCGGCTCCGACAAGGCAATTAAACGCACCTTGGGCTTGATGGCTTTCTAATTGGAGGCTGATCACATCGGAGGTGCGCTGGATTACGCCGCGGCTTAATGAACGAGGCACACGGAGCGTGGCAGATTAGTGCCGTTCCACCTGGCACCTCCTGTGCGTGTGTGTGTGTGTGTGTGTGCGTGTCTGTGTGTGTGTGTGTGTGTGTGTGTGTGTGGGTGTGTGTGTGTGTGTGTGTGTGGTGTGAGAGAGAAAGAGAGAGAGAGAGAGAGAGAGGGAGGGGCGGGTTGTGATAGAAACGAAGAGCTTTCATGAAAAAAAGCATATAGCATGTGTCTGTGTGTGTGTGTGTGTGTGTGTGTGTGTGTGCCTGCGTGCGTGTGTGTGCGTGTGTGCGTGTGTGTGTGTGTTTGTGTGTGTGTGCGTGTGTGCGTGCGTGCAGTGAAAGGAATTTGCAGTGAGCCTGTACAGTACATAAAATTCTTCTCTCCTTCTGCCATCCAGTCCATCCATTGCCCACTGTTCTATGTCTCTAAATGTTAATGATGAATTGAACAAGATGGACCGTCTTGTAAACAAAGTGCAGTGCTATTTTGGGTGGTCCTGATGTATGTCTTATACCATACAGAGGAGAAAATGTGCACGGCAGACAGACGACATTCAATGTTCCATGAGTTGTTCATTCAGAGTACAGCACAGCAGTAAAGCATAGCATAAGCTCACGCCAGCCAGCAGAGTGGCTCACGTCTCCACACAAGGCTTGCGCCCCAACTGACCAAATTATTGTATTCTAGGTGACCCATTCTGACCTGAGATCAGATTAATACGAGGTTTTCCGCCGGACACACACTGGTCTGATTAACCCATTCTGACATGAGATCAGATTCTAAAAAATGTCAGTCGTTCTTCGATTTTTCAAAAAAATAGCAGACCTACAAGCTCGTATCGCGCCACTCGGTGGCGCGATATGAGCTTGTAGATCTGCTATTTTTCAATAGATAAAGCATAACATGATGCTATAACACCAAAATGGGTGCCCGTTCAGAATGGGTTAAGCACTTCACATTGGCGTGGGGTGTCGACATTTATTGCATATGTAAAAACCAAAGTCTTTGATCAACCCGTCTGTTCTCTTCATGTCATCAAACTCCTTTGTTATACATAATAGGCTAGTCACGGGAATTCGGCTCCAGGAAATATCACCCTGAGAAGGCCGACACCCTATAGGTGCTAATCACCAAAAATAGCTCTACTGTAGTATGTACATTGCAAAAGGCAGAAGGACACAAGGGCATGTAATATTGCAGAATTATGGAATCTCATATTCATCATATCCCCCCTTGACCATCACAAGATGGTCACATAAAAATATGGAACCATAATTATCACACCCCCCTTGACCCTCAGCTGGACAATACATTCAAGAAACCAAAAAAATAACAGCATTACAGTAGGCAGAACTCCCCCAAAATGTTTTTTTCAAACAGACATCCATACATATATGAATAATGGAAAATTATTAGTACAGTTAACTGACATTTAAACAAGACATGCCACTTTCAGCTCCATTGTTAAAAGAGCACTTTTTTGATATGCAATAACCTACATGATTTACTACTAAACTCTGCTACCCAATGTCAATACAATATCAGTTAAGTCACTTCCTCGGACGTTACCCTGACAGATCACCTAATGGTGATACTCGAAAGAATCCATTGATGCGCCAGAGTTTAACCATAATAACACATATCTCTTCATATATATATAGGAAAATACCTCATTGACTCATAATTAGGCACATGACTCAACTTATCTAATTATACGACAAACACATACCAACATGAGGCCTATATTATTTCATGTTGAAAACAAACGTGACGCACAATTTGTAATCGGAGTGAAGGAAAGTTCGTCTCCCCTCCGAATTGGACAAAGAAAAGTTATTCTGTATGCTGCCCTTTCTAGTTACCTTGAAATGTTCGTTCTGCTGCACGGATCAAGGTGAGAAAAAGTTCAATGCTGTTTTCGCTGTCCTCGTCATTATCATCTCCTCTCCCCTCTCCCAACTCTGTTTACAACAGAGACGGGACGAAAAGAAAAGCAAACATCGTCATCACAGACCCCTTTCTGTGAAGGCCCTCGGCTTGTAGGTCAGTCAGTCGGCCACTGCTGCGTCGTGCCGCGCCTCACAGCTCGCCGCCCGTGATTGCCGTCCCCGCACCGGCGTGATGATCAAGGCCTCCGCGTGGCTGCTGCCGCTCCATCGACCGCTCCGCAGCCCACCCGTCCGGCGGCTGGTATCGGTCCCCGTTGCACAACACTCCTCATCGCGGTGGTCGTCGTCGTCATCCCCGCCGCGTAGACAAGCTCGCGGTCGGGTCCGCTGGAACTCCTTCGTCGCCGTTCACAAAAACTCCCCTCCACCGAATTAGACAGGAAAAAAAGCAGCTGGTTCTGTTTCATCTGACGTGAAAAAACACACCACCATGACCGGTTTCAGGCACCATCTGATGTATATCTTATACCATACAGAGGAGAAAATGTGCACGGCAGACAGACGAGATTCCATGTTCCATGAGTTGTTCATTCAGAGTACAGCACAGCAGTAAAGCATAGCATAAGCTCACGCCAGCCAGCAAAGTGGCTCACGTCTCCACACAAGGCTTGCGCCCCAACTGAACAAATGATTGTATTCTAGGTGACTACTTAAGCCCTTCACATTGGCGTGGGGTGTCGACATTTATTGCATATGTAAAACCAAAGTCTTTGATCATCCCGTCTGTTTTCTTCATGTCATCAAACTCCTTTGTTATGCCAATAACCACCGGAATTCGGCTCCAGGATGTATGAGCTTGTAGATCTGCTATTTTTCAATAGATAAAGCATAACATGATGCTAACACCAAAATGGGTTCCCGTTCAGAATGGGTTAAGCCCTTCACATTGGCGTGGGGTGTCGACATTTATTGCATATGTAAAACCAAATCGCATGCCACGATCACATTCAAGCTGCACGCGCACACGCACGCACGCACGCACACACGCACGTTTTATTTATTTATTCTGTTATCAGCAAATACTTTGTGTAGCTTCTGTGTGGGAGAGCCAACCCAGGGCAAAGCCAGGAGGGGAAAGAAGCGTACCACCTAATGTAGACGTGCTGCGGCGCGACAGCTTGGCTGACAACACTGCAGAGCTCAAGAACCTGATGATGGATTCTTGGATAGGACATCATGGAGGGCAGCGATCCAAGAATCCCGAGTTCATGGTGTTGGCTAGACCTCACTCTCACAGAAACTAACTACTGTAACTAACTAACTAACTAACTAACTACCTAACTACCTAATTAGCTGAGTACCACAGACGAAAAGTCCACAAAAAGGCCTTGTTGTCCTGAACCCTTATCTATATCATTTATACATTATGGATCAATAGTGTGGAATTTTTCGACTGTGGCATTCCTAACTAACTGTGTGGGAAGTGAATGTGATATTGTTCATATGCTTTTGGCTTCTTATAATCCCGTAAGGGATGGGTCTTAACGACAAGGCACGCACACGCACACGCACACGCACACGCACACGCACACGCACACGCACACACACTCACACACCGGATGATGCAATGAAGTCATTCCAGGTGAAGATTCGGGGGGGTAGTGCAGACAGACACGGCTGATTGCGAGAAGAAGACCTTCTGACATGAAACGGTCGGTGGGGTTTAAACACATTCTGACCTGAGATCAGATTCATACGAGGTTTCCACTGGACACACACTGGGTCTGATGAACCCATTCTGACCTGAGATCAGATTCTAAAAATGTCAGTCGCTCTTTGATTTTTCAAAAATAGCAGACCTACAAGCTTGTAGATCTGCTATTTTTCAATAGCTAAAGCATAACATGATGCTAACACCAAAATGGGTGCCCGTTCAGAATGGGTTAAACACATTGTGTTTCCGAATAATAATAGGCCCAATAATAATTAAGGCTGGGTTCTCTTCTCTGTTCGCTGAGGCAGAGCAGAGTATGTCCACTCCACAGCCACACCACGCAACGCGCTGCAGACGACCGTCTGACCTGCTGGAACCTTAATTAGTTGGCAATCAACTGGCGACGCCCGCAGCTCGCCCTACCGCTGCTTCAGAGAGAGAGAGAGAGAGAGAGAGAGAGAGAGAGAGAGAAGTAAATGAACTAAAGAGAGAGATGAGTGCTTTTCCTCTCCTCTACATTGTCCATAAACAGACATAATGAAATACTTAGGCAGAAATGCTGAGAATGAAGTCGACCGCAAAGTAAACAGGCAAATAAATGAAGGTTGTTTCCGGAGTTCCATTCCTTTTCAGTCCGGACACTGACACACAGTTACACACATTGTAGTCTTTATATACAACTCAAGACAGAGACATCAAAGGGAATATGCAAAAGGTGGTCTTCAGGTTCCCAAACCCCCATTGTCCCAAACATGTCTGTGTCCATATAAGGTCATGGGTCAAGTCACAGAGCTAGAGGAAGCACAACAGGAACACAGTATAGGTGTCCTAACATGTAGCAGGAAACCCCCAGAACATTTGTTTGTGGTCATCAAGTTAGTGGCCACTCAGCCACGGGCTGTTCTGAGATTCCTATAGCCTGCTATGGAACCTCTGTCATGACATGTTTGCTCAGCTGAGAGACAATCTAATGTCACACTATAAACATTCTGACCTGAGATCAGATTCATACGAGGTTTCCACTGGACACACGCTGGTCTGATTAAGCTTTGAATTGTGATTCCATATACCACAAGAGAGCGAGAGAGAGAGCGAGAGAGAGAGAGAGAGAGAGAGAGCGAGAGAGAGCGAGAGCGAGAGAGAGAGAGAGAGAGAGAGAGAGAGAGAGAGAGAGAGAGAGAGAGAGAGAGAGAGAGAGAGAGAGAGAGAGAGAGAGAGAGAGAGAGAGAGAGAGAGAGAGAGAGAGAGAGAGAGAGAGAGAGAGAGAGAGAGAGAGAGAGAGAGAGAGAGAGAGAGAGAGAGAGAGAGAGAGAGAGATCACACAAATGTTTACGTCCAAATGAATGCAAAAACGTTGAAATACTGCTGTCAACTTTCAAAAGTATATAAAGCAGGCTCTGTTTACACGTTTATTTTATCGTTTCATCTCGATTGTTTTGTTCCACTTTTGGGTTTGGCAATGTAAATGTATATGTTTTCTCATGCCAATAAAGCTGAATTGAATTGAACTGAACTGAACTGAACTGAACTGAACTGAACTGAACTGAACTGAACTGAACGAGGCATGAACATATACTGTATGGAGGCATTAAGGGTCTCCATGTTGTCACGAGGTCAGATCCATATAAGGAGATCTAAGGATCTCTATGACGTCACGTGATGTCACAAGGCATGATGGACTGGCAACCATATATGGTGGTGTGTGACGGAACGCGAGACGCAGGACTTCACAGTGAACGTGACCTTTGGTCACAATAATAAGGTCACGGTTGACGACCTGGAGCTCCATAAATGGAGCCTCCTGAATGTGACGTCACAGTGACGACGGTAGGTTTTGGGAGACAGTAGTATCGGCCGATACGTTGTGACCGCGGCAAATGATTCATTCCTCCAGAGGAGCAAAACGTGTTCTCATGCATGGCTTTACCAATCCTCTAGCGTGCAAGGCGTTCGCCTGCATGGCTTTACGGGCGGCTCTGAGAAGCTTGTCCTTGCGGGGGAGCAGCGTTTACACGTCCACGCTGCCGGGGAGAAGCTCTGCTTCCTCCTCGCTGCCGGGGAGAAACTCTGCTCCCTCCTCGATGCCGGGGAGAAGCTCTGCTCCCTCGATGCCGGGGAGAAGCTCTGCCTGCTCGATGCCGGGGAGAAGCTCTGCCTGCTCGATGCCGGGGAGAAGCTCTGCTCCCTCGATGCCGGGGAGAAGCTCTGCTTCCTCCTCGATGCCGGGGAGAAGCTCTGCTCCCTCGATGCCGGGGAGAAGCTCTGCTCCCTCGATGCCGGGGAGAAGCTCTGCTCCCTCGATGCCGGGGAGAAGCTCTGCTCCCTCGATGCTGGGGAGAAGCTCTGCTTCCTCCTCGATGCCGGGGAGAAGCTCTGCTCCCTCGATGCCGGGGAGAAGCTCTGCTCCCTCGATGCCGGGGAGAAGCTCTGCTCCCTCGATGCTGGGGAGAAGCTCTGCTCCCTCGATGCTGGGGAGAAGCTCTGCTTCCTCGATGCCGGGGAGAAGCTCTGCTTCCTCCTCGATGCCGGGGAGAAGCTCTGCTCCCTCGATGCCGGGGAGAAGCTCTGCTTCCTCCTCGATGCCGGGGAGAAGCTCTGCTCCCTCGATGCCGGGGAGAAGCTCTGCTTCCTCCTCGATGCCGGGGAGAAGCTCTGCTCCCTCAATGCCGGGGAGAAGCTCTGCTCCCTCCTCGATGCCGGGGAGAAGCTCTGCTCCCTCCTCGATGCCGGGGAGAAGCTCTGCTCCCTCGTGCACCTCGGCCTCGATGCCGAGGCCTGAACACAGCTCTGCCTCCGCCGCCGCTGGGAGCGTTGGCGTCCCGCCTGCGAGACACTACGCCCGCGCTGCAACAACAACAACAACAACAACAACAACAAGGACAAAGAAGCGAGTCCCCGTAGTGAGCCAGCTCAGCGATCTGCCCGCCGCCGCGCTGAAGGAGGAATACGCGGCCGTTCCCCTGGCCCAAGCGGCCGGCGGCGGCGTCCGCAGGCTGCTCACGTTGGAGCTGGCGAGCCACGGCGAGAAGCTCCGCCTGAAGAGGGAGCAGCTGATCGCCAGCGTCCGGACGACGACGACGACGGACGACGATGGAAGCAGCGACCGCCGGTCGGTCGCGGTGGCCGTGCTCACAGCGAGGATCAGGAACTACCGGGAGCACCTGGAGAAGCACGGCCATGACATGGCCAACAAGAGACGCATGCTCATGGCCGTCGACCGCCGGACCAAGATCCTGAAGGGGCTCCGGTCGGTCGACCACGACGCCTTTGAGAACGTGTGCCGACAGCTGGGCGTCGCCTACGCCTTCCCCCCGGAGTACTACAGGCACGCCAGCCGCCGCTGGCTGGCCAAGAAGGCTCTCTGCGTCAGAGTCTTTAAGGAGGTGCAGAGACAAAACGAAGGCTCTCTGCGTCAGAGTCTTTAAGGAGGTGCAGAGACAAAACGAAGGCTCTCTGCGTCAGAGTCTTTAAGGAGGTGCAGAGACAAAACGAAGGCTCTCTGCGTCAGAGTCTTTAAGGAGGTGCAGAGACAAAACGAAGGCTCTCTGCGTCAGAGTCTTTAAGGAGGTGCAGAGACAAAACGAAGGCTCTCTGCGTCAGAGTCTTTAAGGAGGTGCAGAGACAAAACGAAGGCTCTCTGCGTCAGAGTCTTTAAGGAGGTGCAGAGACAAAACGCCGAAAAGAAGTTGAATAATTATGAAGAGGCCGGGCGCCGCCGTGGCGCCGCAGTCGGTATAGCCCCGTCACCTCACGGCTAGAAGGTCCCGCGGGTTCGATTCCCACACCGGGGAACGCTGTGCAGGGCGCTGGATGGGGGTCTAGGTGGCGTTGCTAAATGGCCTTTCTGTGTGGAGTTTGCATGTTCTCCCCGTGGCCCCTAGGGTATATACTCTCACAAGAGAAAAAAGATGCAGTAATCCTGGTCTCTATACCATAGAGTTATATATCTATAGAGAAGACACCCGAGTTCTCCTCCCATCCACTTGCATTAATTTGCTCAAAAGCGCATGAGGCGGATTCACTCCTCCTTCCTGGTAGGAACAGAGTGCATTCTGGGATGGATTGGCCCCAAACACATGAACGCGCTGCCGTTGACTATCATTGTGCCGTTTGTGCTGCGTTCACGTATGAAACATTCGTTCACATGTCATGGCCCCAAACACATGAACGTGCGCAATGATAGTCAACGGACCAGCGCTGGCTCGAGCTGCAATACCAAATCCGGCCACTATGTCCATTTGGCCTCAGGGTTTCCTCTGGGTGCCTTCTCTAGAAATATATACTCTAAGCTCTATACTGCCTCCCCCTGGCCAAGCAGGGGCGCCTGATGGAGGGGAAAGGAACTGGTTGGAATAACGTGTTCCTTCCACGCGCTATACGTCCAACTATACCCTGGCTTGATCTGCTATTTTCAAAACATTCGTACATACATTTTGAAATGGGACAATTGTTGCATAGTATACTTTCTACTTTTGTTTGACGTTGAGATGCCAACACGCACTTTTTTTTTTTAGTACATTTTGAATTGCGGACTTTTTACTCGTATTTAACGTAGTATAGTTCCACATTGCAGATTTTGATACTTTACTCTATGAGTATAAAACTGTTGAGTAGTTGTTCCAGCGCTGCTTAACCCATTCTGCGCGGGAACCCCTTTTGGTGTTAGCATCATGTTATGCTTTAGCTATTGAAAAATAGCAGATCTACAAGCTCATAGCGCGCCACCGAGTGTCACGCTACGAGCTTGTAGATCTGCTATTTTTGAAAAATTGAAAGAACGACTGACGTAGAAGACATTTATTTTTAGAATCTGATCTCAGGTCAGAATGGAAAACTGTCAGGATGTGTAGAAAACATTTTTAGAATCTGATCTCAGGTCAGAATGGAAAACTGTCAGGATGTAGAAAACATTTTTTAGAATCTGATCTCAGGTCAGAATGGGATAAACGGCGAGGCTGTGAGAGTCACACAGCAGGTCGACGCTTTCATTAACCTCCGGACGCCGGGCTGCTCTCCACACAAACACAATCATAATACTGTATCATAATATAGCATTTATATCAATATTAAATATGTAGCATTTTTTTAACCCTGCACTGCAGGCCCCTGCAACGATACTTTCAGGCAACATTCATATTTTGTATTGAATTAATTAATTAATTCATTGTTATATATATTTTTTCAAGTCATCGGCAGGACTGTATGTCTGTATGTCTCTGCTGCATTTGATGGCACTACATTATATGCTAATATACTGTATTAACCCATTCTGACCGGGCACCCATTTTGGTGTCAGCATCATGTTATGCTATTTAAAAATAGCAGATCTACAAGCTCATAGCGCGCCACCGAGTGGCGCGCTATGAGCTTGTAGGTCTGCTATTTTTGAAAAATCGAAGAACGACTGACATTTTTTAGAATCTGATCTCAGGTCACTCCATGGGTTAATCAGACCAGTGTGTGTCCAGTGGAAACCTCGTTATGAATCTGATCTCAGAATGGGTTAACGAGCATACACGCAAATGCACACGCACACACGCACGCACGCACACACACGTGCCCGCACACATTTTAACAATGTATTCATGGTCCACATGCACGGACAAGGTGCAAGGACACCATTTCATTTCATTTTTCGGCGCGCGACTGCAAGGCCAACTCCGTTCCCCGCGGGCTGAATTATGTTTGTGCTTATCAGATCAAGATTTGGAAGGAGATCACAATGAACAGCTTACAATAGTATAGGTATTTCTTTTTTTTTTTTTACTAAAATTTTTATCCCACGATTTTGTAACCCAGTTTTCTTTTCACCCAGTGCCAATTATCTAATGTAATCCTGGGCGCTACACTTCCTCTGCCAACCTGGGGGGGGCAGCGGACTGACCTCATGCCTCCTTCTATGCATGAGGAGTCCAAGTTGCTTCTTTTCACCTGACAGAGGGGAGTTTCCCCGGCCGGACGTAGCGCGTGGAAGGGACACGTTATTCCGACCAGTTCCTTTCCCCTCCATCAGGCGCCCCGGCTGGCCAGGGGGAGGCAGTTTAGTGACCAGTTCCTTTCCCCTCCATCAGGCGCCCCGGCTGGCCAGGGGGAGGCAGTATAGAGACCAGTTCCTTTCCCCTCCATCAGGCGCCCCGGCTGGCCAGGGGGAGGCAGTATAGAGACCAGTTCCTTTCCCCTCCATCAGGCGCCCCGGCTGGCCAGGGGGAGGCAGTTTAGAGACCAGTTCCTTTCCCCTCCATCAGGCGCCCCGGCTGGCCAGGGGGAGGCAGTATAGAGACCAGTTCCTTTCCCCTCCATCAGGCGCCCCGGCTGGCCAGGGGGAGGCAGTTTAGAGACCAGTTCCTTTCCCCTCCATCAGGCGCCCCGGCTGGCCAGGGGGAGGCAGTTTAGAGACCAGTTCCTTTCCCCTCCATCAGGCGCCCCGGCTGGCCAGGGGGAGGCAGTATAGAGACCAGTTCCTTTCCCCTCCATCAGGCGCCCCGGCTGGCCAGGGGGAGGCAGTATAGAGACCAGTTCCTTTCCCCTCCATCAGGCGCCCCGGCTGGCCAGGGGGAGGCAGTATAGAGACCAGTTCCTTTCCCCTCCATCAGGCGCCCCGGCTGGCCAGGGGGAGGCAGTATAGAGACCAGTTCCTTTCCCCTCCATCAGGCGCCCCGGCTGGCCAGGGGGAGGCAGTATAGAGACCAGTTCCTTTCCCCTCCATCAGGCGCCCCGGCTGGCCAGGGGGAGGCAGTTTAGAGACCAGTTCCTTTCCCCTCCATCAGGCGCCCCGGCTGGCCAGGGGGAGGCAGTATAGAGACCAGTTCCTTTCCCCTCCATCAGGCGCCCCGGCTGGCCAGGGGGAGGCAGTATAGAGACCAGTTCCTTTCCCCTCAATCAGGCGCCCCGGCTGGCCAGGGGGAGGCAGTATAGAGACCAGTTCCTTTCCCCTCCATCAGGCGCCCCGGCTGGCCAGGGGGAGGTAGTTTAGAGACCAGTTCCTTTCCCCTCCATCAGGCGCCCCGGCTGGCCAGGGGGAGGCAGTATAGAGACCAGTTCCTTTCCCCTCCATCAGGCGCCCCGGCTGGCCAGGGGGAGGCAGTATAGAGACCAGTTCCTTTCCCCTCCATCAGGCGCCCCGGCTGGCCAGGGGGAGGTAGTTTAGAGACCAGTTCCTTTCCCCTCCATCAGGCGCCCCGGCTGGCCAGGGGGAGGCAGTATAGAGACCAGTTCCTTTCCCCTCCATCAGGCGCCCCGGCTGGCCAGGGGGAGGCAGTTTAGAGACCAGTTCCTTTCCCCTCCATCAGGCGCCCCGGCTGGCCAGGGGGAGGCAGTATAGAGACCAGTTCCTTTCCCCTCCATCAGGCGCCCCGGCTGGCCAGGGGGAGGCAGTATAGAGACCAGTTCCTTTCCCCTCAATCAGGCGCCCCGGCTGGCCAGGGGGAGGCAGTATAGAGACCAGTTCCTTTCCCCTCCATCAGGCGCCCCGGCTGGCCAGGGGGAGGTAGTTTAGAGACCAGTTCCTTTCCCCTCCATCAGGCGCCCCGGCTGGCCAGGGGGAGGCAGTATAGAGACCAGTTCCTTTCCCCTCCATCAGGCGCCCCGGCTGGCCAGGGGGAGGCAGTATAGAGACCAGTTCCTTTCCCCTCCATCAGGCGCCCCGGCTGGCCAGGGGGAGGTAGTTTAGAGACCAGTTCCTTTCCCCTCCATCAGGCGCCCCGGCTGGCCAGGGGGAGGCAGTATAGAGACCAGTTCCTTTCCCCTCCATCAGGCGCCCCGGCTGGCCAGGGGGAGGCAGTTTAGAGACCAGTTCCTTTCCCCTCCATCAGGCGCCCCGGCTGGCCAGGGGGAGGCAGTATAGAGACCAGTTCCTTTCCCCTCCATCAGGCGCCCCGGCTGGCCAGGGGGAGGCAGTATAGAGACCAGTTCCTTTCCCCTCAATCAGGCGCCCCGGCTGGCCAGGGGGAGGCAGTATAGAGACCAGTTCCTTTCCCCTCCATCAGGCGCCCCGGCTGGCCAGGGGGAGGTAGTTTAGAGACCAGTTCCTTTCCCCTCCATCAGGCGCCCCGGCTGGCCAGGGGGAGGCAGTATAGAGACCAGTTCCTTTCCCCTCCATCAGGCGCCCCGGCTGGCCAGGGGGAGGCAGTATAGAGACCAGTTCCTTTCCCCTCCATCAGGCGCCCCGGCTGGCCAGGGGGAGGTAGTTTAGAGACCAGTTCCTTTCCCCTCCATCAGGCGCCCCGGCTGGCCAGGGGGAGGCAGTATAGAGACCAGTTCCTTTCCCCTCCATCAGGCGCCCCGGCTGGCCAGGGGGAGGCAGTTTAGAGACCAGGATTACTGCATGTTTTTGTGAGGGTACCTACCCTAGGGGACACGGGGAGAAGGTATTTATTTAGTACTCTACTCTTTCTACTCGGAGCGATAAGCAAATTATTACTAAATCACATACATGACGTTGCAGGTCGTCAATGTTTGTTGAACTGCTGCCCTAAACAAACATTAAAATTCCATAGACTTGGCTGCCGTATGACGCCGCCTTCAAAAGCCATGCAGTGGAGCGGCTAGAGGCCCTCAAAAAACAACAAATAAAGGAGGAAAGGCTGTACAGCGGGTCACGGGTTTGAGTCCAGATCTTTTTTTTTTCTTTTTTTTTTTTATATATTTTTTATCCCACGATTTTGTAACCCATTTTTCACCCCTGTGTCAATGATCTAATGTGATCCTGGGCTCTACACACCCTCCACCAACCTAGTCCCCATATATGGGGGACAAGGGGAGACCAACCTAGTCCCCATATATGGGGGACAAGGGGAGACCAACCTAGTCCCCATATATGGGGGACAAGGGGAGAGAAACGGACTTGAACTCATGCTTCCTTCATGCCTGAGTGTCCAAGTTGCTCCTTTACACCTGACAGGGGGGAGTTTCCCTGGTTGGACGTATAGCGCGTGGAAGGAACACGTTATTCCAACCAGTTCCTTTCCCCTCCATCAGGCGCCCCGGCTGTCCAGGGGGAGGCAGTATAGAGACCAGTTCCTTTCCCCTCCATCAGGCGCCCCGGCTGGCCAGGGGGAGGCAGTATAGAGACCAGTTCCTTTCCCCTCCATCAGGCGCCCCGGCTGGCCAGGGGGAGGCAGTATAGAGACCAGTTCCTTTCCCCTCCATCAGGCGCCCCGGCTGGCCAGGGGGAGGCTAGCCGGGGCACCATTTCATTTCGGTATATGATCGGGGCTGGAGCCGGATGATATGCTTACGTCATGTTGTAGGCAATGGTTTGCCTACAACGAACAGGAATAACAGGCGGCGACAACTTCCTTTTCCCTCTCAATAAAAGCTCTCGCTTACGAGAGCTTTTATTGAAAGGGAAAAGGAAGTTGCCGCCGCCTGTTCATCCTGTCTGGCGACTACAAAACAATACTACAACATGACGTAACGATATCATCCTGATGACTACAAAACAATACTACAACATGACGTAACCACATCATCCTGATGACTACAAAACAATACTACAACATGACGTAACCACATCATCCGGCCCCAGCCCGGATCATACATACATTGAAACAGAGACCAGGCTTTCCTCCGAGGCGGTGGAAAGCCTGGTGATGCGAGGTTAGGGGGAGGCAGTTTAGAGACCAGGATTACTGCATGTTTTTGTGAGTCCCGATCTTGACGAACTTTGCTGTGTGTCCTCCCCCTATCTCTCTCCGCCCTTGCCTGTCTACTTACCGTCAAATAAAGATGAAAAATATCAAAAGATAATTTAAAAAAAAGAAATAGTGGACTATAGTCTAGTCTAGGGTATAGTCATCGTCTGCAGTTATAGTCAGCAACCACGGAGGCAGTGGGTTCAAACCCACCGTGGTGCAACCAGCTTTGTGGAGCGTCTACAGTCTACACACACACCAATAGACCCGTGGTTGGGGGAGGGGAGCCGGGCGGGGAAGGTGATAATTGTCACTGTACGTATTGCTTAAAGAAAGAAAGGAGGTGCTTTTTTGGTGCAGGTTCCAAACTAGGAGCATGCTTTGGTTCCACTGAAAAATACAGGATAACTTTATACACAGAGCTGAAGTCATTTGTGGTTTATTCATCTGTGCCAGCTGGACATTTTATACAATTTTACACCATTTTATTTTTTTGTAGACTTATATCTTGGCCACTGTAGTCATGGCTGCCAGTTCCCACCTGATGTTGTGCGTGAGTTCAGACTGATCCAGACCGTACTGAATAACCACCAGCTTGCATAGCGTCTTAAGACGAGGACTTAGATCTAAGATAAACAGGCCACCAGCGGGGTTGTTCCATCTATCAAAGAGGAAGATACGATCTCCCACCATGCAACAGCACATGAAAGACATCTGAGTTGGGCGTTTCCCCTTAGGCTCAACCTTCTTCCAGGAGAAGGCCTCTAAATTGTATTTCCACAGATCATTGACGGTCTGGTTCGAGGTGTTACCACCATATATGTACAGCTCTCCATTGTAGGTAAAGGCTGAATGCCAATAGCGTCTTTCTGGAAGAAGCCGTGCAGAAGGCGTGCTCAGCCAACAGCTGGTCTCTGTGTCAAACACACTGATGTTGTTGTAGGAGATCCCAGGCCCCCCACGGCCCCCAAATACAAACATCTTTGTCCCGATGATGGTGGCAGAGTGACTTGATGAAGCATGTGGTGGCGTTCCTCTGGTGTTAATTAAAGTCCAGACCATTGTCGCTGTTTCCAACTTGTAGATGTCATTATTGCGTTCAATAAATCGGTTGTATCCTCCATAGACATACATGACCTTCCCCAAGACACAGGCTGAATGGTAGCCCCGACCTTCAGGAACAGTCCCAGAAGCCTTGGTTCTGACCCACAGATGGGTGTCCACATCAAATGCATAAAGCATGTTACAGTACTCCCCTCCATTGTGGCCTCCCCAGATGTAGACAACATATTCTATTAACACAGCTGTGTGGTCTTGGCGATAAGAGGGACCCTCAAGGTGACCTTCTCTTCTTCCATTTGTCTCTGGGGTCAACTTCCTCCAGCGCAGAGACACTGTGTTGAAGACTTTCACATCCATCTGATCACGGTTTACATCACAACGTCCTCTAAAGATGAACACTTCATCCTTCACTGCAACAGCAACACAACCGGATGTGTTTGGTCCTCCACTCAGATGTACCGTCCAGCGGAACATTGCTCACTCTGTATATCTAGACAGATTCTAGTCTGAGTCCCAAATGTCCACATTATGCATCACTTATATTGCTTCGTCGGCACAAATGTCGCGCAAAGTTTGGCCAATCCACAAAGCTGAGTTGGGTTGGCCAATCAGGGAAGACTATGACTGTTGATCTTCTTCCTAATATGATAAATTGATCACTGGTACAATTGCGTAGTGTGGAAAGCTCTGTGCTACAGCAGACAGTCAGTGTGTTCAGCTACACAGCAGACAGACAGTGTGTTCAGCTACACAGCAGACAGACTGTGTGTTCAGCTACACAGCAGACAGACAGTGTTTTCAGCTACACAGCAGACAGACAGTGTTTTCAGCTACACAGCAGACAGACAGTGTGTTCAGCTACACAGCAGACAGACAGTGTGTTCAGCTACACAGCAGACAGACAGTGTGTTCAGCTACACAGCAGACAGACAGTGTTTTCAGCTACACAGCAGACAGACAGTGTGTTCAGCTACACAGCAGACAGACTGTGTGTTCAGCTACACAGCAGACAGACAGTGTGTTCAGCTACACAGCAGACAGACAGTGTGTTCAGCTACACAGCAGACAGACAGTGTTTTCAGCTACACAGCAGACAGACAGTGTGTTCAGCTACACAGCAGACAGACAGTGTGTTCAGCTACACAGCAGACAGACAGTGTGTTCAGCTACACAGCAGACAGACAGACAGTGTGTTCAGCTACACAGCAGATAGTGTGTTCAGCGGTGTTGGCAAATTTGAAAAGGAATATGCCAAATAAACAACTTTGGCAAACGTTGTTTATTTGGCAATACATGTTAACGGTTTAACAGTTGTGATAACGTTGTGATGTTGTTGTGTGATGACGTCATTAGGGATGCACCGATGTGGAGATTCTGGGCGGATAAGGCGGTGGACGCGTGGGCGTGTCCAATTAGCGTGCGTCACTACGTCAAAACGTTGTTGCATAATGATGAGGTCATGTTGAGCGGCTCCAGGCGTTTATTTAAAGCACAAACTGAACACTATGGTGTAGTTTTGATTTCAGTGAAATATACCAAGATTTCACAGAGATATCATAATGGACATTATGATATGACAATACGGGTCGGCCCACACATCACTCCTCCACGGCAGTGAATGAGTTAACACATTCTGTACATAGGACGTCTGAGAACGTCATAAGGACCCCGAAATATTAGTACTATAGACGTGTGAGGACGTCCTAGCGACGTCCCAGCGATGCGGGGCGAGATAAGAATATTCAGAATTTTTCCTATTTTTTTTTTTTGGCATTTCGCTTTGTGTGTAGACTGTAGACGCTCCACAAAGCTGGTTGCACCACGGTGGGTTTGAACCCACTGCCTCCGTGGTTGCTGGAACTTCACATAATGACAACCCTAGACTAGACTAGTCTACTTTTATTTTTTTGAGGGCCGCTAGCCCCTCCAATGCATGGCTTTTGAAGACGTTGTCATATGGCAGTCAAGTCTATGGACCTTTTTTTTTGTGGCTTTCGCTTTTTATTTTTATATTTTTTATGGAGTGACAGACAGGAAATGGGGAGAGGGATGTGGGGGTGACTTGCAGTAAAGGCCGTCAGGATTCAGTCAAACCCGCGGCATACTGCCAGACTGGATTACCAGCCAAGGTGCCTGGACCGCTGAGCCACGGCCCAGGCCAAGTCTATGGACTTTTAAAGAAAGAAAGGAGGTGCTTATTTGGAGCAGGTTCCAAACTAGGAGCATGCTTTGGTTCCACTGAAAAATACAGGATAACTTTATACACAGAGCTGAAGTCATCTGTGGTTTATTCATCTGTGCCAGCTGGACATTTTATACAATTTTACACCATTTTATTTTTTTGCAGACTTATATCTTGGCCACTGTAGTCATGGCTGCCAGTTCCCACCTGATGTTGTGCGTGAGTTCAGACTGATCCAGACCGTACTGCATAACTGCCAGCTTGCATAGCGTCTTAAGACGAGGACTTAGATCTAAGATAAACAGGTCACCAGTGGGGTTGTTCCATCTATCAAAGAGGAAGATACGATCTCCCACCATCCAACAGCACATGAAAGACCTCTGAGTTGGGCGTTTACCCTTGGGCTCAACCTTCTTCCAGGAGCAGGACTCTAGATTGTATTTCCACAGATCATTGACGATCTGGTTTGAGGTGTGACCACCATATATGTACAGCTCTCCATTGAAGGTAAAGGCTGAATGAAATTGTGGTGGAGTCCAACTTGTAGATGTCATTATTGATTTCAGTCATTTGCTTGTATCCTCCATAGACATACATGACCTTCTCCAAGACACAGGCTGAATGGTAGAACCTCCCTTCAGGAACAGTCCCAGAAGCCTTGGTTCTGACCCACAGATGGGTGTCCACATCAAAGGCATAAAGCATGTTACAGTACTCCCCTCCACGGTAGCCTCCCCATATGTAGACAACATATTCTATTAACACAGCTGTGTGGCCGTGGAGATAGGATCTTCCATTTGTCTCTGGGATCAACTTCCTCCAGCGCAGAGACACTGTGTTGAAGACGTTCACATCCATCTGAACACGGTTTAAATCACAACGTCCTCCAAAGGTGAACACTTCATGCTTCACTGCAACAGCAACACAACTGTATATGTCTGGTCCTCCATTCAGATGTACCGTCCAGCAGATCATTGCTCACTCTGTATTATCAGGTCAGATTCTTTAAATCTTCACTCTGAAAGACAACCGACTCCCAAATGACCGTGTTATACATAGCTTATATTGGTTTGACGGCACAAATGTCATGCCAGGTTTGACCAATCCACAAAGCCGATCAGTTGTGTTGGCCAATCAGGGAAGACGATGACTCTTGATCTTCCTGCAAAATTGAGCACTGGCGCAATGACGTATTTTGTAAAGCTCCGTCCTACATAGCAGTGTAAAGCCCCGTGCTAAATAGCAGTGTAATGTCCCGTGCTACATAGCAGTGTAAAGTCCCGTGCTACATAGCAGTGTAAAGTCCCGTGCTACATAGCAGTGTAAAGTCCCGTGCTACATAGCAGTGTAAAGTCCCGTGCTACATAGCAGTGTAAAGTCCAGTGCTACATAGCAGTGTAAAGTCCCGTGCTACATAGCAGTGTAAAGTCCCGTGCTACATAGCAGTGTAAAGCCCCGTGCTACATAGCAGTGTATAGCCCCGTGCTACATAGCAGTGTAAAGTCCCGTGCTACATAGCAGTGTATAGCCCCGTGCTACATAGCAGTGTAAAGTCCCGTGCTACATAGCAGTGTAAAGCCCCGTGCTACATAGCAGTGTATAGCCCCGTGCTACATAGCAGTGTAAAGTCCCGTGCTACATAGCAGTGTAAAGCCCCGTGCTACATAGCAGTGTAAAGCCCCGTGCTACATAGCAGTGTAAAGCCCCGTGCTACATAGCAGTGTAAAGCCCCGTGCTACATAGCAGTGTAAAGTCCCGTGCTACATAGCAGTGTAAAGCCCCGTGCTACATAGCAGTGTAAAGCCCCGTGCTACATAGCAGTGTAAAGTCCCGTGCTACATAGCAGTGTAAAGTCCCGTGCTACATAGCAGTGTAAAGTCCCGTGCTACATAGCAGTGTAAAGCCCCGTGCTACATAGCAGTGTAAAGCCCCGTGCTACATAGCAGTGTAAAGCCCCGTGCTACATAGCAGTGTAAAGTCCCGTGCTACATAGCAGTGTAAAGTCCCGTGCTACATAGCAGTGTAAAGCCCCGTGCTACATAGCAGTGTAAAGCCCCATGCTACATAGCAGTGTAATGCCAAGTAGTGTCTCCGTTCGAAAAGTTAACCTTTTTTCCATTCGTCTTTTTCGTGCAATCTTCCAAAACAGAGCTACAGCTATATTGTCGTGACCGCTGACAAGTGACAACTTTAAATCGGCTATTTAAATATCTAATACTGTAAGTTAACGGTTTACATAAAATCAGCCTCTCAAACCCATGGCTCGTTCCAATGCTTAACGTGCGTCGGGCTGGCTACCCCCCAAACAAACAAACAAACAGACATACAAGCTGTCGATGCTCCGTGTCATGGCGTTCCCAAGGGGGGCAACATTATATGGAACTCGACGTCAATGCAGTGGACATTAATTACGTATTGTGGCCAGCCGACGGCTGCAGCGCACATGTCCCATGAAACCCCATGTTTCAAAGATGTTCCCTCACAGACAATGCCGTCCTCGTATCAACATAGTAAACACATGCAAAGTTAAATGACGTTGGATAGCTGAGATGGACCCAGACATATGTTTTGTTTCGCCATTTCTTTTTTTTTCTTTTATATATTTTTTATCTCACGATTTTGTAACCCATTCTTCACCCCTGTGTCAATCATCTAATGTGATCCTGGGCTCTACACACCCTCCACCAACCTAGTCCCCATATATGGGGGACAAGGGGAGAGCAACGGACTTGAACTCATGCTTCCTTCATGCCTGACTGTCCAAGTTGCTCCTTTACACCTGACAGGGGGGAGTTTCCCTGGTTGGACGTAGCGCGTGGAAGGAACACGTTATTCTGACCAGTTCCTTTCCCCTCCATCAGGCGCAATTTTAATATTTAAATGTTATGATGAAAGGCTCCACCTGCATCAGTTTGTGCTGCTGGCCTCTCCACTGTGGGTACGAGCTCCACACAGCTGAGGTTCATTTGCACAAATGCGCAGCGGGAGGGGAAAGAAAAGGGATGGGATTGGATAATTTTTTCGGGTATTTCACTCATTAATGTGGGTCCAAAATACAGCAATGACTCGTCGAGTGACTCGCTAATCGGCGAGTCATCGAGATTGAGTCCGAGTCCAGTCCAGAGTCCCATTTGTGGCGACTCGACTGCGGCTCGAGTAAGACTCTTTAACTTTAGTCGCCATCTCTGCCAGAACACTAAACACGGGTGATTCTCAGCCGGACTGGGTCGGACAATGACATTTTTGTAACTTTCATGATGTTGGTGATGTCTGAGGTGGGCGGGTCTTTCAGTACCTTCATGATGCTCAGTGACATCATAGAAGGTAGGTTTGTTTCCCTGGGTACACCCCTGTTTTTATTTAGTTTTTTTCCTACAGGCAGGTGTTCGGGTGAATTTCACCCGTGCTTATAGAGCTATAGAGAAAAATCCCATACACCCACAATTCACTTTTTTTTAATCCAGGCATTGTCCTGGGACGTCATTATTACTATTATAATAACAACAGATACAGTTACATGGTGGAACATCTTGGATGTCGTTATTGATCACAAATGGCAATCAGCGGGGTGGTGGCTCAGGGTTAGAGTGACCGCATGGGAACCGCAAGATTCCCAGTTGGAACCCTGTGGGCTCCCCCAGAGTTAATGTCCTTTAGAAAGACACTGTGACTGAACCCTGTGGGCTCCCCCAGAGTTAATGTCCTTTAGAAAGACACTGTGACTGAACCCTGTGGGCTCCCCCAGAGTTAATGTCCTTTAGAAAGACACTGTGACTGAACCCTGTGGGCTCCCCCAGAGTTAATGTCCTTTAGAAAGACACTGTGACTGAACCCTGTGGGCTCCCCCAGATTTAATGTCCTTTAGAAAGACACTGTGACTGAACGCTGTGGGCTCCCCCAGAGTTAATGTCCTTTAGAAAGACACTGTGACTGAACCCTGTGGGCTCCCCCAGAGTTAATGTCCTTTAGAAAGACACTGTGACTGAACCCTGTGGGCTCCCCCAGATTTAATGTCCTTTAGAAAGACACTGTGACTGAACCCTGTGGGCTCCCCCAGAGTTAATGTCCTTTAGAAAGACACTGTGACTGAACCCTGTGGGCTCCCCCAGAGTTAATGTCCTTTAGAAAGACACTGTGACTGAACCCTGTGGGCTCCCCCAGAGTTAATGTCCTTTAGAAAGACACTGTGACTGAACCCCATAATTAGTCCCGATGTGCAGGTTGTTGCCTTGCATGGTTTCCTCTGGCATCGGTGTGTGAATGGATGAATGTAATGCACAATCTCTGTAAATGCACCATTTACCGATCAAAAAGTGCCAATTCGGTGCAGGTTCCAAAAAAAAAAGTTTGTTTCCACTGTAAAATACAGAATAACTTTATGGACAGAGCTTGAGTGATCTGTGGTTCATCTGTGCCATTATTATTATTATTTTTTTCACCTGGACTGATTTCTTGAATACTGTAGTCATGGCTTCCAGTCGTGTGGTATTTGAGTCTGGAGAGGCTGTGTATGGATCCTGTTTCCAGGGGGGCGGGTTCAAACATTTTCTCTTTGACGCAATTGGTCAGAGCTACTGTCAGTCAAAGGTCTCAAGCATTGAACGTCACTGTACCAAAGCCCGCCCATATTGCATACCGTGTCCCGATTGGCCACACCAGTTCTCTGGTGTAGGAAATGGGCGTACAATTGAGCCTCTCCAGACCGTAATCCGCCGGCAGGCAATTTATTTTTGCCAACGGCTGATTCGGTCTGGCTTATTAGCCAGGCTAGCCAGTTCCCACCTGATGTTGTGTGCGAGTTCGGACAGACCTTACACCAATAGACCCATGGTCGGGGGAGGGGAGCTGGACAGGGAAGGTGATAATTGTCACTGTACGTATTGCTTAAAGAAAGAAAGAGGTGCTTATTTGGAGCAGGTTCCAAACTAGGAGCATGCTTTGGTTCCACTGAAAAATACAGGATAACTTTATACACAGAGCTGAAGTCATCTGTGGTTTATTCATCTGTGCCAGCTGGACATTTTATACAATTTTACACAATTTTATTTTTTTGCAGACTTATATCTTGGACACTGTAGTCATGGCTGCCAGTTCCCACCTGATGTCGTGCGTGAGTTCAGACTGATTCAGACCGTACTGAATAACCACCAGCTTGCATAGCGTCTTAAGACTAGGACTGAGGTCTAAGATAATCAGGTCACCAGCGGTGTTGTCCGATCTATCAAATAGGAGGACACAATCTCCCACCATGCAACAGCCAATGCAATACATCTGAGGTGGGTGTTTCCCCTTGGGCTCGACCTTCTTCCAGGAGAAGGCCTCTAAATTATATTTCCACAGATCATTGGATGGCTGGTACGAGATGTAACCACCATATATGTACAGCTCTCCATTGTAGTTAAAGGCTGAATGCCAATAGCGTCCTTCTGGAAGAAGCTGTGCAGAAGGCGTGCTCAGCCAACAGCTGGTCTCTGTGTCAAACACACTGATGTTGTTGTAGGAGACCCCAGACCCCCCAAGGCCCCCAAATACAAACATCTTTGTCCCGATGATGGTGGCAGAGTGACTTGATGAAGCATGTGGTGGCGTTCCTCTGGTGTTAATTAAAGTCCAGACCATTGTGGTGGTGTCCAACTTGTAGATGTCATTATTGCGTCCAGACATTTGCTTGTATCCTCCATAGACATACATGACTTTCTCCAAGACACAGTCTGAGTGGTAGCGCCGCCCTTCTGGAACAGTCCCAGAGGCCTTGGTTCTGACCCACAGATGGGTGTCCACATCAAATGCATAAAGCATGTTACAGTACTCCACTCCATCGAAGCCTCCCCAGATGTAGACAACATATTCTATTAACACAGCTGTGTGGCCTCGGCGATAGGAGGGACACTCAAGGCGACCTTCTCCTCTTCCATTTTTCTCCAGGGTCAACTTCCTCCAGCGCAGAGACACTGTGTTGAAGACTTTCACATCCATCTGATCACGGTTTCCATCACAACGTCCTCCAAAGGTGAACACGTCATCCTTCACTGCAACAGCAACACAACCGGATTTGTCTGGTCCTCCATTCAGATGTACCGTCCAGCAGAACATTGCTCACTCTGTATAATTAGTCAGATTCTTTAAATCCTCACTCTGAGAAACAACAGACTCCCAAATTACCATGTTATACATCGCTTATATTTGTTCGACGGCACAAATGTCACGCAAGGTCTGACCAATCCACAAAGCCGATCAGTTGTGTTGGCCAATCAGGGAAGACGATGACTCTTGATCTTCCTAACATGGCAAAATTGAGCACTGGCGCAATGACGTATTTTGTAAAGCACCGTGCTACATAGCAGTGTAAAGCCCTGTGCTACATAGCAGTGTAAAGCCCTGTGCTACATAGCAGTGTAAAGCCCTGTGCTACATAGCAGTGTAAAGCCCCGTGCTACATAGCAGTGTAAAGCCATGTGCTACATAGCAGTGTAAAGCCCCGTGCTACATAGCAGTGTAAAGTCCCGTGCTACATAGCAGTGTAAAGCCCCGTGCTACATAGCAGTGTAAAGCCATGTGCTACATAGCAGTGTAAAGCCCCGTGCTACATAGCAGTGTAAAGCCCCGTGCTACATAGCAGTGTAAAGCCCCGTGCTACATAGCAGTGTAAAGCCCTGTGCTACATAGCAGTGTAAAGCCCCGTGCTACATAGCAGTGTAAAGCCCCGTGCTACATAGCAGTGTAAAGCCCCATGCTACATAGCAGTGTAAAGTCCCGTGCTACATAGCAGTGTAAAGCCCCGTGCTACATAGCAGTGTAAAGCCCCGTGCTACATAGCAGTGTAAAGCCCCATGCTACATAGCAGTGTAAAGTCCCGTGCTACATAGCAGTGTAAAGCCCCGTGCTACATAGCAGTGTAAAGCCCCATGCTACATAGCAGTGTAAAGCCATGTGCTACATAGCAGTGTAAAGTCCCGTGCTACATAGCAGTGTAAAGCCCCGTGCTACATAGCAGTGTAAACCCCTGTGCTAAATAGCAGTGAGAAATCCTTTCTGGTTGAAGACCAACCATGCTGCGACATTCTGGATGAATTGGAGAGCCTTAAGTGTAAGGATGGAGCTCGTTAATGTTTTATTTAATAACGCTCACCTTATCGAGCAGGCTTTTGAGCCGGGTCCTTATCGAGCCCACTATCGAGCATTTGCTATTATTTTGTGGAAAGTACAGAACCTTATTTTTATTGACCAGTTGTAAGATGCGCACACACACACACACACACACACACACACACACACACACACACACACACACACACACAATATGCATATTATATAGATATATATGCTTATTATATTTGAATAATCTTCTCTTTATTTTAACCAACCAAGACATCCCTTTGCACTACATTTTACTATAGGCCTTATACAGTACCTTTCTAACAGACAGAGGGAACTGTTCATTGTGTACCGTCACTTTAAAAGTGAAATGTATACATCATCGTACGGCTGTGTTGCACACCAAAAATACCAAATCTACAAGCTCACAAATACGTCTGGTTGCACCGCGTTGTGAGCTTTTAGCTCTGCCTTTTCGGCAACGATAGACTGAGAAGTTGCACATTGAATACGTCACGTATTATGTGAGACTAATCAATCGATTCGCGGGAGATACAGTATTATAACTCTATGGCAGGGAGATTTGAGTTTCCCAAACGTATTATTATGAATTGGATTAATAATGTATGGTAACGTCAGCACAACATGCGTTGGGTGGAACTTGGAAGAGCAGGATGTTTAATCCGCTGCAGCAGCTGAGGCTCCCGTGTTGTTTTGATGAGGGTGAGGGTTTGGGGTAGGTAGTCGATCGGACCAATGGTATGTCGGACCAAAGTATAGTAACCGAATGCCGGTAGGCCAGTAAGTAGGAAGTTACAATAGTCAAAATGTATGTTGAGTGTTCTACGGTTAGAACAACCACTAACACCACGTTGTGTGATCCATCTTTGGAGTGATACCGTGTCTACTAAATTTCCGGGCAGAAACCTCTCCATATTCAAACATGTTTTTTAGTTTTTTTTCTTTTCATACCTACTTGATCATTCTACAGCGTCACACAAAAGTAGCAGATCTACAAGCTTGGAACACGGTATGGCACGTGTCGAGCTTTGATTGATTGATTGAATACTTTATTGACGGAAATGAATCGACGTTCCCCGCTGTTAGAAGCCACAGCCAGTTTCATGAGGAAAGGCACAACGTACTACTCACTTGGCTTGTTAAATGTCCAACGTTCTCATGGCTCCATTTCCAGGACAGGAGTCTGAAGTATATCTCCATTTAATTTCCACTGAAGTAAGTATAACGCCAGCGGAGTTATGTCCAAGTAGTGTCTCCGTTCTGTAGTAGACAAGGGGTATAAAGGCACAATTAAGCTATCGCATCCAGCTATACCACATACAGCATTGGATGACATCTAATGAACATGTGAAGTGATTTATCTCTCCCATACTGACACGTCATGCAGCGCATGTAAGTGAAGGAGACGGACAGTATTAGCCCTGCAGAGGGGTCTGCTGACCTTTTGACCCTCAAGAATGGTCTCAAATGCTGCCCATGTGGCATGTGTGCATAAATGTACACACCCTTACAGGAACTGTCCAATTCCAACCATTGGCCTTCATGTTCATATGTACAAAGAAGTACAATTTATTGACTTTTCCCTACAGACTCAGAGACTCAGTCCCATGGGACACCCTTGTACCATAAAGACTTGATTCCATTTCAGCTGGATAAAGTGTCATCGCCACAGATCACACCCTGACTTTGGATATGTCAAAGGTGGAATGTTCCACTCAGTCACAAAAGCATTCATTCACAATTCCTGGACCATCAATTGGAAATATGACATTCACTGTACAATAAATGTAGATTCATACATGTGTACATGTAAATGCAGATTGTGTGTTATGTGAAATCTAAAGCCATGAAAAGTGCATGCGTATACTCTTTCCCAAAATGAACTTCAAAGAAACTTTGCCTCACAGCAACATGTTGACGACGTCTGGAAATGTCACGAGACATCTCAATGTCTCCATCTTGCAAAGAGAGTGACATACAGAGTAACTGAGCCCAACGAAGAGAACTATATATTGAGGAGGCAGACAGAAGACAAACTAGGATAGTGAAGAGTCCAGAAGACCGGATGGAGGGAGAGGAAAAGGAGCCAGGATGTCTGATGAAAGGGTCTTGGCCACATCACTACACGGACCAGCTCCCGACGCTCTGACCTAAGCGTCCCAGGCGATCCCAGGCAACCCAAGGCACTACAACGAAAAGCTCAGGCGTTAGCCAGATCCTGCAATCGAAACCCCTGCCGCTTGCCGCCTGCTACGCAACCTCTCTCCCTCAGAAGACAGACGACCCCAGTCTGCCTCTCTCAATGCTCAACAAACCAACACTCAGGAAAGTGATTGCATTAAATCAAGTTTCTAAGTTCATGGCAAAGAACATTACCTATCATATAGATATTTCATTATCATTTGATTTGTTTCTTCAATTCTATTTGAACCTGTATTAACCCTTGTTTAAGAATTAATTTGATTATTGTTCTACTAAGTTTGTCTATTAGCTTAGGTGTGAAAATAAATTGATTCCTTTTTTTAAACAAGTCTATTATTTGCTCAAGAGTTGAACTTACTGGTTTTTGACACATGCAAAGTAGGAAAGGCTATGTAATGGAAAAGACCTCTTACCTTCAGATTCCATAGATTTATTAAGATAAAATAATAATTGATTATTTTATAATCTTTTAATTGTTTTATTAGTGGTTTAACTTAAAGGCTAAATACAAATCAATCTGGTGCTTATTCCGAAAGCTCATTTCACTGGTGCCCCTTCTTAAATTCAGATTGATTTTAAGTCTTAAATTTTGAACTTATAATTCATATTTTTATAATTATGAATTACACTAATATAAAGTCTACCGGATTAAATATAACACTAACATGCTACAGTTCGAAAAGTGAACCTTTTTTCCATTCGTCTTTTTCGTGCAATCTTCCAAAACAGAGCTACAGCTATATTGTCGTGACCGCTGACAAGCGACAACTTTAAATCGGCTATTAAATATCTAATACTGTAAGTTTACGGTTTACATCAATCAGCCTCTCAAACCCATGGCTCGTTCCAATGCTTCACGTGCGTCGGGCTGGCTACCCCCCAAACAACAGTCTGAAAGCCATGACCCGGAAACACTTTCCTAAAAAAGTTGACTTTACAAAGTGACCTCACATCCCCGATCATCTTAATCTATTTTTTTACGCTCCAAAAAGCGTTCATATTTTGCCGGAGAGACGGACGAGGAGCAGAAATGAAGCGCCAGCATATCGATCCATTCATCACCACGGAGAGCGCCCTGGATTAGGAGATACGAGTCATTCTTTCCGCCGCGCTAACATGGGAGTCAATGACAAGCTAATAGTTGCACTGAGCGTTAGCATACGGCAAGCGAAAAGCGAAATGGCAAAAAAAAAAATAGGACAAATTCTGAATATTCTTATCTCGCCCCGTATCTTTGAGGGTGCGCTAGGACGTACAGGTACTTCCATTGTACCTCTCGGTTCCAATCCTTATGACGTACAGGTGCGTCCTATGAACTGAACGGTTAATTTGGGTCCAAAATACAGTAATGACTCGTCGATGACTCGAGAGTCATTGAGCTTGAGTCAGAATCCAGTCCAGAGTCCCATTTTTTTTTCTACAGGCAGGTGTTGGGGTGAATTTCACCCGTGCTTATAGAGCGATAGAGAAAAATCCCATACACTCACAATTCACTTTTTTTAATCCAGGCATTGTCCTGGGACGTCATTATTACTATTATAATAACAACAGATACAGTTACATGGTGGAACATCTTGGATGTCGTTATTGATCACAAATGGCAATCAGCGGGGTGGTGGCTCAGGGTTAGAGTGACCGGATGGGAACCGCAAGGTTCCCAGTTGGAACCCTGTGGGCTCCCCCAGAGTTAATGTCCTTTAGAAAGACACTGTGACTGAACCCTGTGGGCTCCCCCAGAGTTAATGTCCTTTAGAAAGACACTGTGACTGAACCCTGTGGGCTCCCCCAGAGTTAATGTCCTTTAGAAAGACACTGTGCAGCTTGATGCCTTGCATGGTTTCCTCTGGCATCGGTGTGTGAATGGATGAATGTAATGCACAATCTCTGTAAATCCACCATTTACCGATCAAAAAGTGCCAATTTGGTGCAGGTTCCAAAAAAAGAAGTTTGTTTCCACCTCAAAATACAGAAGAACTTTATGGACAGAGCTCAAGTGGTTCATCTGTGCCATTATCCTATTTTTTTTTCACCTGGACTGATTTCTTGAATACTGTAGTCATGGCTGCCAGTTCCTAGCCTGGCTAATAAGCCAGACTCAAATCACACTGTCGTGTGGTATTTGAGTCTGGAGAGGCTGTGTATGGATCCTGTTTCCAGGGGGGCGGGTTCAAACATTTTCTCTTTGACGCAATTGGTCAGAGCTACTGTCAGTCAAAGGTCTCAAGCATTGAACGTCACTGTACCAAAGCCCGCCCATATTGCATACCGTGTCCCGATTGGCCACACCAGTTCTGTGGTGTAGGAAATGGGCGTACAATTGAGCCTCTCCAGACCGTAATCCGCCGGCAGGCAATTTATTTTTGCCAACGGCTGATTCGGTCTGTCTTATTAGCCAGGCTAGCCAGTTCCCACCTGATGTTGTGTGCGAGTTCCGACAGACCTTACACCAATAGACCCGTGTTCAGGGGAGGGAAGCCGGTCAGGGAAGGTGATAATTGTCACTGTACGTATTGCTTAAAGAAAGAAAGGAGGTGCTTATTTGGAGCAGGTTCCAAACTAGGAGCATGCTTTGGTTCCACTGAAAAATACAGGATAACTTTATACACAGAGCTGAAGTCATCTGTGGTTTAGTCATCTGTTCCAGCTGGACATTTTATACAATTGTACACAATTGTATTTTTTTGCGGACTGATATCTTGGCTACTGTAGTCATGGCTGCCAGTTCCCACCTGATGTTGTGCGTGAGTTCAGACTGATCCAGACCGTACTGAATAACTGCCAGCTTGCATAGCGTCTTGAGACGAGGACTTGGGTCTAAGATAATCAGGTCACCAGCGGGGTCGTTCCATCTATCAAAGAGAATTACACGATCTCCCACCATGCAACAGCATGGACGGATATAATACATCCGATGTGGGCGTTTCCCCTTGGGCTCGACCTTCTTCCAGGAGAAGGCCTCTAAATTGTATTTCCACAGATCATTGCAGGTCTGGTTCGAGGTGTGACCACCATATATGTACAGCTCTCCATTGAAGGTAAAGGCTCCATGACTCCGGCGTCTTTCTGGAAGAAGCCGTGCAGAAGGCGTGCTCAGCCAACAGCTGGTCTCTGTGTCAAACACACTGATGTTGTTGTAGGAGACCCCAGACTCCGCACAGCCCCCAAATACAAACATCTTTATCCCGATGATGGTGGCAGAGTGATGTGATGAAACATGTGGTGGCGTTCCTCTGGTGTTAATTAAAGTCCAGACCATTGTGGTGGAGTCCAACATGTAGATGTCATTATTGCGTCCAGTAATTTGGTTGTATCCTCCATAGACATACATGACCTTCTCCAAGACACAGGCTGAGTGGTAGCTCCTCCCTTCAGGAACAGTCCCAGAAGCCTTGGTTCTGACCCACAGATGGGTGTCCACATCAAATGCATAAAGCATGTTACAGTACTCAAATCCATAGGAGCCTCCCCATATGTAGACAACATATTCTATTAACACAGCTGTGTGGCCGTGGAGATAGGATCTTCCATTTGTCTCTGGGATCAACTTCCTCCAGCGCAGAGACACTGTGTTGAAGACGTTCACATCCTTCTGAACACGGTTTTCATCACAACGTCCTCCAAAGGTGAACACTTCATGCTTCACTGCAACAGCAACACAACCGTTTGTGTCTGGTCCTCC
Source organism: Protomyctophum parallelum (assembly GCF_964188405.1). Taxonomy (NCBI): domain Eukaryota; kingdom Metazoa; phylum Chordata; class Actinopteri; order Myctophiformes; family Myctophidae; genus Protomyctophum; species Protomyctophum parallelum. Next base: position 4,121,149 of record NC_139718.1, on the reverse strand, counting down.
ATTCCGATGTACCGTCCAGCAGAACATTGGTCACTCTGTATTAACTAGTCAGATTTTTAAATCCTCACTCTGAGAGACATCAGACTCCCAAATGACCGTGTTATACATAGCTTATATTGGTTTGACGGCACAAATGTCATGCAAGGTTTGACCAATCCACAAAGCCGATCAGTTGTGTTGGCCAATCAGGGAAGACGATGACTCTTGATCTTCCTGCAAAATTGAGCACTGGCGCAATGACGTATTTTGTAAAGCTCCGTCCTACATAGCAGTGTAAAGCCCCGTGCTACATAGCAGTGTAAAGCCGTGCTACATAGCAGTGTAAAGCCCCGTCCTACATAGCAGTGTAAAGCCACGTGCTACATAGCAGTGTAAAGCCCCCTACTTAAGTGTGCATGCTGGGGGGAGCATACTTTGATCCGACATATCATTGGTTGGAAGGAGCATTGGTCCGACTCGGGATAGGGTTTAGGTTAGGTTTAGGTGTGCTGCCCCGTGCTCGCGGTTATGGTTAGGATGAGGGTTGGCGGTTAGGTTTAGGTGTGCTGCCCCGTGCTCGTGGTTATGGTGAGGGTGAGGGATTGGGGTAGGTAGTCGATCGGACCAATGGTATGTCGGACCAAAGTATAGTAACCGAATGCCGGTAGGCCAGTAAGGAGGGAGTTACAATAGTCAAAATGTATGTTGAGTGTTCTACGGTTAGAACAACCACTAACACCACGTTGTGTGATCCATCTTTGGAGTGATACCAAGTCTACTAAATTGCCGGGCAGAAACCTCTCCATATTCAAACATGTTTTTTAGTTTTTTTCTTTCCGTACCTACTTGATCATTCTACAGCGTCACACAAAAGTAGCAGATCTACAAGCTTGGAACACGGTGGCACGTGTCGAGCTTTGATCGATTGATTGAATACTTTATTGACGGAAATGAATCGACGTTCCCAGCTGTTAGAAGCCACAGCCAGTTTCAGGAGGAAAGGCACAACGTACTACTCACTTGGCTTGTTAAATGTCCAACGTTCTCATGGCTCCATTTCCAGGACAGGAGTCTTAAGTATATCTCCATTTAGTTTCCACTGAAGTAAGTATAACGCCAGCGGAGTTATGTCCAAGTAGTGTCTCCGTTCGAAAAGTGGACCTTTTTTCCATTCATCTTTTTCGTGCAATCTTCCAAAACAGAGCTACAGTTATATCGTCGTGACAGCTGACAAGTGACAACTTTAAATCGGCTATTAAATATCTAATACTGTAAGTTTACGGTTTACATCAATCAGCCTCTCAAACCCATGGCTCGTTCCAATGCTTCACGTGCGTCGGGCTGGCTACCCCCCAAACAAACAAACAAACAAACAGACATACAAGATGTCAATGCACCGTGTCATGGCGTTCCCAAGGGGGGCAACATTATATGGAACTCGACGTCAATGCAGTGGACATTAATTACGTATTGTGGCCAGCCGACGGCTGCAGCGCACATGTTCCATGAAACCCCATGTTTCAAAGATGTTCCCTCACAGACAATCCCGTCCTCGTATCAACATAGTAAACACATGAGAAGTTAAATGACGTTGGATAGCTGATATGGACCCAGACACATTTGTTTTGTTTCGCCATTTTAATGTTTAAATGTTATGATGAATGGCTCCACCTGCTGGCCTCGCCACTGTGGGTACGAGCTCCGCACAGCTGAGGTTCATTTGCGCAAATGCGCAGCGGGAGGGGAAAGAAAAGGGATGGGATTGGATCATTTTTTCGGGTATTTCACTCATTAACACAATCAGTGCCGGAAGTGCTTCAAAATAGGAGCTCTGGGGTGCCGGAGTCTGAAAGCCATGACCCGGAAACACTTTCCTAAAAAAGTTGACTTTACAAAGTGACCTCACATCCCCGATCATCTTAATCTATTTTTTTACGCTCCAAAAAGCGTTCATATTTTGCCGGAGAGACGGACGAGGAGCAGAAATGAAGCGCCAGCATATCGATCCATTCATCACCACGGAGAGCGCCCTGGATTAGGAGATACAAGTCATTCTTTCCGCCGCGCTAACATGGGAGTCAATGACAAGCTAATAGTTGCACAGAGCGTTAGCATACGGCAAGCGAAAAGCGAAATGGCAAAAAAAAAATAGGACAAATTCTGAATATTCTTATCTCGCCCCGTATCTTTGAGGGTGCGCTTCTCGGTTCCAATCCTTATGACGTACAGGTGCGTCCTATGAACTGAACGGTTAATTTGGGTCCAAAATACAGTAATGACTCGTCGATGACTCGCTACTCGTCGAGTCATTGAGAGTCATTGAGCTTGAGTCAGAATCCAGTCCAGAGTCCCATTTGTTTTTTTTCTACAGGCAGGTGTTTGGGTGAATTTCACCCGTGCTTATAGAGCGATAGAGAAAAATCCCATACACCCACAATTCACTTTTTTTAATCCAGGCATTGTCCTGGGACGTCATTATTACTATTATAATAACAACAGATACAGTTACATGGTGGAACATCTTGGATGTCGTTATTGATCACAAATGGCAATCAGCGGGGTGGTGGCTCAGGGTTAGAGTGACCGGATGGGAACCGCAAGGTTCCCAGTTGGAACCCTGTGGGCTCCCCCAGAGTTAATGTCCTTTAGAAAGACACTGTGACTGAACCCTGTGGGCTCCCCCAGATTTAATGTCCTTTAGAAAGACACTGTGACTGAACCCTGTGGGCTCCCCCAGAGTTAATGTCCTTTAGAAAGACACTGTGACTGAACCCTGTGGGCTCCCCCAGAGTTAATGTCCTTTAGAAAGACACTGTGACTGAACCCCTAATTAGTCCCGATGTGCAGGTTGTTGCCTTGCATGGTTTCCTCTGGCATCGGTGTGTGAATGGATGAATGTAATGCACAATCTCTGTAGATGCACCATTTACCGATCAAAAAGTGCCAATTTGGTGCAGGTTCCAAAGAAAAAAGTTTGTTTCCACTGTAAAATACAGAATAACTTTATGGACAGAGCTCAAGTGATCTGTGGTTCATCTGTGCCATTATTATTATTATTTTTCACCTGGACTGATTTCTTGAATACTGTAGTCATGGCTGCCAGTTCCTAGCCTGGTTAATAAGCCAGACTCAAATCACACAGTCGTGTGGTATTTGAGTCTGGAGAGGCTGTGTATGGATCCTGTTTCCAGGGGGGCGGGTTCAAACATTTTCTCTTTGACGCAATTGGTCAGAGCTACTGTCAGTCAAAGGTCTCAAGCATTGAACGTCACTGTACCAAAGCCCGCCCATATTGCATACCGTGTCCCGATTGGCCACACCAGTTCTCTGGTGTAGGAAATGGGCGTACAATTGAGCCTCTCCAGACCGTAATCCGCCGGCAGGCAATTTATTTTTGCCAACGGCTGATTCGGTCTGGCTAGCCAGTTCCCACCTGATGTTGTGTGCGAGTTCCGACAGACCTTACACCAATAGACCCGTGTTCGGGGGAGGGAAGCCGGTCAGGGAAGGTGATAATTGTCACTGTACGTATTGCTTAAAGAAAGAAAGGAGGTGCTTATTTGGAGCAGGTTCCAAACTAGGAGCATGCTTTGGTTCCACTGAAAAATACAGTATAACTTTATACACAGAGCTGAAGTCATCTGTGGTTTATTCATCTGTGCCAGCTGGACATTTTATACAATTTTACACAATTTAATTTTTTTGCAGACTTATATCTTGGACACTGTAGTCATGGCTGCCAGTTCCCACCTGATGTCGTGCGTGAGTTCAGACTGATCCAGACCGTACTGAATAACCACCAGCTTGCATAGCGTCTTAAGACTAGGACTGAGGTCTAAGATAATCAGGTCACCAGCGGTGTTGTCCGATCTATCAAATAGGAGGACACAATCTCCCACCATGCAACAGCCAATGCAATACATCTGAGGTGGGTGTTTCCCCTTGGGCTCGACCTTCTTCCAGGAGAAGGCCTCTAAATTGTATTTCCACAGATCATTGGATGGCTGGTACGAGATGTAACCACCATATATGTACAGCTCTCCATTGTAGTTAAAGGCTGCATGACCCCAGCGTCCTTCTGGAAGAAGCTGTGCAGAAGGCGTGCTCAGCCAACAGCTGGTCTCTGTGTCAAACACTCTGATGGTGTTGTAGGAGACCCCAGACTCCCCACCACCCCCAAATACAAACATATTTGTCCCGATAATGGTGGCAGAGTGATATGATGAAGCATGTGGTGGCGTTCCTCTGGTGTTAATTAAACTCCAGACCATTGTCGCTGTTTCCAACTTGTAGATGTAATTATTGCGTTCATTCATTTGGTTGTATCCTCCATAGACATACATGACCTTCTCCAAGACACAGGCTGAGTGGTAGCCCCGCCCTTCAGGAACAGTCCCAGAAGCCTTGGTTCTGACCCACAGATGGGTGTCCACATCAAATGAAAAAAGCACGTTACAGTACTCCACTCCATCAGCGCCTCCCCAGATGTAGACAACATATTCTATTAACACAGCTGTGTGGCCATGGCGATAGGAGGGACCCTCAAGGTGACCTTCTCCTCTTCCATTTGTCTCTGGGGTCACCTTCCTCCAGCGCAGAGACACTGTGTTGAAGACGTTCACATCCATCTGATCACGGTTTACATCACAACGTCCTCCAAAGGTGAACACTTCATCCTTCACTGCAACAGCAACACAACCGGATCTGTCTGGTTCTCCATTCAGATGTACCGTCCAGCGGAACATTGCTCACTCTGTATATCTAGACAGGTTCTAGTCTGAGTCCCAAATGTCCACATTATGCATCACTTATATTGCTTCGTCGGCACAAATGTCGCGCAAAGTTTGGCCAATCCACAAAGCCGATTAGTTGGGTTGGCCAATCCACAAAGCTGAGTTGGGTTGGCCAATCAGGGAAGACTATGACTGTTGATCTTCTTCCTAATATGGTAAAGTGATCACTGGTAGAATTGTGTAGTGTGGAAAGCTCTGTGCTACAGCAGACAGACAGTGTAGTGTGTTCAGCTACACAGCAGACAGACAGTGTGTTCAGCTACACAGCAGACAGTGTGTTCAGCGGTGTTGGAAAAATTTGAAAAGGAAAATGCCAAATAAACAACTTTGGCAAAAGTTGTTTATTTGGCAATACATGTTAACGGTTTAACAGTTGTGATAACGTTGTTATGTTGTTGTGTGATGACGTCATCAGGGATGCACCGATGTGGAGATTCTGGGCGGATAAGGCGGTGGACGCGTGGGCGAGTCCATGTAGCGTGTGTCACTACGTCAAAACGTTGTTGCATAATGATGAGGTCATGTTGAGCGGCTCCAGTCGACGTTTATTTAAAGCACAAACTGAACACTATGGTGTAGTTTTGATTTCAGTGAAATATACCAACATTTCACAGATATATCAAAATATACATTATGATATGACAATACGGGTCGGCCCACACATCACTCCTCCACGGCAGTGAATGAGTTTTAATTAAAAGTCCATAGACTTGGCCTGGGCCGTGGCTCAGCGGTCCAGGCACCTTGGCTGGTAATCCAGTCTGGCAGTATGCCGCGGGTTTGACTGAATCCTGACCGCCTTTACTGCAAGTCACCCCCACATCGCTCTCCCCATTTCCTGTCAGCCTATTGTCTGTCCCTCCATTAAAAATATAAAAATAAAAAACGAAAGCCACAAAAAAAAAGGTCCATAGACTTGACTGCCATATGACAACGTCTTCAAAAGCCATGCATTGGAGGGGCTAGCGGCCCTCAAAAAAAGAAACACTAAATAAAAGTAGACTAGTCTAGTCTAGGGTTGTCATTATGTGAAGTTCCAGCAACCACGGAGGCAGTGGGTTCAAACCCACCGTGGTGCAACCAGCTTTGTGGAGCGTCTACAGTCTACACACACACCAATAGACCTGTGGTGGGGGGAGGGGAGCCGGGCGGGGAAGGTGACAATTGTCACTGTACGTATTGCTTAAAGAAAGAAAGGAGGTGCTTTTTTGGTGCAGGTTCCAAACTAGGAGCATGCTTTGGTTCCACTGAAAAATGACAGGATAACTTTATACACAGAGCTGAAGTCATCTGTGGTTTATTCATCTGTGCCAGCTGGACATTTTATACAATTTTACACGATTTTATTATTTTGCAGACTTATATCTTGGCCACGGTAGTCATGGCTGCCAGTTCCCACCTGATGTCGTGCGTGAGTTCAGACTGATCCAGACCGTACTGAATAACTGCCAGCTTGCATAGCGTCTTGAGACGAGGACTTAGATCTAAGATAAACAGGTCACAAGCGGGGTCGTTCCAACTATCAATGAGAATTACACGATCTCCCACCATGCAACAGCATGGACGGATATAATACATCCGATGTGGGCGTTTCCCCTTGGGCTCGACCTTCTTCCAGGAGAAGGCCTCTAAATTGTATTTCCACAGATCATTGCAGGTCTGGTTCGAGGTGTGACCACCATATATGTACAGCTCTCCATTGTAGGTAAAGGCTGAATGACTCCAGCGTCCTTCTGGAAGAAGCCGTGCAGAAGGCGTGCTCAGCCAACAGCTGGTCTCTGTGTCAAACACACTGATGGTGTTGTAGTGGACCCCAGACCCCCCAAGGCCCCCAAATACAAACATCTTTGTCCCGATGATGGTGGAAGAGTGACTTGATGAAGCATGTGGTGACGTTCCTCTGGTGTTAATTAAAGTCCAGACCATTGTGGTGGTGTCCAACTTGTAGATGTCATTATTGCGTCCAGACATTTGCTTGTATCCTCCATAGACATACATGACTTTCTCCAAGACACAGTCTGAGTGGTAGCGCCGCCCTTCTGGAACAGTCCCAGAAGCCTTGGTTCTGACCCACAGATGGGTGTCCACATCAAATGCATAAAGCATGTTACAGTACTCGACTCCATCGAAGCCTGCCCAGATGTAGACAACATATTCTATTAACACAGCTGTGTGGCCTCGGCGATAGGAGGGACACTCAAGGCGACCTTCTCCTCTTCCATTTTTCTCCAGGGTCAACTTCCTCCAGCGCAGAGACACTGTGTTAAAGACTTTCACATCCATCTGATCACGGTTTCCATCACAACGTCCTCCAAAGGTGAACACGTCATCCTTCACTGCAACAGCAACACAACCGGATTTGTCTGGTCCTCCATTCAGATGTACCGTCCAGCAGAACATTGCTCACTCTGTATAATTAGTCAGATTCTTTAAATCCTCACTCTGAGAAACAACAGACTCCCAAATTACCGTGTTATACATAGCTTATATTTGTTCGACGGCACAAATGTCACGCAAGGTCTGACCAATCCACAAAGCCGATCAGTTGTGTTGGCCAATCAGGGAAGACGATGACTCTTGATCTTCCTAACATGGCTAAATTGAGCACTGGCGCAATGACGTATTTTGTAAAGCACCGTGCTACATAGCAGTGTAAAGCCCTGTGCTACATAGCAGTGTAAAGTCCCGTGCTACATAGCAGTGTAAAGCCCTGTGCTACATAGCAGTGTAAAGCCCTGTGCTACATAGCAGTGTAAAGTCCCGTGCTACATAGCAGTGTAAAGCCATGTGATACATAGCAGTGTAAAGTTCCGTGCTACATAGCAGTGTAAAGCCCCGTGCTACATAGCAGTGTAAAGCCATGTGCTACATAGCAGTGTAAAGTCCCGTGCTACATAGCAGTGTAAAGCCATGTGCTACATAGCAGTGTAAAGTTCCGTGCTACATAGCAGTGTAAAGCCCCGTGCTACATAGCAGTGTAAAGCCATGTGCTACATAGCAGTGTAAAGCCCCGTGCTACATAGCAGTGTAAAGCCATGTGCTACATAGCAGTGTAAAGTCCCGTGCTACATAGCAGTGTAAAGCCATGTGATACATAGCAGTGTAAAGTTCCGTGCTACATAGCAGTGTAAAGCCCCGTGCTACATAGCAGTGTAAACCCCTGTGCTACATAGCAGTGTAAACCCCTGTGCTAAATAGCAGTGAGAAATCCTTTCTGGTTGAAGACCAACCATGCTGCGACATTCTGGATGAATTGGAGAGCCTTAAGTGTAGGGATGGAGCTCGTTAATGTTTTATTTAATAACGCTCACCTTATCGAGCAGGCTTTTGAGCCGGGTCCTTATCGAGCCCACTATCGAGCATTTGCTATTATTTTGTGGAAAGTACAGAACCTTATTTTTATTGACCAGTTGTAAGATGCGCACACACACACACACACACACACACACACACACACACACACACACACACACACACACACACACACACACACACACACACACACACACACACACAATATGCATATTATATAGATATATATGCTTATTATATTTGAATAATCTTCTCTTTATTTTAACCAACCAAGACATCCCTTTGCACTACATTTTACTATAGGCCTTATACAGTACCTTTCTAACAGACAGAGGGAACTGTTCATTGTGTACCGTCACTTTAAAAGTGAAATGCATACATCATCGTACGGCTGTGTTGCACACCAAAAATACCAAATCTACAAGCTCACAAATACGTCTGGTTGCACCGCGTTGTGAGCTAAAAAGCTCTGCCTTTTCAGCAACGATAGACTGAGAAGTTGCACATTGAATATGTCACGTATTATGTGAGACTATTCAATCGATTCGCGGGAGATACAGTATTATAACTCTATGGCAGGGAGATTTGAGTTTCCCAAACGTATTATTATGAATTGGATTAATAATGTATGGTAACGTCAGCACAACATGCGTTGGGTGGAACTTGGAAGAGCAGGATGTTTAATCCGCTGCAGCAGCTGAGGCTCCCGTGTTGTTTTGATGAGGGTGAGGGTTTGGGGTAGGTAGTCGATCGGACCAATGGTATGTCGGACCAAAGTATAGTAACCGAATGCCGGTAGGCCAGTAAGGAGGGAGTTACAATAGTCAAAATGTATGTTGAGTGTTCTACGGTTAGAACAACCACTAACACCACGTTGTGTGATCCATCTTTGGAGTGATACCGAGTCTACTAAATTTCCGGGCAGAAACCTCTCCATATTCAAACATTCAAGTTTTTTTTCTTTTCGTACCTACTTGATCATTCTACAGCGTCACACAAAAGTAGCAGATCTACAAGCTTGGAACACGGTATGGCACGTGTCGAGCTTTGATTGATTGATTGAATACTTTATTGACGGAAATGAATCGACGTTCCCCGCTGTTAGAAGCCACAGCCAGTTTCAGGAGGAAAGGCACAACGTACTACTCACTTGGCTTGTCAAATGTCCAACGTTCTCATGGCTCCATTTCCAGGACAGGAGACTGAAGTATATCTCCATTTAGTTTCCACTGAAGTAAGTATAACGCCAGCGGAGTTATGTCCAAGTAGTGTCTCCGTTCGAAAAGTGAACCTTTTTTCCATTCGTCTTTTTCGTGCAATGTTCCAAAACAGAGCTACAGTTATATCGTCGTGACAGCTGACAAGTGACAACTTTAAATCGGCTATTTAAATATCTAATACTGTAAGTTCACGGTTTACATCAATCAGCCTCTCAAACCCATGGCTCGTTCCAATGCTTAACGTGCGTCGGGCTGGCTACCCCCCAAACAAACAGACATACAAGATGTTGATGCGCCGTTTCATGGCGTTCCCAAGGGGGGCAACATATATGGAACTCGACGTCAATGCAGAGAACATTAATTACGTATTGTGGCCAGCCGACGGCTGCAGCGCACATGTTCCATGAAACCCCATGTTTCAAAGATGTTCCCTCACAGACAATCCCGTCCTCGTATCAACTTAGTAAACAAATGCAAAGTTAAATGACGTTGGATAGCTGATATGGACCCAGACACATTTGATTTTTTTAGCCATTTTAATATTTAAAGGTTATGATGAATGGCTCCACCTGCTGGCCTCGCCACTGTGGGTACGAGCTCCGCACAGCTGAGGTTCATTTGCGCAAATGCGCAGCGGGAGGGGAAAGAAAAGGGATGGGATTGGATTAGTTTTTCGGGTATTTCACTCATTAATGTGGGTCCAAAATACAGTAATGACTCGTCGATGACTCGTTACTCGTCGATAGCCTGGCTAATAAGCCAGACTCAAATCACACCGTCGTGTGGTATTTGAGTCTGGAGAGGCTGTGTATGGATCTTTTTTCCCGGGGGGGCGGGTTCAAACATTTTCTCTTTGACGCAATTGGTCAGAGCTACTGTCAGTCAAAGGTCTCAAGCATTGAAAGTCACTGTACCAAAGACCGCCCATATTGCATACCGTGTCCCGATTGGCTGCCCCAGTTCTCTGGTGTAGGAAATTGCCGTACAATTGAGCCTCTCCAGACCGTAATCCGCCGGCAGGCAATTTATTTTTGCCAACGGCTGATTCGGTCTGGTTTATTAACCAGGCTAACTCGTCGAGTCATCGAGAGTCATTGAGCTTGAGTCAGAATCCAGTCCAGAATCCCATTTGTTTTTTTTTCTACAGGCAGGTGTTCGGGTGAATTTCACCCGTGCTTATAGAGCGATAGAGAAAAATCCCATACTCACAATTTACTTTTTTTTAATCCAGGCATTGTCCTGGAACGTCATTATTACTATTATAATAACAACAGATACAGTTACATGGTGGAAAATCTTGGATGTCGTTATTGATCACAAATGGCAATCAGCGGGGTGGTGGCTCAGGGTTAGAGTGACTGGATGGGAACCGCAAGGTTCCCAGTTGGAACCCTGTGGGCTCCCCCAGAGTTAATGTCCTTTAGAAAAACACTGTGACTGAACCCTGTGGGCTCCCCCAGAGTTAATGTCCTTTAGAAAGACACTGTGACTGAACCCTGTGGGCTCCCCCAGAGTTAATGTCCTTTAGAAAGACACTGTGACTGAACCCCTAATTAGTCCCGATGTGCAGGTTGTTGCCTTGCATGGTTTCCTCTGGCATCGGTGTGTGAATGGATGAATGTAATGCACAATCTCTGTAGATGCACCATTTACCGATCAAAAAGTGCCAATTTGGTGCAGGTTCCAAAGAAAAAAGTTTGTTTCCACTGTAAAATACAGAATAACTTTATGGACAGAGCTCAAGTGATCTGTGGTTCATCTGTGCCATTATTATTATTATTTTTCACCTGGACTGATTTCTTGAATACTGTAGTCATGGCTTCCAGTCGTGTGGTATTTGAGTCTGGAGAGGCTGTGTATGGATCCTGTTTCCAGGGGGGCGGGTTCAAACATTTTCTCTTTGACGCAATTGGTCAGAGCTACTGTCAGTCAAAGGTCTCAAGCATTGAACGTTACTGTACCAAAGCCCGCCCATATTGCATACCGTGCCCCGATTGGCCACACCAGTTCTCTGGTGTAGGAAATGGGCGTACAATTGAGCCTCTCCAGACCGTAATCCGCCGGCAGGCAATTTATTTTTGCCAACGGCTGATTCGGTCTGGCTTATTAGCCAGGCTAGCCAGTTCCCACCTGATGTTGTGTGCGAGTTCGGACAGACCTTACACCAATAGACCCGTGTTCGGGGGAGGGAAGCCGGTCAGGGAAGGTGATTATTGTCACTGTACTTATTGCTTAAAGAAAGAAAGGAGGTGCTTATACACAGAGCTGAAGTCATCTGTGGTTTATTCATCTGTGCCAGCTGGACATTTTATACAATTTTACACAATTCAATTTATTTGCAGACTTATATCTTGGACACTGTAGTCATGGCTGCCAGTTCCCACCTGATGTCGTGCGTGAGTTCAGACTGATTCAGACCGTACTGAATAACCACCAGCTTGCATAGCGTCTTAAGACTAGGACTGAGGTCTAAGATAATCAGGTCACCAGCGGAGTTGTCCGATCTATCAAATAGGAGGACACAATCTCCCACCATGCAACAGCCAATGCAATACATCTGAGGTGGGTGTTTCCCCTTGGGCTCGACCTTCTTCCAGGAGAAGGCCTCTAAATTGTATTTCCACAGATCATTGGATGGCTGGTACGAGATGTAACCACCATATATGTACAGCTCTCCATTGAAGGTAAAGGCTGCATGACCCCAGCGTCCTTCTGGAAGAAGCCGTGCAGAAGGTGTGCTCAGCCAACAGCTGGTCTCTGTGTCAAACACTCTGATGGTGTTGTAGGAGACCCCAGACTCCCCACCACCCCCAAATACAAACATCTTTGTCCCGATAATGGTGGCAGAGTGATATGATGAAGCATGTGGTGGCGTTCCTCTGGTGTTAATTAAACTCCAGACCATTGTCGCTGTTTCCAACTTGTAGATGTCATTATTGCGTTCAGACATTTGGTTGTATCCTCCATAGACATACATGACCTTCCCCAAGACACAGGCTGAATGGTAGCGCCGCCATTCAGGAACAGTCCCAGAAGCCTTGGTTCTGACCCACAGATGGGTGTCCACATCAAATGAAAAAAGCACGTTACAGTACTCCACTCCATCAGCGCCTCCCCAGATGTAGACAACATATTCTATTAACACAGCTGTATGGCCATGGCGATAGGAGGGACCCTCAAGGTGACCTTCTCCTCTTCCATTTGTCTCTGGGGTCAACTTCCTCCAGCGCAGAGACACTGTGTTGAAGACGTTCACATCCATCTGATCAGGGTTTACATCACAACGTCCTCCAAAGGCAAACACTTCATCCTTCACTGCAACAGCAACACAACCGGATCTGTCTGGTCCTCCATTCAGATGTACCGTCCAGCGGAACATTGCTCACTCTGTATATCTAGACAGGTTCTAGTCTGAGTCCCAAATGTCCACATTATGCATCACTTATATTGCTTCGTCGGCACAAATGTCGCGCAAAGTTTGGCCAATCCACAAAGCCGATTAGTTGGGTTGGCCAATCCACAAAGCCGAGTTGGGTTGGCCAATCAGGGAAGACTATGACTGTTGATCTTCTTCCTAATATGGTAAAGTGATCACTGGTACAATTGTGTAGTGTGGAAAGCTCTGTGCTACAGCAGACAGTCAGTGTGTTCAGCTACACAGCAGACAGACAGTGTGTTCAGCTACACAGCAGAGAGTGTGTTCAGCGGTGTTGGCAAATTTGAAAAGGAATATGCCAAATAAACAACTTTGGCAAAAGTTGTTTATTTGGCAATACATGTTAACGGTTTAACAGTTGTGATAACGTTGTTATGTTGTTGTGTGATGACGTCATCAGGGATGCACCGATGTGGAGATTCTGGGCGGATAAGGCGGTGGACGCGTGGGCGTGTCCAAGTAGCGTGCGTCACTACGTCAAAACGTTGTTGCATAATGATGAGGTCATGTTGAGCGGCTCCAGTCATAATGATGAGGTCATGTTGAGCGGCTCCAGTCATAATGATGAGGTCATGTTGAGCGGCTCCAGTCAACGTTTATTTAAAGCACAAACTGAACACTATGGTGTATTTTTGATTTCAGTGAAATATACCAACATTTCACAGATATATCAAAATATACATTATGATATGACAATACGGGTCGGCCCACACATCACTCCTCCACGGCAGTGAATTAGTTAATTAAAAGTCCATAGACTTGGCCTGGGCCGTGGCTCAGCGGTCCAGGCACCTTGGCTGGTAATCCAGTCTGGCAGTATGCCGCGGGTTTGACTGAATCCTGACAGCCTTTACTGCAAGTCACCCCCACATCTCTCTCCCCATTTCCTGTCAGCCCACTGTCTGTCCCTCCATAAAAAATATAAAAATAAAAAACGAAAGCCACAAAAAAAAAGGTCCATAGACTTGACTGCCATATGACAACGTCTTCAAAAGCCATGCATTGGAGGGGCTAGCGGCCCTCAAAAAAAGAAACACTATAAAAAAGTAGACTAGTCTAGTCTAGGGTTGTCATTATGTGAAGTTCCAGCATCCACGGAGGCAGTGGGTTCAAACCCACCGTGGTGCAACCAGCTTTGTGGAGCGTCTACAGTCTACACACACACACCAATAGACCCGTGGTGGGGGGAGGGGAGCCGGGCGGGGAAGGTGACAATTGTCACTGTACTTATTGCTTAAAGAAAGAAAGGAGGTGCTTTTTTGGTGCAGGTTCCAAACTAGGAGCATGCTTTGGTTCCACTGAAAAATTACAGGATAACTTTATACACAGAGCTGAAGTCATCTGTGGTTTATTCATCTGTGCCAGCTGGACCTTTTATACAATTTATTATTTTACACTTTTCTTTTTCTTTTTCGGACTGATATCTTGGCCACTGTAGTCATGGCTGCCAGTTCCCACCTGATGTCGTGCGTGAGTTCAGACTGATCCAGACCGTACTGAATAACTGCCAGCTTGCATAGCATCTTGAGACGAGGACTTAGGTCTAAGATAATCAGGTGACCAGCGGGGTTGTTCCAACTATCAAAGAGAATGACACGATCTCCCACCATGCAACAGCCAATAAAATACATCTGAGGTGGGCGTTTCCCCTTGGGCTCGACCTTCTTCCAGGAGAAGGCCTCTAAATTGTATTTCCACAGATCATTGGATGGCTGGTTTGAGGTGTAACCACCATATATGTACAGCTCTCCATTGTAGACAAAGGCTGCATGACCACTGCGTCTTTCTGGAAGAAGCCGTGCAGAAGGCGTGCTCAGCCAACAGCTGATCTCTGTGTCAAACACACTGATGTTGTTGTAGGAGATCCCAGACCCCCCATGGCCCCCAAATACAAACATCTTTGTCCCGATGATGGTGGCAGAGTGACTTGTTGAAGCATGTGGTGGCGTTCCTCTGGTGTTAATTAAAGTCCAGACCATTGTCGCTGTTTCCAACTTGTAGATGTCATTATTGCGTTCATTCATTTGGTTGCATCCTCCATAGACATACATGACCTTCCCCAAGACACAGGCTGAGTGGTAGCCCCGCCCTTCAGGAACAGTCCCAGAAGCCTTGGTTCTGACCCACAGATGGGTGTCCACATCAAATGCATAAAGCATGTTACAGTACTCCCCTCCATAGGAGCCTCCCCAGATGTAGACAACATATTCTATTAACACAGCTGTGTGGTCTTGGCGATAAGAGGGACCCTCAAGGTGACCTTCTCCTCTTCTATTTGTCTCTGGGGTCAACTTCCTCCAGCGCAGAGACACTGTGTTGAAGACGTTGACATCCATCTGATCACGGTTTACATCACAACGTCCTCCAAAGGTGAACACTTCATGCTTCACTGCAACAGCAACACAACCGGATGTGTTTGGTCCTCCACTCAGATGTACCGTCCAGCGGAACATTGCTCACTCTGTATATCTAGACAGATTCTAGTCTGAGTCCCAAATGTCCACATTATGCATCACTTATATTGCTTCGTCGGCACAAATGTCGCGCAAAGTTTGGCCAATCCACAAAGCTGAGTTGGGTTGGCCAATCAGGGAAGACTATGACTGTTGATCTTCTTCCTAATATGATAAATTGATCACTGGTACAATTGCGTAGTGTGGAAAGCTCTGTGCTACAGCAGACAGTCAGTGTGTTCAGCTACACAGCAGTCAGTCAGTGTGTTCAGCTACACAGCAGACAGAATGTGTGTTCAGCTACACAGCAGACAGACAGTGTGTTCAGCTACACAACAGACAGACAGTGTGTTCAGCTACACAGCAGACAGTGTGTTCAGCTACACAGCAGACAGACAGTGTGTTAAGCTACACAGCAGACAGACAGTGTGTTCAGCTACACAGCAGACAGACAGTGTGTTCAGCTACACAGCAGACAGACAGTGTGTTCAGCTACACAGCAGACAGACAGTGTGTTCAGCTACACAGCAGACAGACAGTGTGTTCAGCTACACAGCAGACAGACAGTGTGTTCAGCTACACAGCAGACAGACAGTGTGTTCAGCTACACAGCAGACAGTGTGTTCAGCGGTGTTGGCAAATTTTAAAAGGAATATGCCAAACTTTGGCAAACGTTGTTTATTTGGCAATACATGTTAACGGTTTAACAGTTGTGATAACGTTGTTATGTTGTTGTGTGATGACGTCATTAGGGATGCACCGATGTGGAGATTCTGGGTGGATAAGGCGATGGATGCGTGGGCGTGTACAAGTAGCATGCGTCACTACGTCAAAACGTTGTTGCATAATGATGAGGTCATGTTGAGCGGCTCCAGTCGACGTTTATTTAAAGCACAAACTGAACACTATGGTGTAGTTTTGATTTCAGTGAAATATACCAACATTTCACAGAGATATCATAATGGACATTATGATATGACAATACGGGTCGGCCCACACATCACTCCTCCACGGCAGTGAATGAGTTAATTAAAAGTCCATAGACTTGGCCTGGGCCGTGGCTCAGCGGTCCAGGCACCTTGGCTGGTAATCCAGTCTGGCAGTATGCCGCGGGTTTGACTGAATCCTGACCGCCTTTACTGCAAGTCACCCCCACATCGCTCTCCCCATTTCCTGTCAGCCCACTCTGTCCCTCCATAAAAAATATAAAAATAAAAAGCGAAAGCCACAAAAAAAAAAGGTCCATAGACTTGACTGCCATATGACAACGTCTTCAAAAGCCATGCATTGGAGGGGCTAGCGGCCCTCAAAAAAATAAACGCTAAATAAAAGTAGACTAGTCTAGTCTAGGGTTGTCATTATCTGCAGTTCCAGCAACCACGGAGGCAGTGGGTTCAAACCCACCGTGGTGCAACCAGCTTTGTGGAGCGTCTACAGTCTACACACACACACCAATAGACCCGTGGTGGGGGGAGGGGAGCCGGGCGGGGAAGGTGACAATTGTCACTGTACGTATTGCTTAAAGAAAGATAGGAGGTGCTTATTTGGAGCAGGTTCCAAACTAGAAGCATGCTTTGGTTCCACTGAAAAATACAGGATAACTTTATACACAGAGCTGAAGTCATCTGTGGTTTATTCATCTGTGCCAGCTGGACATTTTATACAATTTTACACAATTTTATTTTTTTGCACACTTATATCTTGGCTACTGTACTCATGGCTGCCAGTTCCCACCTGATGTCGTGCGTGAGTTCAGACTGATCCAGACCGTACTGAATAACTGCCAGCTTGCATAGCGTCTTGAGACGAGGACTTGGGTCTAAGATAATCAGGTCGTTGCATCTATCAAAGAGGAAGACACGATCTCCCACCATGCAACAGCATCGTGGGAAATAATACATCTGAGGTGGGCGTTTCTCCTTGAGCTCGACCTTCTTCCAGGAGAAGGCCTCTAAATTGTATTTCCACAGATCATTGAAGGTCTGATTCCAGGTGAGACCACCATATATGTACAGCTCCCCATTGTAGGTAAAGGCTGAATGCCAATAGCGTCCTTCTGGAAGAAGCTGTGCAGAAGGCGTGCTCAGCCAACAGCTGGTCTCTGTGTCAAACACACTGATGTTGTTGTAGGAGACCCAAGACCCCCCATAGCCCCCAAATACAAACATCTTTGTCCCGATGATGGTGGCAGAGTGACGTGATGAAGCATGTGGTGGAGTTCCTCTGGTGTTAATTAAACTCCAGACCATTGTGGTGGAGTCCAACTTGTAGATGTCATTATTGATTTCAGTCATTTGGTTGCATCCTCCATAGACATACATGACCTTCTCCAAGACACAGGCTGAATGGTAGCTCCTCCCTTCAGGAACAGTCCCAGAAGCCTTGGTTCTGACCCACAGATGGGTGTCCACATCAAATGCATAAAGCATGTTACAGTACTCCACATAGGAGCCTCCCCAGATGTAGACAACATATTCGATTAACACAGCTGTGTGGCCTCGGCGATAGGAGGGACCCTCAAGGTGACCTTCTCCTCTTCCATTTGTCTCTGGGGTCAACTTCCTCCAGCGCAGAGACACTGTGTTGAAGACGTTCACATCCATCTGATCACGGTTTCCATCACGACGTCCTCCAAAGGTGAACACTTTTTGCTTCACTGCAACAACACGACAACCGTATTTGTCTGGTCCTCCATTCCGATGTACCGTCCAGCAGAACATTGGTCACTCTGTATTAACTAGTCAGATTATTTAAATCCTCACTCTGAGAGACAACAGACTCCCAAATGGCCGTGTTATACATCGCTTATATTTGTTCGACGGCACAAATGTCACGCAAGGTCTGACCAATCCACAAAGCCGATCAGTTGTGTTGGCCAATCAGGGAAGACGATGACTCATGGAAAAATTGAGCACTGGCGCAATCACGTATTTTGTAAAGCCACGTGCTACATAGCAGTGTAAAGCCCCCTACTTAAGTGTGCATGCTGGGGGGAGCATACTTTGATCCGACATATCATTGGTTGGAAGGAGCATTGGTCCGACTCGGGATAGGGTTTAGGTTAGGTTTAGGTGTGCTGCCCCGTGCTCGCGGTTATGGTTAGGATGAGGGTTGGCGGTTAGGTTTAGGTGTGCTGCCCCGTGCTCGTGGTTATGGTGAGGGTGAGGGATTGGGGTAGGTAGTCGATCGGACCAATGGTATGTCGGACCAAAGTATAGTAACCGAATGCCGGTAGGCCAGTAAGGAGGGAGTTACAATAGTCAAAATGTATGTTGAGTGTTCTACGGTTAGAACAACCACTAACACCACGTTGTGTGATCCATCTTTGGAGTGATACCAAGTCTACTAAATTGCCGGGCAGAAACCTCTCCATATTCAAACATGTTTTTTAGTTTTTTTCTTTCCGTACCTACTTGATCATTCTACAGCGTCACACAAAAGTAGCAGATCTACAAGCTTGGAACACGGTGGCACGTGTCGAGCTTTGATCGATTGATTGAATACTTTATTGACGGAAATGAATCGACGTTCCCAGCTGTTAGAAGCCACAGCCAGTTTCAGGAGGAAAGGCACAACGTACTACTCACTTGGCTTGTTAAATGTCCAACGTTCTCATGGCTCCATTTCCAGGACAGGAGTCTTAAGTATATCTCCATTTAGTTTCCACTGAAGTAAGTATAACGCCAGCGGAGTTATGTCCAAGTAGTGTCTCCGTTCGAAAAGTGGACCTTTTTTCCATTCATCTTTTTCGTGCAATCTTCCAAAACAGAGCTACAGTTATATCGTCGTGACAGCTGACAAGTGACAACTTTAAATCGGCTATTAAATATCTAATACTGTAAGTTTACGGTTTACATCAATCAGCCTCTCAAACCCATGGCTCGTTCCAATGCTTCACGTGCGTCGGGCTGGCTACCCCCCAAACAAACAAACAAACAAACAGACATACAAGATGTCAATGCACCGTGTCATGGCGTTCCCAAGGGGGGCAACATTATATGGAACTCGACGTCAATGCAGTGGACATTAATTACGTATTGTGGCCAGCCGACGGCTGCAGCGCACATGTTCCATGAAACCCCATGTTTCAAAGATGTTCCCTCACAGACAATCCCGTCCTCGTATCAACATAGTAAACACATGAGAAGTTAAATGACGTTGGATAGCTGATATGGACCCAGACACATTTGTTTTGTTTCGCCATTTTAATGTTTAAATGTTATGATGAATGGCTCCACCTGCTGGCCTCGCCACTGTGGGTACGAGCTCCGCACAGCTGAGGTTCATTTGCGCAAATGCGCAGCGGGAGGGGAAAGAAAAGGGATGGGATTGGATCATTTTTTCGGGTATTTCACTCATTAACACAATCAGTGCCGGAAGTGCTTCAAAATAGGAGCTCTGGGGTGCCGGAGTCTGAAAGCCATGACCCGGAAACACTTTCCTAAAAAAGTTGACTTTACAAAGTGACCTCACATCCCCGATCATCTTAATCTATTTTTTTACGCTCCAAAAAGCGTTCATATTTTGCCGGAGAGACGGACGAGGAGCAGAAATGAAGCGCCAGCATATCGATCCATTCATCACCACGGAGAGCGCCCTGGATTAGGAGATACAAGTCATTCTTTCCGCCGCGCTAACATGGGAGTCAATGACAAGCTAATAGTTGCACAGAGCGTTAGCATACGGCAAGCGAAAAGCGAAATGGCAAAAAAAAAATAGGACAAATTCTGAATATTCTTATCTCGCCCCGTATCTTTGAGGGTGCGCTTCTCGGTTCCAATCCTTATGACGTACAGGTGCGTCCTATGAACTGAACGGTTAATTTGGGTCCAAAATACAGTAATGACTCGTCGATGACTCGCTACTCGTCGAGTCATTGAGAGTCATTGAGCTTGAGTCAGAATCCAGTCCAGAGTCCCATTTGTTTTTTTTCTACAGGCAGGTGTTTGGGTGAATTTCACCCGTGCTTATAGAGCGATAGAGAAAAATCCCATACACCCACAATTCACTTTTTTTAATCCAGGCATTGTCCTGGGACGTCATTATTACTATTATAATAACAACAGATACAGTTACATGGTGGAACATCTTGGATGTCGTTATTGATCACAAATGGCAATCAGCGGGGTGGTGGCTCAGGGTTAGAGTGACCGGATGGGAACCGCAAGGTTCCCAGTTGGAACCCTGTGGGCTCCCCCAGAGTTAATGTCCTTTAGAAAGACACTGTGACTGAACCCTGTGGGCTCCCCCAGATTTAATGTCCTTTAGAAAGACACTGTGACTGAACCCTGTGGGCTCCCCCAGAGTTAATGTCCTTTAGAAAGACACTGTGACTGAACCCTGTGGGCTCCCCCAGAGTTAATGTCCTTTAGAAAGACACTGTGACTGAACCCCTAATTAGTCCCGATGTGCAGGTTGTTGCCTTGCATGGTTTCCTCTGGCATCGGTGTGTGAATGGATGAATGTAATGCACAATCTCTGTAGATGCACCATTTACCGATCAAAAAGTGCCAATTTGGTGCAGGTTCCAAAGAAAAAAGTTTGTTTCCACTGTAAAATACAGAATAACTTTATGGACAGAGCTCAAGTGATCTGTGGTTCATCTGTGCCATTATTATTATTATTTTTCACCTGGACTGATTTCTTGAATACTGTAGTCATGGCTGCCAGTTCCTAGCCTGGTTAATAAGCCAGACTCAAATCACACAGTCGTGTGGTATTTGAGTCTGGAGAGGCTGTGTATGGATCCTGTTTCCAGGGGGGCGGGTTCAAACATTTTCTCTTTGACGCAATTGGTCAGAGCTACTGTCAGTCAAAGGTCTCAAGCATTGAACGTCACTGTACCAAAGCCCGCCCATATTGCATACCGTGTCCCGATTGGCCACACCAGTTCTCTGGTGTAGGAAATGGGCGTACAATTGAGCCTCTCCAGACCGTAATCCGCCGGCAGGCAATTTATTTTTGCCAACGGCTGATTCGGTCTGGCTAGCCAGTTCCCACCTGATGTTGTGTGCGAGTTCCGACAGACCTTACACCAATAGACCCGTGTTCGGGGGAGGGAAGCCGGTCAGGGAAGGTGATAATTGTCACTGTACGTATTGCTTAAAGAAAGAAAGGAGGTGCTTATTTGGAGCAGGTTCCAAACTAGGAGCATGCTTTGGTTCCACTGAAAAATACAGTATAACTTTATACACAGAGCTGAAGTCATCTGTGGTTTATTCATCTGTGCCAGCTGGACATTTTATACAATTTTACACAATTTAATTTTTTTGCAGACTTATATCTTGGACACTGTAGTCATGGCTGCCAGTTCCCACCTGATGTCGTGCGTGAGTTCAGACTGATCCAGACCGTACTGAATAACCACCAGCTTGCATAGCGTCTTAAGACTAGGACTGAGGTCTAAGATAATCAGGTCACCAGCGGTGTTGTCCGATCTATCAAATAGGAGGACACAATCTCCCACCATGCAACAGCCAATGCAATACATCTGAGGTGGGTGTTTCCCCTTGGGCTCGACCTTCTTCCAGGAGAAGGCCTCTAAATTGTATTTCCACAGATCATTGGATGGCTGGTACGAGATGTAACCACCATATATGTACAGCTCTCCATTGTAGTTAAAGGCTGCATGACCCCAGCGTCCTTCTGGAAGAAGCTGTGCAGAAGGCGTGCTCAGCCAACAGCTGGTCTCTGTGTCAAACACTCTGATGGTGTTGTAGGAGACCCCAGACTCCCCACCACCCCCAAATACAAACATATTTGTCCCGATAATGGTGGCAGAGTGATATGATGAAGCATGTGGTGGCGTTCCTCTGGTGTTAATTAAACTCCAGACCATTGTCGCTGTTTCCAACTTGTAGATGTAATTATTGCGTTCATTCATTTGGTTGTATCCTCCATAGACATACATGACCTTCTCCAAGACACAGGCTGAGTGGTAGCCCCGCCCTTCAGGAACAGTCCCAGAAGCCTTGGTTCTGACCCACAGATGGGTGTCCACATCAAATGAAAAAAGCACGTTACAGTACTCCACTCCATCAGCGCCTCCCCAGATGTAGACAACATATTCTATTAACACAGCTGTGTGGCCATGGCGATAGGAGGGACCCTCAAGGTGACCTTCTCCTCTTCCATTTGTCTCTGGGGTCACCTTCCTCCAGCGCAGAGACACTGTGTTGAAGACGTTCACATCCATCTGATCACGGTTTACATCACAACGTCCTCCAAAGGTGAACACTTCATCCTTCACTGCAACAGCAACACAACCGGATCTGTCTGGTTCTCCATTCAGATGTACCGTCCAGCGGAACATTGCTCACTCTGTATATCTAGACAGGTTCTAGTCTGAGTCCCAAATGTCCACATTATGCATCACTTATATTGCTTCGTCGGCACAAATGTCGCGCAAAGTTTGGCCAATCCACAAAGCCGATTAGTTGGGTTGGCCAATCCACAAAGCTGAGTTGGGTTGGCCAATCAGGGAAGACTATGACTGTTGATCTTCTTCCTAATATGGTAAAGTGATCACTGGTAGAATTGTGTAGTGTGGAAAGCTCTGTGCTACAGCAGACAGACAGTGTAGTGTGTTCAGCTACACAGCAGACAGACAGTGTGTTCAGCTACACAGCAGACAGTGTGTTCAGCGGTGTTGGAAAAATTTGAAAAGGAAAATGCCAAATAAACAACTTTGGCAAAAGTTGTTTATTTGGCAATACATGTTAACGGTTTAACAGTTGTGATAACGTTGTTATGTTGTTGTGTGATGACGTCATCAGGGATGCACCGATGTGGAGATTCTGGGCGGATAAGGCGGTGGACGCGTGGGCGAGTCCATGTAGCGTGTGTCACTACGTCAAAACGTTGTTGCATAATGATGAGGTCATGTTGAGCGGCTCCAGTCGACGTTTATTTAAAGCACAAACTGAACACTATGGTGTAGTTTTGATTTCAGTGAAATATACCAACATTTCACAGATATATCAAAATATACATTATGATATGACAATACGGGTCGGCCCACACATCACTCCTCCACGGCAGTGAATGAGTTTTAATTAAAAGTCCATAGACTTGGCCTGGGCCGTGGCTCAGCGGTCCAGGCACCTTGGCTGGTAATCCAGTCTGGCAGTATGCCGCGGGTTTGACTGAATCCTGACCGCCTTTACTGCAAGTCACCCCCACATCGCTCTCCCCATTTCCTGTCAGCCTATTGTCTGTCCCTCCATTAAAAATATAAAAATAAAAAACGAAAGCCACAAAAAAAAAGGTCCATAGACTTGACTGCCATATGACAACGTCTTCAAAAGCCATGCATTGGAGGGGCTAGCGGCCCTCAAAAAAAGAAACACTAAATAAAAGTAGACTAGTCTAGTCTAGGGTTGTCATTATGTGAAGTTCCAGCAACCACGGAGGCAGTGGGTTCAAACCCACCGTGGTGCAACCAGCTTTGTGGAGCGTCTACAGTCTACACACACACCAATAGACCTGTGGTGGGGGGAGGGGAGCCGGGCGGGGAAGGTGACAATTGTCACTGTACGTATTGCTTAAAGAAAGAAAGGAGGTGCTTTTTTGGTGCAGGTTCCAAACTAGGAGCATGCTTTGGTTCCACTGAAAAATGACAGGATAACTTTATACACAGAGCTGAAGTCATCTGTGGTTTATTCATCTGTGCCAGCTGGACATTTTATACAATTTTACACGATTTTATTATTTTGCAGACTTATATCTTGGCCACGGTAGTCATGGCTGCCAGTTCCCACCTGATGTCGTGCGTGAGTTCAGACTGATCCAGACCGTACTGAATAACTGCCAGCTTGCATAGCGTCTTGAGACGAGGACTTAGATCTAAGATAAACAGGTCACAAGCGGGGTCGTTCCAACTATCAATGAGAATTACACGATCTCCCACCATGCAACAGCATGGACGGATATAATACATCCGATGTGGGCGTTTCCCCTTGGGCTCGACCTTCTTCCAGGAGAAGGCCTCTAAATTGTATTTCCACAGATCATTGCAGGTCTGGTTCGAGGTGTGACCACCATATATGTACAGCTCTCCATTGTAGGTAAAGGCTGAATGACTCCAGCGTCCTTCTGGAAGAAGCCGTGCAGAAGGCGTGCTCAGCCAACAGCTGGTCTCTGTGTCAAACACACTGATGGTGTTGTAGTGGACCCCAGACCCCCCAAGGCCCCCAAATACAAACATCTTTGTCCCGATGATGGTGGAAGAGTGACTTGATGAAGCATGTGGTGACGTTCCTCTGGTGTTAATTAAAGTCCAGACCATTGTGTTGGTGTCCAACTTGTAGATGTCATTATTGCGTCCAGACATTTGCTTGTATCCTCCATAGACATACATGACTTTCTCCAAGACACAGTCTGAGTGGTAGCGCCGCCCTTCTGGAACAGTCCCAGAAGCCTTGGTTCTGACCCACAGATGGGTGTCCACATCAAATGCATAAAGCATGTTACAGTACTCGACTCCATCGAAGCCTGCCCAGATGTAGACAACATATTCTATTAACACAGCTGTGTGGCCTCGGCGATAGGAGGGACACTCAAGGCGACCTTCTCCTCTTCCATTTTTCTCCAGGGTCAACTTCCTCCAGCGCAGAGACACTGTGTTAAAGACTTTCACATCCATCTGATCACGGTTTCCATCACAACGTCCTCCAAAGGTGAACACGTCATCCTTCACTGCAACAGCAACACAACCGGATTTGTCTGGTCCTCCATTCAGATGTACCGTCCAGCAGAACATTGCTCACTCTGTATAATTAGTCAGATTCTTTAAATCCTCACTCTGAGAAACAACAGACTCCCAAATTACCGTGTTATACATAGCTTATATTTGTTCGACGGCACAAATGTCACGCAAGGTCTGACCAATCCACAAAGCCGATCAGTTGTGTTGGCCAATCAGGGAAGACGATGACTCTTGATCTTCCTAACATGGCTAAATTGAGCACTGGCGCAATGACGTATTTTGTAAAGCACCGTGCTACATAGCAGTGTAAAGCCCTGTGCTACATAGCAGTGTAAAGTCCCGTGCTACATAGCAGTGTAAAGCCCTGTGCTACATAGCAGTGTAAAGCCCTGTGCTACATAGCAGTGTAAAGTCCCGTGCTACATAGCAGTGTAAAGCCATGTGATACATAGCAGTGTAAAGTTCCGTGCTACATAGCAGTGTAAAGCCCCGTGCTACATAGCAGTGTAAAGCCATGTGCTACATAGCAGTGTAAAGTCCCGTGCTACATAGCAGTGTAAAGCCATGTGCTACATAGCAGTGTAAAGTTCCGTGCTACATAGCAGTGTAAAGCCCCGTGCTACATAGCAGTGTAAAGCCATGTGCTACATAGCAGTGTAAAGCCCCGTGCTACATAGCAGTGTAAAGCCATGTGCTACATAGCAGTGTAAAGTCCCGTGCTACATAGCAGTGTAAAGCCATGTGATACATAGCAGTGTAAAGTTCCGTGCTACATAGCAGTGTAAAGCCCCGTGCTACATAGCAGTGTAAACCCCTGTGCTACATAGCAGTGTAAACCCCTGTGCTAAATAGCAGTGAGAAATCCTTTCTGGTTGAAGACCAACCATGCTGCGACATTCTGGATGAATTGGAGAGCCTTAAGTGTAGGGATGGAGCTCGTTAATGTTTTATTTAATAACGCTCACCTTATCGAGCAGGCTTTTGAGCCGGGTCCTTATCGAGCCCACTATCGAGCATTTGCTATTATTTTGTGGAAAGTACAGAACCTTATTTTTATTGACCAGTTGTAAGATGCGCACACACACACACACACACACACACACACACACACACACACACACACACACACACACACACACACACACACACACACACACACACAATATGCATATTATATAGATATATATGCTTATTATATTTGAATAATCTTCTCTTTATTTTAACCAACCAAGACATCCCTTTGCACTACATTTTACTATAGGCCTTATACAGTACCTTTCTAACAGACAGAGGGAACTGTTCATTGTGTACCGTCACTTTAAAAGTGAAATGTATACATCATCGTACGGCTGTGTTGCACACCAAAAATACCAAATCTACAAGCTCACAAATACGTCTGGTTGCACCGCGTTGTGAGCTAAAAAGCTCTGCCTTTTCAGCAACGATAGACTGAGAAGTTGCACATTGAATATGTCACGTATTATGTGAGACTATTCAATCGATTCGCGGGAGATACAGTATTATAACTCTATGGCAGGGAGATTTGAGTTTCCCAAACGTATTATTATGAATTGGATTAATAATGTATGGTAACGTCAGCACAACATGCGTTGGGTGGAACTTGGAAGAGCAGGATGTTTAATCCGCTGCAGCAGCTGAGGCTCCCGTGTTGTTTTGATGAGGGTGAGGGTTTGGGGTAGGTAGTCGATCGGACCAATGGTATGTCGGACCAAAGTATAGTAACCGAATGCCGGTAGGCCAGTAAGGAGGGAGTTACAATAGTCAAAATGTATGTTGAGTGTTCTACGGTTAGAACAACCACTAACACCACGTTGTGTGATCCATCTTTGGAGTGATACCGAGTCTACTAAATTTCCGGGCAGAAACCTCTCCATATTCAAACATTCAAGTTTTTTTTCTTTTCGTACCTACTTGATCATTCTACAGCGTCACACAAAAGTAGCAGATCTACAAGCTTGGAACACGGTATGGCACGTGTCGAGCTTTGATTGATTGATTGAATACTTTATTGACGGAAATGAATCGACGTTCCCCGCTGTTAGAAGCCACAGCCAGTTTCAGGAGGAAAGGCACAACGTACTACTCACTTGGCTTGTCAAATGTCCAACGTTCTCATGGCTCCATTTCCAGGACAGGAGACTGAAGTATATCTCCATTTAGTTTCCACTGAAGTAAGTATAACGCCAGCGGAGTTATGTCCAAGTAGTGTCTCCGTTCGAAAAGTGAACCTTTTTTCCATTCGTCTTTTTCGTGCAATGTTCCAAAACAGAGCTACAGTTATATCGTCGTGACAGCTGACAAGTGACAACTTTAAATCGGCTATTTAAATATCTAATACTGTAAGTTCACGGTTTACATCAATCAGCCTCTCAAACCCATGGCTCGTTCCAATGCTTAACGTGCGTCGGGCTGGCTACCCCCCAAACAAACAGACATACAAGATGTTGATGCGCCGTTTCATGGCGTTCCCAAGGGGGGCAACATATATGGAACTCGACGTCAATGCAGAGAACATTAATTACGTATTGTGGCCAGCCGACGGCTGCAGCGCACATGTTCCATGAAACCCCATGTTTCAAAGATGTTCCCTCACAGACAATCCCGTCCTCGTATCAACTTAGTAAACAAATGCAAAGTTAAATGACGTTGGATAGCTGATATGGACCCAGACACATTTGATTTTTTTAGCCATTTTAATATTTAAAGGTTATGATGAATGGCTCCACCTGCTGGCCTCGCCACTGTGGGTACGAGCTCCGCACAGCTGAGGTTCATTTGCGCAAATGCGCAGCGGGAGGGGAAAGAAAAGGGATGGGATTGGATTAGTTTTTCGGGTATTTCACTCATTAATGTGGGTCCAAAATACAGTAATGACTCGTCGATGACTCGTTACTCGTCGATAGCCTGGCTAATAAGCCAGACTCAAATCACACCGTCGTGTGGTATTTGAGTCTGGAGAGGCTGTGTATGGATCTTTTTTCCCGGGGGGGCGGGTTCAAACATTTTCTCTTTGACGCAATTGGTCAGAGCTACTGTCAGTCAAAGGTCTCAAGCATTGAAAGTCACTGTACCAAAGACCGCCCATATTGCATACCGTGTCCCGATTGGCTGCCCCAGTTCTCTGGTGTAGGAAATTGCCGTACAATTGAGCCTCTCCAGACCGTAATCCGCCGGCAGGCAATTTATTTTTGCCAACGGCTGATTCGGTCTGGTTTATTAACCAGGCTAACTCGTCGAGTCATCGAGAGTCATTGAGCTTGAGTCAGAATCCAGTCCAGAATCCCATTTGTTTTTTTTTCTACAGGCAGGTGTTCGGGTGAATTTCACCCGTGCTTATAGAGCGATAGAGAAAAATCCCATACTCACAATTTACTTTTTTTTAATCCAGGCATTGTCCTGGAACGTCATTACTACTATTATAATAACAACAGATACAGTTACATGGTGGAACATCTTGGATGTCGTTATTGATCACAAATGGCAATCAGCGGGGTGGTGGCTCAGGGTAAGAGTGACCGCATGGGAACCGCAAGGTTCCCAGTTGGAACCCTGTGGGCTCCCCCAGAGTTAATGTCCTTTAGAAAGACACTGTGACTGAACCCTGTGGGCTCCCCCAGAGTTAATGTCCTTTAGAAAGACACTGTGACTGAACCCTGTGGGCTCCCCCAGAGTTAATGTCCTTTAGAAAGACACTGTGACTGAACCCCATAATTAGTCCCGATGTGCAGGTTGTTGCCTTGCATGGTTTCCTCTGGCATCGGTGTGTGAATGGATGAATGTAATGCACAATCTCTGTAAATGCACCATTTACCGATCAAAAAGTGCCAATTCGGTGCAGGTTCCAAAAAAAAAAGTTTGTTTCCACTGTAAAATACAGAATAACTTTATGGACAGAGCTTGAGTGATCTGTGGTTCATCTGTGCCATTATTATTATTATTTTTTTCACCTGGACTGATTTCTTGAATACTGTAGTCATGGCTGCCAGTTCCTAGCCTGGCTAATAAGCCAGACTCAAATCACACAGTCGTGTGGTATTTGAGTCTGGAGATGCTGTGTATGGATCTTGTTTCCCAGGGGGCGGGTTCAAACATTTTCTCTTTGACGCAATTGGTCAGAGCTACTGTCAGTCAAAGGTCTCAAGCATTGAACGTCACTGTACCAAAGCCCGCCCATATTGCATACCGTGTCCCGATTGGCCACACCAGTTCTCTGGTGTAGGAAATGGGCGTACAATTGAGCGTCTCCAGACCGTAATCCGCCGGCAGGCAATTTATTTTTGCCAACGGCTGATTCGGTCTGCCTTATTAGCCAGGCTAGCCAGTTCCCACCTGATGTTGTGTGCGAGTTCGGACAGACCTTACACCAATAGACCCGTGTTCGGGGGAGGGAAGCCGGGCAGGGAAGGTGATAATTGTCACTATACGTATTAAAGAAAGAAAGGAGGTGCTTATTTGGAGCAGGTTCCAAACTAGCAGCATGCTTTGGTTCCACTGAAAAATACAGGATAACTTTATACACAGAGCTGAAGTCATCTGTGGTTTATTCATCTGTGCCAGCTGGACATTTTATACAATTTTACACAATTTTATTTTTTTGCAGACTTATATCTTGGCTACTGTAGTCATGGCTGCCATTTCCCACCTGATGTCGTGCGTGAGTTCAGACTGATCCAGACCGTACTGAATAACTGCCAGCTTGCATAGCGTCTTAAGACGAGGACTTAGATCTAAGACAAACAGGTCACCAGCGGGGTTGTTCCATCTATCAAATAGGAAGACACAATCTCCCACCATGCAACAGCCAATGGAATACATCCGATGTGGGCGTTTCCCCTTGGGCTCGACCTTCTTCCAGGAGAAGGCCTCTAAATTGTATTTCCACAGATCATTGGATGGCTGGTTCCAGGTGAGACCACCATATATGTACAGCTCTCCATTGTAGGTAAAGGCTGCATGACCCCAGCGTCCTTCTGGAAGAAGCTGTGCAGAAGGCGTGCTCAGCCAACAGCTGGTCTCTGTGTCAAACACACTGATGGTGTTGTAGGAGACCCCAGACCCCCCAAATACAAACATCTTTGTCCCGATGATGGTGGCAGAGTGACTTGATGAAGCATGTCGTGGCGTTCCTCTGGTGTTAATTAAACTCCAGACCATTGTCGCTGTTTCCAACTTGTAGATGTCATTATTGCGTTCAAACATTCGGCATCCTCCATAGACATACATGACCTTCTCCAAGACACAGGCTGAATGGTAGCGCCGCCCTTCAGGAACAGTCCCAGAAGCCTTGGTTCTGACCCACAGATGGGTGTCCACATCAAATGAAAAAAGCATGTTACAGTACTCCACTCCATCAGCGCCTCCCCAGATGTAGACAACATATTCTATTAACACAGCTGTGTGGCCGTAGCGATAGGAGGGACCCTCAAGGTGAGCTTCTCCTCTTCCATTTGTCTCTGGGGTCAACTTCCTCCAGCGCAGAGACACTGTGTTGAAGACGTTGACATCCATCTGATCACGGTTTACATCACAACGTCCTCCAAAGATGAACACTTCATGCTTCACTGCAACAGCAACACAACCGGATGTGTTTGGTCCTCCACTCAGATGTACCGTCCAGCAGAACATTGCTCACTCTGTATATCTAGACAGATTCTAGTCTGAGTCCCAAATGTCCACATTATGTATCACCTTTATTGCTTTGTCGGCACAAATGTCGCGCAAAGTTTGGCCAATCCACAAAGCCAAGTTGGGTTGGCCAATCGGGGGAGACTATGACTGTTGATATTCTTCCTAATATGGTAAAGTGATCACTGGTACAATTGCGTAGTGTGGAAAGCTCTGTGCTACAGCAGACAGACAGTGTGTTCAGCTACACAGCAGACAGACAGACAGTGTGTTCAGCTACACAGCAGACAGACAGTGTGTTCAGCTACACAGCAGACAGACTGTGTGTTCAGCTACACAGCAGACAGACAGACAGTGTGTTCAGCTGTCTGCAGACAGCAGTGTTGGCAAATTTGAAAAGGAATATGCCAAATAAACAACTTTGGCAAACGTTGTTTATTTGGCAATACATGTTAACGGTTTAACAGTTGTGATAACGTTGTTATGTTGTTGTGTGATGACGTCATCAGGGATGCACCGATGTGGAGATTCTGGGCGTATAAGGCGGTGGACGCGTGGGCGAGTCCATGTAGCGTGTGTCACTACATCAAAACGTTGTTGCATAATGATGAGGTCATGTTGAGCGGCTCCAGTCGACGTTTATTTAAAGCACAATCTGAACACTATGGTGTAGTTTTGATTTCAGTGAAATATACCAACATTTCACAGAGATATCATAATAGACATTATGATATGACAATACGGGTCGGCCCACACATCACTCCTCCACGGCAGTGAATGAGTTTTAATCAAAAGTCCATAGACTTGGCCGTGGCTCAGCGGTCCAGGCACCTTGGCTGGTAATCCAGTCTGGCAGTATGCCGCGGGTTTGACTGAATCCTGACGGCCTTTACTGCAAGTCACCCCCACATCGCTCTCCCCATTTCCTGTCAGCCTACTGTCTGTCCCTCCATAAAAAATATAAAAATAAAAAGCGAAAGCCACAAAAAAAAAGGTCCATAGACTTGACTGCCATATGACAACGTCTTCAAAAGCCATGCATTGGAGGGGCTAGCGGCCCTCAAAAAAATAAACGCTAAATAAAAGTAGACTAGTCTAGTCTAGGGTTGTCATTATCTGCAGTTCCAGCAACCACGGAGGCAGTGGGTTCAAACCCACCGTGGTGCAACCAGCTTTGTGGAGCGTCTACAGTCTACACACACACACCAATAGACCCGTGGTGGGGGGAGGGGAGCCGGGCGGGGAAGGTGACAATTGTCACTGTACGTATTGCTTAAAGAAAGATAGGAGGTGCTTATTTGGAGCAGGTTCCAAACTAGAAGCATGCTTTGGTTCCACTGAAAAATACAGGATAACTTTATACACAGAGCTGAAGTCATCTGTGGTTTATTCATCTGTGCCAGCTGGACATTTTATACAATTTTACACAATTTTATTTTTTTGCACACTTATATCTTGGCTACTGTAGTCATGGCTGCCAGTTCCCACCTGATGTCGTGCGTGAGTTCAGACTGATCCAGACCGTACTGAATAACTGCCAGCTTGCATAGCGTCTTGAGACGAGGACTTGGGTCTAAGATAATCAGGTCGTTGCATCTATCAAAGAGGAAGACACGATCTCCCACCATGCAACAGCATCGTGGGAAATAATACATCTGAGGTGGGCGTTTCTCCTTGAGCTCGACCTTCTTCCAGGAGAAGGCCTCTAAATTGTATTTCCACAGATCATTGAAGGTCTGATTCCAGGTGAGACCACCATATATGTACAGCTCCCCATTGTAGGTAAAGGCTGAATGCCAATAGCGTCCTTCTGGAAGAAGCTGTGCAGAAGGCGTGCTCAGCCAACAGCTGGTCTCTGTGTCAAACACACTGATGTTGTTGTAGGAGACCCAAGACCCCCCATAGCCCCCAAATACAAACATCTTTGTCCCGATGATGGTGGCAGAGTGACGTGATGAAGCATGTGGTGGAGTTCCTCTGGTGTTAATTAAACTCCAGACCATTGTGGTGGAGTCCAACTTGTAGATGTCATTATTGATTTCAGTCATTTGGTTGCATCCTCCATAGACATACATGACCTTCTCCAAGACACAGGCTGAATGGTAGCTCCTCCCTTCAGGAACAGTCCCAGAAGCCTTGGTTCTGACCCACAGATGGGTGTCCACATCAAATGCATAAAGCATGTTACAGTACTCCACATAGGAGCCTCCCCAGATGTAGACAACATATTCGATTAACACAGCTGTGTGGCCTCGGCGATAGGAGGGACCCTCAAGGTGACCTTCTCCTCTTCCATTTGTCTCTGGGGTCAACTTCCTCCAGCGCAGAGACACTGTGTTGAAGACGTTCACATCCATCTGATCACGGTTTCCATCACGACGTCCTCCAAAGGTGAACACTTTTTGCTTCACTGCAACAACACGACAACCGTATTTGTCTGGTCCTCCATTCCGATGTACCGTCCAGCAGAACATTGGTCACTCTGTATTAACTAGTCAGATTATTTAAATCCTCACTCTGAGAGACAACAGACTCCCAAATGGCCGTGTTATACATTGCTTATATTTGTTCGACGGCACAAATGTCACGCAAGGTCTGACCAATCCACAAAGCCGATCAGTTGTGTTGGCCAATCAGGGAAGACGATGACTCATGGAAAAATTGAGCACTGGCGCAATCACGTATTTTGTAAAGCCACGTGCTACATAGCAGTGTAAAGCCCCCTACTTAAGTGTGCATGCTGGGGGGAGCATACTTTGATCCGACATATCATTGGTTGGAAGGAGCATTGGTCCGACTCGGGATAGGGTTTAGGTTAGGTTTAGGTGTGCTGCCCCGTGCTCGCGGTTATGGTTAGGATGAGGGTTGGCGGTTAGGTTTAGGTGTGCTGCCCCGTGCTCGTGGTTATGGTGAGGGTGAGGGATTGGGGTAGGTAGTCGATCGGACCAATGGTATGTCGGACCAAAGTATAGTAACCGAATGCCGGTAGGCCAGTAAGGAGGGAGTTACAATAGTCAAAATGTATGTTGAGTGTTCTACGGTTAGAACAACCACTAACACCACGTTGTGTGATCCATCTTTGGAGTGATACCAAGTCTACTAAATTGCCGGGCAGAAACCTCTCCATATTCAAACATGTTTTTTAGTTTTTTTCTTTCCGTACCTACTTGATCATTCTACAGCGTCACACAAAAGTAGCAGATCTACAAGCTTGGAACACGGTGGCACGTGTCGAGCTTTGATCGATTGATTGAATACTTTATTGACGGAAATGAATCGACGTTCCCAGCTGTTAGAAGCCACAGCCAGTTTCAGGAGGAAAGGCACAACGTACTACTCACTTGGCTTGTTAAATGTCCAACGTTCTCATGGCTCCATTTCCAGGACAGGAGTCTTAAGTATATCTCCATTTAGTTTCCACTGAAGTAAGTATAACGCCAGCGGAGTTATGTCCAAGTAGTGTCTCTGTTCGAAAAGTGAACCTTTTTTCCATTCGTCTTTTTCGTGCAATCTTCCAAAACAGAGCTACAGCTATATTGTCGTGACCGCTGACAAGTGACAACTTTAAATCGGCTATGAAATATCTAATACTGTAAGTTTACGGTTTACATCAATCAGCCTCTCAAACCCATGGCTCGTTCCAATGCTTCACGTGCGTCGGGCTGGCTACCCCCCAAACAAACAAACAAACAGACATACAAGCTGTCGATGCTCCGTGTCATGGCGTTCCCAAGGGGGGCAACATTATATGGAACTCGACGTCAATGCAGTGAACATTAATTACGTATTGTGGCAAGCCGACGGCTGCAGCGCACATGTTCCATGAAACCCCATGTTTCAAAGATGTTCCCTCACAGACAATCCCGTCCTCGTATCAACTTAGTAAACAAATGAGAAGTTAAATGACGTTGGATAGCTGATATGGACCCAGACACATTTGTTTTGTTTCGCCATTTTAATGTTTAAATGTTATGATGAATGGCTCCACCTGCTGGCCTCTCCACTGTGGGTACGAGCTCCGCACAGCTGAGGTTCATTTGCGCAAATGCACAGCGGGAGGGGAAAGAATTGTTTTTTGGGTATTTCACTCATTAATATGGGTCCAAAATACAGTAATGACTCGTCGATGACTCACTACTCGTCGAGTCATCGAGAGTCATTGAGCTTGAGTCCGAGTCCAGTCCAGAGTCCCATTTGTGGCGACTCGACTGCGGCTCGAGTAAGACTCTTTAACTTTAGTCGCCATCTCTGCCAGAACACTAAACACGGGTGATTCTCAGCCGGACTGGGTCGGACAATGACATTTTTGTAACTTTCATGATGTTGTTGATGTCTGAGGTGGGTGGGTCTTTCAGTACCTTCATGATGCTCAGTGACATCATAGAAGGTAGGTTTGTTTCCCTGCGTACACCCCTGCTTTTTTTTGGTTTATTTTTCTACAGGCAGGTGTTTGGGTGAATTTCACCCGTGCTTATAGAGCGATAGATAAAAATCCCATACACTCACAATTAACTTTTTTTTAAATCCAGGCATTGTCCTGGAACGTCATTATTACTATTATCATAACAACAGATACAGTTACATGGTGGAACATCTTGGATGTCGTTATTGATCACAAATGGCAATCAGCGGGATGGTGGCTCAGGGTTAGAGTGACCGGATGGGAACCGCAAGATTCCCAGTTGGAACCCTGTGGGCTCCCCCAGAGTTAATGTCCTTTAGAAAGACACTGTGACTGAACCCTGTGGGCTCCCCCAGAGTTACTGTCCTTTAGAAAGACACTGTGACTGAACCCTGTGGGCTTCCCCAGAGTTAATGTCCTTTAGAAAGACACTGTGACTGAACCCTGTGGGCTCCCCCAGAGTTAATGTCCTTTAGAAAGACACTGTGACTGAACCCTGTGGGCTCCCCCAGAGTTAATGTCCTTTAGAAAGACACTGTGACTGAACCCTGTGGGCTCCCCCAGAGTTACTGTCCTTTAGAAAGACACTGTGACTGAACCCTGTGGGCTTCCCCAGATTTAATGTCCTTTAGAAAGACACTGTGACTGAACCCTGTGGGCTCCCCCAGAGTTAATGTCCTTTATTATGTCCTAATTAGTCCCGATGTGCAGGTTGTTGCCTTGCATGGTTTCCTCTGGCATCGGTGTGTGAATGGATGAATGTAATGCACAATCTCTGTAGATGCACCATTTACCGATCAAAAAGTGCCAATTTGGTGCAGGTTCCAAAGAAAAAAGTTTGTTTCCACTGTAAAATACAGAATAACTTTATGGACAGAGCTCAAGTGATCTGTGGTTCATCTGTGCCATTATTATTATTATTTTTCACCTGGACTGATTTCTTGAATACTGTAGTCATGGCTGCCAGTTCCTAGCCTGGTTAATAAGCCAGACTCAAATCACACAGTCGTGTGGTATTTGAGTCTGGAGAGGCTGTGTATGGATCCTGTTTCCAGGGGGGCGGGTTCAAACATTTTCTCTTTGACGCAATTGGTCAGAGCTACTGTCAGTCAAAGGTCTCAAGCATTGAACGTCACTGTACCAAAGCCCGCCCATATTGCATACCGTGTCCCGATTGGCCACACCAGTTCTCTGGTGTAGGAAATGGGCGTACAATTGAGCCTCTCCAGACCGTAATCCGCCGGCAGGCAATTTATTTTTGCCAACGGCTGATTCGGTCTGGCTAGCCAGTTCCCACCTGATGTTGTGTGCGAGTTCCGACAGACCTTACACCAATAGACCCGTGTTCGGGGGAGGGAAGCCGGTCAGGGAAGGTGATAATTGTCACTGTACGTATTGCTTAAAGAAAGAAAGGAGGTGCTTATTTGGAGCAGGTTCCAAACTAGGAGCATGCTTTGGTTCCACTGAAAAATACAGTATAACTTTATACACAGAGCTGAAGTCATCTGTGGTTTATTCATCTGTGCCAGCTGGACATTTTATACAATTTTACACAATTTAATTTTTTTGCAGACTTATATCTTGGACACTGTAGTCATGGCTGCCAGTTCCCACCTGATGTCGTGCGTGAGTTCAGACTGATCCAGACCGTACTGAATAACCACCAGCTTGCATAGCGTCTTAAGACTAGGACTGAGGTCTAAGATAATCAGGTCACCAGCGGTGTTGTCCGATCTATCAAATAGGAGGACACAATCTCCCACCATGCAACAGCCAATGCAATACATCTGAGGTGGGTGTTTCCCCTTGGGCTCGACCTTCTTCCAGGAGAAGGCCTCTAAATTGTATTTCCACAGATCATTGGATGGCTGGTACGAGATGTAACCACCATATATGTACAGCTCTCCATTGTAGTTAAAGGCTGCATGACCCCAGCGTCCTTCTGGAAGAAGCTGTGCAGAAGGCGTGCTCAGCCAACAGCTGGTCTCTGTGTCAAACACTCTGATGGTGTTGTAGGAGACCCCAGACTCCCCACCACCCCCAAATACAAACATATTTGTCCCGATAATGGTGGCAGAGTGATATGATGAAGCATGTGGTGGCGTTCCTCTGGTGTTAATTAAACTCCAGACCATTGTCGCTGTTTCCAACTTGAAGATGACATTATTGCGTTCATTCATTTGGTTGTATCCTCCATAGACATACATGACCTTCTCCAAGACACAGGCTGAGTGGTAGCGCCGCCCTTCAGGAACAGTCCCAGAAGCCTTGGTTCTGACCCACAGATGGGTGTCCACATCAAATGAAAAAAGCACGTTACAGTACTCCACTCCATCAGCGCCTCCCCAGATGTAGACAACATATTCTATTAACACAGCTGTGTGGCCATGGCGATAGGAGGGACCCTCAAGGTGACCTTCTCCTCTTCCATTTGTCTCTGGGGTCACCTTCCTCCAGCGCAGAGACACTGTGTTGAAGACGTTCACATCCATCTGATCACGGTTTACATCACAACGTCCTCCAAAGGTGAACACTTCATCCTTCACTGCAACAGCAACACAACCGGATCTGTCTGGTTCTCCATTCAGATGTACCGTCCAGCGGAACATTGCTCACTCTGTATATCTAGACAGGTTCTAGTCTGAGTCCCAAATGTCCACATTATGCATCACTTATATTGCTTCGTCGGCACAAATGTCGCGCAAAGTTTGGCCAATCCACAAAGCCGATTAGTTGGGTTGGCCAATCCACAAAGCTGAGTTGGGTTGGCCAATCAGGGAAGACTATGACTGTTGATCTTCTTCCTAATATGGTAAAGTGATCACTGGTAGAATTGTGTAGTGTGGAAAGCTCTGTGCTACAGCAGACAGACAGTGTAGTGTGTTCAGCTACACAGCAGACAGACAGTGTGTTCAGCTACACAGCAGACAGTGTGTTCAGCGGTGTTGGAAAATTTGAAAAGGAAAATGCCAAATAAACAACTTTGGCAAAAGTTGTTTATTTGGCAATACATGTTAACGGTTTAACAGTTGTGATAACGTTGTTATGTTGTTGTGTGATGACGTCATCAGGGATGCACCGATGTGGAGATTCTGGGCGGATAAGGCGGTGGACGCGTGGGCGTGTCCAAGTAGCGTGCGTCACTACGTCAAAACGTTGTTGCATAATGATGAGGTCATGTTGAGCGGCTCCAGTCGACGTTTATTTAAAGCACAAACTGAACACTATGGTGTAGTTTTGATTTCAGTGAAATATACCAACATTTCACAGAGATATCATAATAGATATTATGATATGACAATACGGGTCGGCCCACACATCACTCCTCCACGGCAGTGAATGAGTTTTAATTAAAAGTCCATAGACTTGGCCTGGGCCGTGGCTCAGCGGTCCAGGCACCTTGGCTGGTAATCCAGTCTGACAGTATGCCGCGGGTTTGACTGAATCATGACGGCCTTTACTGCATGTCACCCCCACATCCCTCTCCCCATTTCCTGTCAGCCTACTGTCTGTCCCTCCATAAAAAAAAAAAAAAAAAAAAGCGAAAGCCACAAAAAAAAGGTCCATAGACTTGACTGCCATATGACAACGTCTTCAAAAGCCATGCATTGGAGGGGCTAGCGGCCCTCAAAAAAATAAAAGTAGACTAGTCTAGTCTAGGGTTGTCATTATGTGAAGTTCCAGCAACCACGGAGGCAGTGGGTTCAAACCCACCGTGGTGCAACCAGCTTTGTGGAGCGTCTACAGTCTACACACACACCAATAGACCCGTGGTGGGGGGAGGGGAGCCGGGCGGGGAAGGTGATAATTGTCACTGTACGTATTGCTTAAAAAAAGAAAGGAGGTGCTTATTTGGAGCAGAATCCAAACTAGGAGCATGCTTTGGTTCCACTGAAAAATACAGGATAACTTTATACACAGAGCTGAAGTCATCTGTGGTTTATTCATCTGTGCCAGCTGGAAATTTTATACAATTTTACACAATTTTATTTTTTTGCAGACTTATATTTTGGCCACTGTAGTCATGGCTGCCAGTTCCCACCTGATGTTGTGCGTGAGTTCAGACTGATCCAGACCGTACTGAATAACTGCCAGCTTGCATAAGGTCTTAACACTAGGAAGTCTGAGCAGCCGTTCTGACCGAATTTGAAATTTCAACGTTTATTTTCTTAGCCCATGGAGTCCAGAGAAAGTTCCCCTTGCATGACTTTGTCTAAATATTCGGTTGAAATCATCTGTTTTTTTTTCCATTTGAAACATTTTGTAAATATGATTTTAGGCATATATCTCTTACTCAGTCTGACTATAATCGGCCCAATCGACCGCCGTCACCCTTTCTCCCCCTCTCGTCTTTTGTTTGCGCTGCTTGATAATGGTGTTAATGGTGATTCCCCGACATTTCCTTTTCACTTGATATCGTTTCGTAGAGAGCGCCTACACAACCGATTTATATACCAAATGAAAGCCCCAATTCCATAGTTTACATGGTATTTTGATTTTTGTTAAATGAGCAAAAAATGAGCGAGTTATGGTGGTTATGGTGGTAGGGGTGGAGAAAAAAAAAGAACACACAAAAGACAGCTGGAGACGGCATTGTTGTTGTTCAAGCCTGCATTCCATGTCCAACGAATTAAATCATATACGTTTGGCTGGTTAATTAACTTGGAATTTGTTTATTATTTTGATAAGATAATAGGAATATGAATACAATGATTATTATCATTGTTATTATTATTATTATTATTATTGAATGCTCGGTTAGACTCGACCCGACATTTACTTTCCATGAAGCGAGAACGCTTGCCGATGCGCGATACAAAATAAAAAGTGTTTGAATAATTCCAACCAGATAGACCTCCCGAACCGCTAAATGTTTTGTCAGTCAAAAGAACAGTTCTTTCTGCAAGCGACGTGGAACTTATGTAGGCATGCTGCTGTGGATTAATTTGTTCTGGCATATAGGCTCAATATCGCCAGCTCTTTGTCAGTCAAAAGAGTTCAGCCTGTCCGTCCTTCTTTATCTGTAAACTTTTTCTCTCTCTCTCCCTCTCAGGGAAGCATGCAAATGTTCATGAATTCAATAACTGCACGATGTTTTATAAACAGCAGCTGAGCTGGTGTTTCTCCTCAACATGCAGTGCATTTCACGTGTGGAGTTTATTTTTTGTATCACCAGGCTGCAGGCTTTCTATTTAGTGTCTATTTAGTGTGCAAGGCTTACATCCGGTAAGCCACTGTATGCGCTGAGTTCCATACACAACACATACACGAACCGTATCCTCTCCTCACCGGATGTTGAATTCACAGTGCTAACGGCCGTATTCTGAACGATGTTTTTTTATTAATTAAACTGATATAACAACATAACGTGGCTAATAATTGTTTATTTGGAATGTACTTTGGCTGGTAATTTAGGTAAATATAACGCGACTCACTTGTATAAGTAATTTACCGCGGACAGGCCGCATTTAATGCAATACATTGGCTTTAGTAATGTTGTTAGCTTATAATATTAGCAACTGTAAGCTAACGGCTGGAGGACTACGGACAATCCGGTCAATAACATCATTACACTTAAACATTAATACAATTATGTCATGTTTACATGCCTAGTCAAGCAGTCTGTACATCGCGTGGGGTGACATATATTAATTACATCGATAACACACAAGAAAAGAGTGATCTTGCTCTTTTGGAAGGAAAAAAATAACAACAAAAGGCAGCAACGTGACACTCTTCCATGGCTATGTTGCAATATAGTACTAACGGGCAACGGCAAAATATATATTTTTCACATGTATTATTAGTTTTATACATTTTAGGAGTGAAAACATGTGTTAAGAAACATATTATGATTTAATTCGTTGGAAATGGGATGCAGGCTTGAACAATGTCTTCTCCAGCTGGAGAGGGACGTGTGGGGGAGAGAGTGGCCAGCTTGCATAAGGTCTTAAGACTAGGACTTAGGTCTAAGATAAACAGGTCACCAGCGGGGTTGTTCCGTCTATCAAAGAGGAAGACACGATCTCCCACCATGCAACAGCCAATGGAATACATCTGAGTTGGGTGTTTCTCCTTGGGCTCGACCTTCTTCCAGGAGCAGGACTCTAAATTGTATTTCCACAGATCATTGAATGGCTGGTACGAGATGTAACCACCATATATGTTCAGCTCTCCATTGAAGGTAAAGGCTGCATGACCCCAGCGTCTTTCTGGAAGAAGCCGTGCAGAAGGTGTGCTCAGCCAACAGCTGGTCTCTGTGTCAAACACTCTGATGCTGTTGTAGTGGACCGAAGACCCCCCATGGCCCCCAAATACAAACATCTTTGTCCCGATGATGGTGCCAGAGTGACTTGATGAAGCATGTGGTGGCGTTCCTCTGGTGTTAATTAAAGTCCAGACCACTGTGGTGGAGTCCAACTTGTAGATGTCATTATTGCGTTCAAACATTCGGCATCCTCCATAGACATACATGACCTTCTCCAAGACACAGGCTGAGTGGTTTATCCTCCCTTCTGGAACAGTCCCAGAAGCCTTGGTTCTGACCCACAGATGGGTGTCCACATCAAATCCATAACGCATGTTAAAGTACTCCACTCCACCGTAGCCTCCCCAGACGTAGACAACATATTCTATTAACACAGCTGTGTGG
This sequence comes from Protomyctophum parallelum, assembly GCF_964188405.1. Classification (NCBI taxonomy): domain Eukaryota; kingdom Metazoa; phylum Chordata; class Actinopteri; order Myctophiformes; family Myctophidae; genus Protomyctophum; species Protomyctophum parallelum. Next base: position 4,079,550 of record NC_139718.1, on the reverse strand, counting down.
CCTGGGCAATGGGAGGGACCCTCAAGGTGAGCTTCTCCTCTTCCATTTGTCTCTGGGGTCAACCTCCTCCAGCGCAGAGACACTGTGTTGAAGACGTTCACATCCATCTGATCACGGTTTCCATCACAACGTCCTCCAAAGGTGAACACTTCATCCTTCACTGCAACAGCAACACAACCCGATGTGTCTGGTCCTCCACTCCGATGTACCGTCCAGCGGAACTCTGTATATCTAGAAAGCTCTGTGCTACAGCAGACAGACAGTGTGTTCAGCTACACAGCAGACAGACAGACAGTGTGTTCAGCTGTCTGCAGACAGCAGTGTTGGCAAATTTGAAAAGGAATATGCCAAATAAACAACTTTGGCAAAAGTTGTTTATTTGGCAATACGGTTTAACAGTTGTGATAACGTTGTTATGTTGTTGTGTGATGACGTCATTAGGGATGCACCGATGTGGAGATTCTGGTTGGATAAGGCGGTGGACGCGTGGGAGTGTCCAAGTAGCGTGCGTCACTACGTCAAAACGTTGTTGCATAATGATGAGGTCATGTTGAGCGGCTCCAGTCATAATGATGAGGTCATGTTGAGCGGCTCCAGTCATAATGATGAGGTCATGTTGAGCGGCTCCAGTCGACGTTTATTTAAAGCACAAACTGAACACTATGGTGTAGTTTTGATTTCAGTGAAATATACCAAGGTTTCACATAGATATCATAATAGACATTATGATATGACAATACGGGTCGGCCCACACATCACTCCTCCACGGCAGTGAATGAGTTTTAATTAAAAGTCCATAGACTTGGCCTGGGCCGTGGCTCAGCGGTCCAGGCACCTTGGCTGGTAATCCAGTCTGGCAGTATGCCACGGGTTTGACTGAATCCTGACGGCCTTTACTGCAAGTCACCCCCACATCCCTCTCCCCATTTCCTGTCAGCCCACTGTCTGTCCCTCCATAAAAAACAATAAAATAAAAAGCGAAAGCCACAAAAAAAAAGGTCCATAGAATTGACTGCCATATGACATCGTCTTCAAAAGCCATGCATTGGAGGGGATAGCGGCCCTCAAAAAAATAAAAGTAGACTAGTCTAGTCTAGGGTTGTCATTATGTGAAGTTCCAGCAACCACGGAGGCAGTGGGTTCAAACCCACCGTGGTGCAACCAGCTTTGTGGAGCGTCTACAGTCTACACACACACACCAATAGACCCGTGGTGGGGGGAGGGGAGCCGGGCGGGGAAGGTGACAATTGTCACTGTACGTATTGCTTAAAGAAAGAAAGGAGGTGCTTTTTTGGTGCAGGTTCCAAACTAGGGGCATTCTTTGGTTCCACTGAAAAATACAGGATAACTTTATACACAGAGCTGAAGTCATCTGTGGTTTATTCATCTGTGTCAGCTGGACCTATTATACAATTTATTATTTTACACGTTTTTTCTTTTCTTTTTCGGACTGATATCTTGGCCACTGTAGTCATGGCTGCAAGTTCCCACCTGATGTCGTGCGTGAGTTCAGACTGATCCAGACCGTACTGAATAACTGCCAGCTTGCATAGCATCTTGAGACGAGGACTTAGGTCTAAGATAATCAGGTGACCAGCGGGGTTGTTCCAACTATCAAAGAGAATGACACGATCTCCCACCATGCAACAGCCAATAAAATACAACTGAGGTGGGCGTTTCCCCTTGGGCTCGACCTTCTTCCAGGAGAAGGCCTCTAAATTGTATTTCCACAGATCATTGGATGGCTGGTTTGAGATGTAACCACCATATATGTACAGCTCTCCATTGTAGACAAAGGCTGCATGACCACTGCGTCTTTCTGGAAGAAGCTGTGCAGAAGGCGTGCTCAGCCAACAGCTGATCTCTGTGTCAAACACACTGATGTTGTTGTAGGAGATCCCAGACCCCCCATGGCCCCCAAATACAAACATCTTTGTCCCGATGATGGTCGCAGAGTGACTTGTTGAAGCATGTGGTGGCGTTCCTCTGGTGTTAATTAAACTCCAGACCATTGTCGCTGTTTCCAACTTGTAGATGTCATTATTGCGTCCAGTCATTTGGTGGTATCCTCCATAGACATACATGACCTTCTCCAAGACACAGGCTGAATGGTAGCCCCGCCCTTCAGGAACAGTCCCAGAAGCCTTGGTTCTGACCCACAGATGGGTGACCACATCAAATGCATAAAGCATGTTACAGTACTCCCCTCCATAGGAGCCTCCCCAGATGTAGACAACATATTCTATTAAGACAGCTGTGTGGTCTTGGCGATAAGAGGGACCCTCAAGGTGAGCTTCTCCTCTTCCATTTGTCTCTGGGGTCAACTTCCTCCAGCGCAGAGACACTGTGTTGAAGACGTTCACATCCATCTGATCACGGTTTACATCACAACGTCCTCCAAAGATGAACACTTCATGCTTCACTGCAACAGCAACACAACCGGATGTGTTTGGTCCTCCACTCAGATGTACCGTCCAGCGGAACATTGCTCACTCTGTATATCTAGACAGATTCTAGTCTGAGTCCCAAATGTCCACATTATGCATCACTTATATTGCTTCGTCGGCACAAATGCCGCGCAAAGTTTGGCCAATCCACAAAGCCGATTAGTTGGGTTGGCCAATCCACAAAGCTGAGTTGGGTTGGCCAATCAGGGAAAACTATGACTGTTGATCTTCTTCCTAATATGATAAATTGATCACTGGTACAATTGCGTAGTGTGGAAAGCTCTGTGCTACAGCAGTCAGTCAGTGTGTTCAGCTACACAGCAGACAGACAGTGTGTTCAGCTACACAGCAGACAGACAGTGTGTTCAGCTACACAGCAGACAGTGTGTCCAGCTACACAGCAGACAGACAGTGTGTTCAGCTACACAGCAGACAGTGTGTTCAGCTACACAGCAGACAGACAGTGTGTTCAGCTACACAGCAGACAGACAGTGTGTTCAGCTACACAGCAGACAGTGTGTCCAGCTACACAGCAGACAGACAGTGTGTTCAGCTACACAGCAGACAGTGTGTTCAGCTACACAGCAGACAGACAGTGTGTTCAGTTACAAAGCAGTCAGTCAGTGTGTTCAGCTACACAGCAGACAGACAGTGTGTTCAGCTACACAGCAGACAGACAGTGTGTTCAGCTACACAGCAGACAGACAGTGTGTTCAGCTACACAGCAGAGAGTGTGTTCAGCTACACAGCAGACAGACAGTGTGTTCAGCTACACAGCAGAGAGTGTGTTCAGCGGTGTTGGAAAATTTGAAAAGGAATATGCCAAATAAACAACTTTGGCAAAAGTTGTTTATTTGGCAATACATGTTAACGGTTTAACAGTTGTGATAACGTTGTGATGTTGTTGTGTGATGACGTCATTAGGGATGCACCGATGTGGAGATTCTGGGCGGATAAGGCGGTGGATGCGTGGGCGTGTCCAAGTAGCGTGCGTCACTACGTCAAAACGTTGTTGCATAATGATGAGGTCATGTTGAGCGGCTCCAGTCATAATGATGAGGTCATGTTGAGCGGCTCCAGTCATAATGATGAGGTCATGTTGAGCGGCTCCAGTCATAATGATGAGGTCATGTTGAGCGGCTCCAGACGTTTATTTAAAGCACAAACTGAACACTATGGTGTAGTTTTGATTTCAGTGAAATATACCAAGATTTCACAGAGATATTAAATAGACATTATGATATGACAATACGGGTCGGCCCACACATCACTCCTCCACGGCAGTGAATGAGTTAATTAAAAGTCCATAGACTTGGCCTGGGCCGTGGCTCAGCGGTCCAGGCACCTTGGCTGGTAATCCAGTCTGGCAGTATGCCGCGGGTTTGACTGAATCCTGACCGCCTTTACTGCAAGTCACCCCCACATCGCTCTCCCCATTTCCTGTCAGCCCACTGTCTGTCCCTCCATAAAAAAATAAAAAATAAAAAACGAAAGCCACAAAAAAAAAGGTCCATAGAATTGACTGCCATATGACATCGTCTTCAAAAGCCATGCATTGGAGGGGCTAGCGGCCCTCAAAAACATAAACACTAAATAAAAGTAGACTAGTCTAGTCTAGTGTTGTCATTATGTGAAGTTCCAACAACCACGGAGGCAGTGGGTTCAAACCCACCGTGGTGCAACCAGCTTTGTGGAGCGTCTACAGTCTACACACACACACCAATAGACCCGTGGTGGGGGGAGGGGAGCCGGGCGGGGAAGGTTATAATTGTCACTGTACTTATTGCTTAAAGAAAGAAAGGAGGTGCTTTTTTGGTGCAGGTTCCAAACTAGGAGCATGCTTTGGTTCCACTGAAAAATACAGGATAACTTTATACACAGAGCTGAAGTCATCTGTGGTTTATTCATCTGTGCCAGCTGGACATTTTATACAATTTTACACCATTTTATTTTTTTCAGACTTATATCTTGGCCACTGTAGTCATGGCTGCCAGTTCCCACCTGATGTTGTGTGTGAGTTCAGACTGATCCAGACCGTACTGAATAACTGCCAGCTTGCATAGCATCTTAAGACGAGGACTTAGATCTAAGATAAACAGGTCACCAGCGGTGTTGTTCCATCTATCAAAGAGGAAGATACGATCTCCCACCATGCAACAGCCAATGAAAGACCTCTGAGTTGGGCGTTTACCCTTGGGCTCGACCTTCTTCCAGGAGAAGGCTTCTGAATTGTATTTCCACAGATCATTGGAGAACTGCTTTGAGGTGAAACCACCATATATGTACAGCTCTCCATTGTAGGTAAAGGCTGAATGACCCCAGCGTCCTTCTGGAAGAAGCTGTGCAGAAGGCGTGCTCAGCCAACAGCTGGTCTCTGTGTCAAACACACTGATGTTGTTGTAGGAGACCCTAGATCCCCCACAGCCCCCAAATACAAACATCTTTGTCCCGATGATGGTAGCAGAGTGACTTGATGAAGCATTAAGGTGGCGTTCCTCTGGTGTTAATTAAAGTCCAGACCATTGTGGTGGAGTCCAACTTGTAGATGTCATTATTGCGTTCATTCATTTGGTTGCATCCTCCACAGACATACATGACCTTCCCCAAGACACAGGCTGAATGGTAGAACCTCCCTTCAGGAACAGTCCCAGAAGCCTTGGTTCTGACCCACAGATGGGTGTCCACATCAAATGCATAAAGCATGTTACAGTACTCCCCTCCACGGTAGCCTCCCCATATGTAGACAACATATTCTATTAACACAGCTGTGTGGCCGTGGAGATAGGATCACGGTTTTCATCACAACATCCTCCAAAGGTGAACACTTCATCCTTCACTGCAACAGCAACACAACGAGATGTGTCTGGTCCTCCATTCAGATGTACCGTCCAGCAGATCATTGCTCACTCTGTATATCTAGACAGATTCTAGTCTGAGTCCCAAATGTCCACATTATGCATCACTTATATTGCTTCGTCGGCACAAATGTCGCGTAAAGTTTAGCCAATCCACAAAGCCAAGTTGGGTTGGCCAATCGGGGAAGACTATGACTGTTGATATTCTTCCTAATATGGTAAAGTGATCACTGGTACAATTGCGTAGTGTGGAAAGCTCTGTGCTACAGCAGACAGTGTGTTCAGCTACACAGCAGACAGACAGTGTGTTCAGCTACACAGCAGACAGACAGTGTGTTCAGCTACACAGCAGACAGTGTGTTCAGCTACACAGCAGACAGTGTGTTCAGCGGTGTTGGCAAATTTGAAAAGGAAAATGCCAAATAAACAACTTTGGCAAAAGTTGTTTATTTGGCAATACATGTTAACGGTTTAACAGTTGTGATAACGTCGTTATGTTGTTGTGTGATGACGTCATCAGGGATGCACCGATGTGGAGATTCTGGTTGGATAAGGCGATGGACTTGTGGGCGTGTCAAAGTAGCGTGCGTCACTACGTCAAAACGTTGTTGCATAATGATGAGGTCATGTTGAGCGGCTCCAGTCGACGTTTATTTAAAGCACAAACTGAACACTATGGTGTAGTTTTGATTTCAGTGAAATATACCAACATTTCACAGAGATATCATAATAGACATTATGATATACAATACGGGTCGGCCCACACATCACTCCTCCACGGCAGTGAATGAGTTAATTAAAAGTCCATAGACTTGGCCTGGGCCGTGGCTCAGCGGTCCAGGCACCTTGGCTGGTAATCCAGTCTGACAGTATGCCGCGGGTTTCACTGAATCCTGACGGCCTTTACTGCAAGTCACCCCCACATCCCTCTCCCCATTTCCTGTCAGCCTACTGTCTGTCCCTCCATTAAAAAAAAAAAAAAAAAAAGCGAAAGCCACAAAAAAAAAGGTCCATAGACTTGACTGCCATATGACAACGTCTTCAAAAGCCATGCATTGGAGGGGCTAGCGGCCCTCAAAAAAAGAAACACTATAAAAAAGTAGACTAGTCTAGTCTAGGGTTGTCATTATGTGAAGTTCCAGCAACCACGGAGGCAGTGGGTTCAAACCCACCGTGGTGCAACCAGCTTTGTGGAGCGTCTACAGTCTACACACACACCAATAGACCCGTGGTGGGGGGAGGGGAGCCGGGCGGGGAAGGTGATAATTGTCACTGTACGTATTGCTTAAAGAAAGATAGGAGGTGCTTATTTGGTGCAGGTTCCAAACTAGGAGCATGCTTTGGTTCCACTGAAAAATACAGGATAACTTTATACACAGAGATGAAGTCATCTGTGGTTTATTCATCTGTGCCAGCTGGACATTTTATACAATTTTACGCAATTTTATTTTTTTGCAGACTTATATCTTGGCCACTGTAGTCATGGCTGCCAGTTCCCACCTGATGTTGTGCGTGAGTTCAGACTGATTCAGACCGTACTGAATAACTGCCAGCTTGCATAAGGTCTTAAGACTAGGACTTAGATCTAAGATAAACAGGTCACCAGCGGGGTCGGTGAATTAGACCTTAATCCACTTCACTGGACCCAGCTGGAGTCTCATTCAGTCCACACACACACACACACACTCATGAGTGTGTGCGCGTGCATTAGCGAAGGCCGGCGGGCCGAGGAAAACAAGTGGATATTAACTAAACACCACTCTATATTACGCATATTATGGAAGATGAGACAAAATGGGCATTTAGGGAGCAGTTTGTCTCTGGGAGACGACCTGAGTTTGGGCGAGCATGGACAGAGGAACGCAGAGCTGGCTCCCTGCGCTGTGAAGTGCAACCTAGACATAGAACAACATAGAGTCTGTCTGTGATGTGCAACCTAGACATAGAACAACATAGAGTCTGTCTGTGATGTGCAACCTAGACATAGAACAACATAGAGTCTGTTTGTGAAGTGCAACCTAGACATAGAACAACATAGAGTCTGTCTGTGATGTGCAACCTAGACATAGAACAACATAGAGTCTGTTTGTGATGTGCGACCTAGACATAGAACAACATAGAGTCTGTCTGTGATGTGCGACCTAGACATAGAACAACATAGAGTCTGTCTGTGATGTGCAACCTAGACATAGAACAACATAGAGTCTGTGATGTGCAACCTAGACATAGAACAACATAGAGTCTGTCTGTGATGTGCAACCTAGACATAGAACGACATAGAGTCTGTCTGTGATGTCCAACCTAGACATAGAACGACATAGAGTCTGTCTGTGATGTGCAACCTAGACATAGAACAACATAGAGTCTGTCTGTGATGTGCAACCTAGACATAGAACAACATAGAGTCTGTGATGTCCAACCTAGACATAGAACAACATAGAGTCTGTCTGTGATGTCCAACCTAGACATAGAACGACATAGAGTCTGTCTGTGATGTGCAACCTAGACATAGAACAACATAGAGTCTGTCTGTGATGTGCAACCTAGACATAGAACAACATAGAGTCTGTGATGTCCAACCTAGACATAGAACAACATAGAGTCTGTCTGTGATGTGCAACCTAGACATAGAACAACATAGAGTCTGTCTGTGATGTGCAACCTAGACATAGAACAACATAGAGTCTGTGATGTGCAACCTAGACATAGAACAACATAGAGTCTGTCTGTGATGTGCAACCTAGACATAGAACAACATAGAGTCTGTCTGTGATGTGCAACCTAGACATAGAACGACATAGAGTCTGTCTGTGATGTGCAACCTAGACATAGAACAACATAGAGTCTGTCTGTGATGTGCAACCTAGACATAGAACAACATAGAGTCTGTGATGTGCAACCTAGACATAGAACAACATAGAGTCTGTCTGTGATGTGCAACCTAGACATAGAACGACATAGAGTCTGTCTGTGATGTCCAACCTAGACATAGAACGACATAGAGTCTGTCTGTGATGTGCAACCTAGACATAGAACAACATAGAGTCTGTCTGTGATGTGCAACCTAGACATAGAACAACATAGAGTCTGTGATGTCCAACCTAGACATAGAACAACATAGAGTCTGTCTGTGATGTGCAACCTAGACATAGAACAACATAGAGTCTGTCTGTGATGTGCAACCTAGACATAGAACAACATAGAGTCTGTGATGTGCAACCTAGACATAGAACAACATAGAGTCTGTCTGTGATGTGCAACCTAGACATAGAACGACATAGAGTCTGTCTGTGATGCCCAACCTAGACATATAACAACATAGAGTCTGTGATGTGCAACCTAGACATAGAACGACATAGAGTCTGTCTGTGATGTGAAACCTAGACATAGAACGACATAGAGTCTGTCTGTGATGTGCAACCTAGACATAGAATAACATAGAAACCTGGCATCTCCATGTGTCACATGTGTTCTGCTGAAAGCTCATGGGAACAAACTCCCCAAATCTAGATTCTAGAATCACTGCCATATTTTCACCTTAGAGTATATATGAATAGAGCAGACACCCGAGTTCTCCTCCCATCCACTTGCATTAAGTTGCTCAAAAGCGCATGAGGCGATTTCACTCCTCCTTCCTGGTAGGAACAGAGTGCATTCTGGGACGGATTGGCCCCAAACACATGAACGCGCTCCCGTTGACTATCATTGTGCCGTTTGTGCTGCGTTCACGTATGAAACATTCGTTCACGTGTCATGGCCCCAATCACATGAACGTGCTTCAATGATAGTCAACGGACCAACGCTGGCTCGAGCTGCAATACCAAATTCGGCCACTATGTCCATTTCGCCTCAGGGTTTCCTCCGGGTGCCGTCTCTATTCATATATACTCTAAGATTTTCACGGATAAAAATCATTGACGGACGGACAGACGGATGGATAGGACAGACAGACAGACAGGGCCAGTCAAGAAATCAATATGCTGATTTTGATGCGCGTGCGCGCGCATGTGTGTGTGTGTGTGTGTGTGTGCGTGCATGCGTGTGGGAGAGGGCAGAATAAGTATAGTTGCCATCCAATGGTATAGTAGCCTACAATCAATGCATGTTCTCACTTTGTAAAAAATAAATAAATAAAATGGTAATAAGAAAACTCTCGTATTGACAAAAAAACAAGGTTAAGAAGGAATTAACATAGCCTGTATAGTACTTTGGCGTTCTCGTGTACTGGAAGAACAAAATGATGACATTTCGGAGAAAACAAACAAAAAGTCCTTCCCTCGCTGAAGACGTGCTCGCCACTCCTTAACACCAGGTGCAGTCCGCGACTTTCGTTTCGTTTCATTGCTTCGATCTGCTGCCGCGGGCAGTTTAGAAGAGAGGTTGTCTGAGGAGGTTATGAACAAACCGCTATAATCCCTCTGAGAGAGGCCACAAACACAACCCCATGACACTTATATATATAATAGAGAGAGAGAGAGAGAGAGAGAGAGAGAGAGAGAGAGAGAGAGAGAGAGCGAGCACACTCAGTCCACCGTGTCTGTCAACAGGAAGGTTGAAATCCAACAGATAAATAATGTCAGTGTGGCCGTGAGGGTTATGTCAACAAACAGCGTGGCAACATCACCAACTCCTCCAGCGCACCCGTATACATTATCCTACTCCGGGGTCTCTCCAAGTGGGAGGAGGAGAGTGATGCACGTCCAGGCCTCCAGGGGGTGCTGTCAAAAATCGATCAGTCACACTATGGAAAAAGCAGGGGCCACACAATCCGTTCCTCCTGAACTCCTCTGCCGGGACTGGGAGGTACTATTCTGGTGCGTGGAAGGATTATAGACCGATTCCGTAGCGGTTTCATGGTCGCAGCCTACGTATTTCCTGTAGGCGGACTCGACGTAGCTGCGGGGGTAAAACCCTAACCAGGCGCACCTCTTCCACTACAGTGAACGGCAGAGTGACTGATGTTAGTTTGCCTCAGACTTTACTCCTTTACCTGCTTTTTTACTAACACTAACACTAACACTAATTACAAAGATGCCCAGAACATCGAGATGAACCTGTGTAGTTTATGGCTGCTCCAACAGTAGTGGCAACATAAAAAATTAAATAAAACGGAATGTCTAATATCCACCGCGGTGGCTGAGACCAGAGCCATTGAGTAATGGTGTGTTGTTTCTTTTGCTTTTATTCACTGCTGTAGCACTTTGAGATTCTTGCGAATATAAAGTGCATAAAATCCATTATTATTATTATTATTATTATATTATTATAATAGGTAAAATACAGGAAAAAAATAACATTACACGATTAGAAGCACACAGTTTAGCATTAAAAAAAACTGTTATTGGTCAGGGAATAACACAGTTTTTTTATGTAAACCATAACACAGTTTCTTTTATGTTTTCTATGACTTTTATGTAAACTAAGATTCATCACCCCCCCCCCCCCCCCCCCCCATCTAAATAGCCAGCCCCTCCATAGCACCCCCAGTCACAATTCTCTGGAGCCGTCGTTGATAATGGGGCATGGTGGCGCTGTCGCCTCACAGCTAGAAAGTCCTGGGTTTAGAAATATTGGAAAGAATAAATCCATAATGGAAAACCTTTGTAGACACCAGCCTGGTACTATTCAGAATATCGTCGTGGAAAAAAAAGAAAACGGAAAAGTCCCATTTAATGGTATTAAATAACGTCAAACTTACCAACATTGCAGCTGTACGAAAAGGTTGCATTACCGTCTTACTATTTGCAAAGTGTTTGTTTAATAAAAATCCCCCGTAGACATGTTATGTTATGATATGCTAATTTTGGAAGCACTAGTAAAGCAACCTCCTGTTGTCTCCTGCATTATGTGCAACTTCTAAACAGCTGGTACACATGGGCTGTTGAGTGACATCTAACGAGCACTTCCAAACTCCAGCACAAATTGACGAGGAATTTCCTGACAGGGAGTATGGCTCATAACATGTCTACAGTGGATTTTTAAGTGGTGCAAACCACTTCTACATCCAGCTTGCAATGTCCGTGTAGCTGTGTACCTGTGTGTGTGTCTCTCTCTCTCTCTCTCTCTCTCTCTCTCTCTCTCACACACACACACACACCCGCAGTGTAAGAATCCCTTAGGCGTGGGTCTTGGATTTATTTGACAAACTCTCACATTTCCCAGTGTCGCGGCACCAGCTGATCATGTTGAGTAATAATCTCTGAAAAAAGGCAAAAAAAGGTGTGTGTGTGTGAGAGAGAGAGAGGGGAAGAGAAACAGGCAGGCAGACCGTAGCCTCGGTACCCAGGCTTTTATTTGTGTTCGCATTCAGTTCACCACTCAGTCAGTCAGCATGCATTAAGGTTGGCGAACATGCACTAGAAAGTAGGCGAGTGAAGGCAGGAGCAACCACCCGGCATATATTTGGTCTTTGCTGCTATGGATCAGGGGAGATATTAGACTTTTGAGGCCACCAGGCAGAGGCTCTGAGCCACTCTGCAACACTTGTACTTGTACATCAAGCTGCCTCACGCTACAGAAACAGGAGACAGGCTCCTGCCCTATGGGCCTCATGGCTACAGAAACAGGAGATAGGCTCCTGCCCCTATGGGCCTCATGGCTACAGAAACCGGAGACAGGCTCCTGCCCCTATGGGCCTCATGGCTACAGAAACAGGAGATAGGCTCCTGCCCCTATGGGCCTCATGGCTACAGAAACAGGAGATAGGCTCCTGCCCCTATGGGCCTCATGGCTACAGAAACAGGAGATAGATGCCTGCCCCCTATGGGCCTCATGGCTACAGAAACAGGAGATAGACTCCTGCCCCTATGGGCCTCATGGCTACAGAAACAGGAGATATACTCCTGCCCCTATGGGACTCATGGCTTCGCAAGGCATACTACTGAATTCACATAGTGAAGGCAACAACAACCACCGCCCGACAGAGAGAAAGGACTTACTATTCACAGCGTTCCCTCAAAACACTTCCATTTGTTGTTGTCGTCGTTACTGCCGCTGTCAGAAGACAACCTCTAATTCCAATAAATCTCACATAACCCATTCTAACCGGGCACCCATTTTGGTGTTGGCATCATGTTATGCTTTAGCTATTGAAAAATAGCAGATCTACAAGCTCATATCGCGCCACCGAGTGGCACTATACGAGCTTGTAGGTCTGCTATTTTTGAAAAATCGAAGAGCGACTGACATTTTTAGAATCTGATCTCAGGTCAGAATGGGTTCATCAGACCAGTGTGTGTCCGGCGGAAACCTCGTATGAATCTGATCTCAGGTCAGAATGGGATAATTGAGCCACAGAGTGAGCGTGGCTCACACACTGAAGGCCACAGAGTGAGCGCGGCTCACACACTGAAGGCCCATTTCTCCCCTCCTCTATAATCACTTTTTTTTTTTTTTAACATCATCCACTTTCAGCCCCAAGTCAGAAACTAGAATTAAAATGCTAAAGGAATCTTAGCCTGCATGGCCCAGCCTGTGTGGTTTAGAGGTGGCGGGTGCCCCTGTGAGCTTGTAGATCTATTTTCAAAATATTTAATATTTAATACTATACTTAATATTTAAGTATAGGCTACATTTTTTTTATACCAATACTTTTGTAGCCTACTTTCATTCAAGAACATTTAGTACTTGTGTATAGTATCTGAGTATCTTGTTTTATAGCAGTATTGATACTTTCACTTATAAGTAACAAGTGTGAGTACTTTTTTTTCCACCACTGCTGATTAGCATTCAGCGCAGCTAGCCACCGCCGCTCTCCCGTAATCCCGCCGTTTAGCCCATTCTGAACGGGCACCCATTTTGGTGTCGGCATCATGTTATGCTTTAGCTATTTAAAAATAGAAGATCTACAAGCTCATATCGCGCCACCGAGTGGCGCGATATGAGCTTGTAGGTCTGCTATTTTTGAAAAATCGAAGAGCGACTGACATTTCTAGAATCCGATCTCAGGTCAGAATGGGTTCATCAGACCAGTGGGTGTCCAGCGGAAACCTCGTATGAATCTGATCTCAGGTCAGAATGGGTTAGCTTGTGTCAGCGTCGCATTCCACCCGGCGTACGTCCTTCCCCCGTGGAAACGGTTCATTACACAGAGCCACGTCTGGGAGAGCGTCGTCGTCGCCGCCGAGGACGGAAAGCTCGTAAGTCCAACACGGAAACGCTTTTCATGTGAAAACCTCGTAAGTCCAACACGGAATCGCTTTTCATGTGAAAACCTCGTAAGTCCAACACGGAAACGCTTTTCATGTGAAAACCTCGTAAGTCCAACACGGAAACGCTTTTCATGTGAAAACCCTGCAGACGAATGGAAATAAAAGCCAGGACTCTGAAACCGGACAAACGGGTCTCTATACCGGATGGGGGAATGCAACACATAGCGACTATACCTCCTGTGTGCCGTACAGTAGCGCTTTCCGCGCGCGAGGCGATTGGCGGCGAGTAGAGTGCCTGGATGGTAACCGTAAGGTTGCCAGTTCGAACCCGGGCTCCCCCAGAGTTACTGTCGAAGTGTCCTTGAGCAAGACACTGAACCCCAAATTGCTCCCGATGTGCTAGTTGGTGCCTTGCATGGTTTCCGCTGCCATCGGTGTATGAATGGGTGAATGTAATGCACAATCTCTGTAAAGCGCCTTGGATAAAGGCGCTATATAAATGCACCATTTACCATTTATTGGCGGAGGTTCTCCGCTCGGTCTCCGTTGTCCAGATTAGCATATGGGAGTGTCCAAGGTCGCCAGAGTTGCGTACCTGTGTTCAAATTTACATCTCATTAAATCTGACATCCACGAGAGGTCCAGGGTTCGCGCCTGGGAATGTGCAAAGCGTACTGTGAAAGAGAACTCTGAACCAAGTGTTATATGTTGCAATTACAAATAGTTTGTGCTTTCGGGTACTATTATGACTTATGATAACATTTCATGTAATAAACACACAAGCAGGACATGCTGTAAAACATTAAGCCTTCAATCACTGCAGGGACTTGAACCCCATTTCAGACACCTGAAAGTACCTTCTACCGGTGATTGTTTTGGCCATGCTAACATGTCCTTACTTGCATGATAAAATAAAACATCTGCTTATGCACAAACCTGTACTGTCAATGTTGTAATCTTGAATCATTGGATGTTACTGCGTCTCGCAACAGACACCGTCCTCCAGGCGACCCGACCACGGCTGAGGAGACACCGGCTTGAGTCCAAGTGGATGCCCCAGGCACTGTGGGTGAAAAGGTATAAGATATGATAAGACTACCCAGATAACAAAAGATGATTGAATCAACGTTGTGATATTAGTCAGCCATGATGGTTGCAGCCTCACCTGCTAAACGACAGAGTTCCAGCATGGATTCATTCGGCCACTATGTCCATTTCTCCTCGGGGTTTCCTCTGGGTGCCTTCTCTATTCATATATACTCTAAGTTCCCACCACCTCGGAGGAAAGCCTGGTCTCTGTTTCTAAAGTCTGTGTGATCCTGTCGGGAGCGGATGATGTCGTTACGTCATGTTGTAGTATTGTTTTGTAGTCGACAGCATCAGCGCTGGAAGGGGGGTGCGGAGGGTGCGCCAGCACCCCCTGCTGGTGGGGAGGAGAATTGTTGGGATTTTGGGGATCTTTTTAATTTTTTGTAAAAAAAAATATATTATATATATTATATATTATATATAAGTATATACACACATATATAGTAAAAAAAAATATGTATTTAACTTTTGGGAATAAAATTGGTGTTGAAAGAGGTGTTTTAGTTTCACCTGTGACCTGGCTGTACTGCTGGCCGGCCACGGTGACCCGGTCGTCATTAGTAGAACGGAAGTTGATTGTTGAGAGAGAGCGAGAATTTAAAACAGAAAGATTAATGATGGCGCAAAAAAGAATTAGTGATTTTTTCGGTTCAAAAACCCCCGGCCCCAAATCATCTAGGATTCAATTTCAACTTGATGACCCGGACAACGAAGCCGCTTGCAGCAGTGCCAGTGTTAGTCGACCACCAGCAGCAGCAGCAGCACCAGAAGCCGCCCCAGCGGGAGCGACATGCCGCAGAAGCCCCAGCCCGACACCTGAGACCCAGCCACCGGCTCGGCCGGCCGAGGAGGAGCCGCCTCAGCTACCTCGACCCCCGCCGGTAGAAGAACACTTACACAACGAGAACCCTGACCCGCTGTCTGTTGTCGGAATTGACGAGCCTCGTCAGCCAGACATGCGATTTCCTGGCAAAAAGTTTGGAACAGAAAGTTACGAGAGGTCATTTCAAAAAAGTTGGTTCACCAAGTGGAAATGGTTGCATTACATTCCAGAGAGAGATGCTGTTTTGTGTTTCACCTGCTGTAAAGCATTAGAAAAAGGATTGAAGCATCACGACAGTAATACCAGTTCCTTTTCAAGTGGAGACGGTTTTTGCAATTGGAGAAAAGCAACAGCTAAGTGTGGGGCGCACGAGCTGTCAGATATTCATTCCGACTCCGTTAGGATGTTAGCCTCACTTACACAGACGCCCATTAATGCTCTGTTGTCAGACATTGCTGCAAAACAACAGGAAACAGCCAGACATGTCCTGGAATTAATATTTCGGTCTATACGATTCATCGGGAGCAATGGGCTTCCACTGAGAGGCCATGAGCACAAAGGTGGTGTTTTTTGGAACTTGATGGTGGAACGCACCTATGCACTACCACACTGTCGTGAGTGGATAGAGAGGCGAGACAATTGGATGTCTGACACCATTCAAAACGAAATCCTGGAAATATTCGCCCATGCAGTACTAAGAGAAATAGTATCAGATGCTAGAAAGAGCCCTTTTTATGGGTTAACTGCAGACGCGACGACCGATATCACATCATTGGAGCAGTTTTCCTGTAGTCTGCAATATGTCAACTCACAACTGGAGGCAGTTAATGTTTTTCTGGGATTTTACAATGCACCAGATTCAACTGGGGAAACCCTTTTTTCCTGCATTAAAGATGTTTTCCTTCGCTTGAATCTGCCACTGGAGCGTTTGAAGGGCTTTTGTTTTGATGGTGCTGCGAATATGTCGGGGCGCGTAAAAGGGGTCCAAGCTAAACTGAAAGAGCAGTGCGTAGATGCACTTTATGTGCACTGCAGTAACCATTCATTGGATTTAGCTTTACAAGAAGTGGCAAGAGAAGTTCGCATTGTTGCAGACACTTTAAACTTTGTACAGGGCGTCTCAGTGGTGATCGGGGAGTCCTCAAAGCGCCAGTCGCTGTTCAAGTCACTGTTTGGCGGTGATGATGTGGTGTGTAATCTGCTCTCTTTATGCCCCACACGATGGGCAGTGCGCACCCGGGCTATTTCAAGGGTAATTGTAGCCTATCCAACTTTGTTGGAGACCCTGAAAATCCTACAAAATGATAAATCTGTCAGGCCCGATGCTCGCTCCAAAGTTACCGGTCTATACAAACAAGCTCAAAAAGGGAAAACGTATTTTGGACTGTTGTGCTGCGAGGCTCTATTTGGACCATGCAAGGCTGTAGCTACGTCGCTACAAAGTGCACAGGCAAGCGCGAGGGGGACTGAGGAAACGGCTGCTGCATTACGAGTGAGCATGAGAAATCTGAGAGAAGATGGAGTTGTTAAGGAGATGTTTAGCAAAGTGACAGCTTGTGCAAAAAAACATGAACTGAAAATGCCCCTTCCTCCAAGAGCCAACAAAACACCTGCCCGGTTTAGGCACACAGAGGAGTCAGAGGATATCGTGACAGATGTGGGAGAGAAGGAGTGGAGGCGTGAGTTCTATGAGGCCTTAGATCTTGTGCACACTGAGATAAACCGTCGTTTTGACCAAGAAGGATTACGAGTTGCTGCCATGAGAGAGACAACTCTTATCGATGCTGCACAGGGAGTGTATAAAGAATTGAATGGGGATATTGCGGCAAAGCTTCCTTGTCAGATTGACCGCGTTCGTCTCCATGCGCAGCTGAAGTTGCTGGGTGACCTGTCCAAATCCCAGAAAAAGGAGAAAACGATCAAGACAGCTCGAGATGTAGCTGGATTCGTTAACGGATTAGATCGTCAAACAAAAGAATCACTCAAATACGTTGTAATGTTAATACAACTCTGTCTCTGTCTACCTGTCTCCGCTGCTTCCTCTGAGAGGACATTCTCCACTCTGCGCCGAATACAAACTTGGCTGAGGAATAGTATGACACAGAGAAGGCTGACACACGTGACGTTGCTGAACATCCACAGTGACATTCTTGATAACATGGACATTCAGCCACTGATGAAGACGTTCATCGCCAACACACCAGAACGAAAATCTACATTTGGAGTCTTCAAATAGGTGAGACATGCATTAAATTATTACACTATTTATATGCTGCTGCCGCCGTGCAGAACTGCTGCTGCTGTGAATGTGATTTGCATTGCTAAATGGGCTCTTTAATATAGCCAACAATTAACTGTAAAATAAATCCAACACTGTTCGACTGCTAGTGAAATAGAACACTCTTCTGAGAGAGAGAGAGAGAGAGAGAGAGAGAATATCCAGCAAGATTTGCATTTTGCGTTATAATTTGGATTGATAATTAATATCATATTTTGTGAATTGTGAGTATGATGAATGTGTGATTGATGCTGGAATTGTTACTTGGAGCATGCAGCTCATTCGTGCGCTCTTGGCTCTCCTTGTTGCAGGTGCTTGCGGCCTAAGTGCGCACTGTGCCGGTGACTGGTGACCGGTCTGTGCCTGAAGTGATCTCAAACAGTGGAACTTGAGGAAGAGATCATACTATGTTTGATTTGATATATTTTATTTATTTTGATATAATTAATATTTCAGCCTGTGGCACAATATTCTTTAATTGAAGCCTGGGTGCGCACTGTGTGCCGGTCTTGTCTGTGCTGTGATGTCAAACAGTGGAACTTGAGGAAAAGATCAATACATTTGATTTGATATATTTTATTGTTTTTGATGTATGAATATTTCAGCCTGTGGCACAATATTTTATTTTTTATTGAAATAAATCCCTGTTCCTTCACCAACGTCTGGTTGTGTAACTTGTAAGTGTAATGCACGGCCTGCCGGGCCTAGTTAATAATAAATTATTATTAACTAGGCCCGGCAGGCCCCGCACGCAAAAACAGTATTTTGGTGCCGCAAAACTATCAGCTGCAGACAAGCATTATTAATAATAATGCTTGTCTGCAAAACTATCAGCAGCAGACAAGCATTATTATTAATAATGCTTGTCTGCAGCTGATAGTTTTGCGGCACCAAAATACTGTTTTTGCGTGCGGACCCGACCCGCGCAGGCCCGATTTTTCGCGCGGCCGCGCTTTGCGCGGCCGCGGTGTCGTTGCCATGACAGCTCCCCTGAGCTCTGATGACTTCCCGCGCGCCTGGTCGACAGGCAGGAACAACAGGCGGCGGCAACTCAATAAAAAGCTCTCGTAGCCTGTAGGTTTTATTGAGAAAAAATCGGTTTGAGGGAAAAGGAAGTTGCCGCCTGTTGTTCATGCCTGTCTATACAAAAGAATACTACAACATGACGTAACGATATCATCCGCTCCCGACAGGATCATATACCCTAAATTAAATGGTGCTAGCCTGCAGGTTCCAGCATGATTCGCTGCGTTCCGCCGATCTGAAAATGTCACTGCGCTGCTCAGTCTGGACAGAGGCTGCATGACACTCATTTCAACAGTCACCTGTTCGTATAGTGGCGGTTATTGCGTGAATTTGAGTGTAAAAAGCATGCACCAAAATTGTGCATGCTCACTAAACAGAGGTTTAGTGAGTTGATAAACATGGTGTCAGGCACCCAGAGGGCAGAGGCTACAATGGCAATAACTGACCACAACACTGACCACAGCAGGCCAAGGGTGTCAATCTGGACGCTGACATTCCAGGGGAATTAAAAAAACAACCTGTGCTTTCTCTCTCTCTCGCCGCGCCGCTCCGCTCGGCCCATCCATCCTCGCTCTACGAAGCGATCAATCCATCACCTCCCACTGGCTGCTGTCTCCTTCATCTCATCTCATCTCATCTCATCTCATCTCACGTCATTCCATCTTGTCTCTTTAGCCAATGGGAGGGAACCCCTTTTGCTGTTTTAAGCATTATGTTATACTTTAAGCTATTGAAAAATAGCAGATCTACAAGCTCGTAGCGTGTACAAGCTTGTAGATCTGCAAAAAAAAATTTAAAGAGTTATTTACGAGGCGACCTGAGAAAACAGAGCCTTACATTAGGGGTGTAATTAAAATCCACAGGGTCTGTGTGAACTCTTAAAGGTATATTCAGTGATTTCACTCAAAAAACCTTAGGTTTCGTTTTTGGCTGTGGGACCCAGCCTTTCGTCCAATCAGGATAGAGAGTCAAAAACGAAACCTAAGGTTTTTTGACCCCCAGGGGTTAACTGGGGACAGGGAGGAACTCCTTATATGGCCAGCACACTCTATAGTAGGGAGGATTATCACAACAAAACAAAAAAATAAGTGATATTTGAATTAAGTGAAATCACTGAATATACCTTTAACTCTTGGTTGAAATCTATGGTTATAGTTTCAGCAGTCATCGCTGAGCTCATCTCTGGGTCATATATACTCTGTTTGTCTGTCCTGAATAACAACATATCCTTGCAAAATATGCATCTAGAACTAAGAATACAGTCTAATTATTTCATTACATATGGTAAACAATGTCCTGTATATTTGATATGGTACATAATTATATTTCATTATTATAGTTACATGTTTAAATCTGTTGTTAACAGTTCTCATCAAGATGTCTGAGTGTCACTCAGAATAGCCTAGTTCACTGATTGGTCAATAAAGCGATTGACACTTTAGGTCCCACCTCCCATGAGAGGAGGAGGGAGTTTTTAAGTTTCTACGACTATACGCTTCTATACGGTGTGACAGACAGATACAAGTTGATTCGAAGTGACTTTGTCGTGTGTGTCTCCATTTTGGGCCCTTGTACCCGGCCCATAGAGTTATATATCTATAGAGAAGTCACCCGAGTTCTCCTCCCATCCACTTGCATTAAGTTGCTCAAAAGCGCATGAGGCGGATTCACTCCTCCTTCCTGGTAGGAACAGAGTGCATTCTGGGACGGATTGGCCCCAAACACATGAACGCGCTGCCGTTGACTATCATTGTGCCGTTTGTGCGTGTTCACGTATGAAACATTCGTTCACGTGTCATGGCCCCAATCACATGAACGTGCGCAATGATAGTCAACGGAGCAGCGCTGGCTCCAGCTGCAATACCAAATCCGGCCACTATGTCCATTTCGCCTCAGGGTTTCCTCTGGGTGCCTTCTCTAGAAATATATACTCTAAGACCCGGCCTTGTAAGCTGAGTGTGTCTGTATCAATAAACTGCGATACAACATTAGACTGAAAGAAAACTTCTCTGCCTGATTCATTGAGAGGGTGGCCACACCGTTGTCCTGACTCCTGTATGCACAGAGCGCCGTCGATCCAGATTCATCACATGTTCCCCAACACAGCTTCCATCTGGGATTTCTCAGGGAGTTCAGCTAACACCGATCCGTTCCGTACCGAACCAATCAGCGTGAGCTAAGGGCGGGATATGTGTGAAACCGGATGTGAAGCTATATAGACACGTCAATATGATTGGTTGTATTTGCACACCCACACTGTCATAGACAGACGGTCCCATCCAATCATCTACCAAGTATCTTGAAAAAAAGGAACAGCCCCGTCATCGAATTTGCTTCCGCGATCCCTGATCCCAATAAGCTGTGAAACAAATTTGTGTAGCAAGCTTCTTGGATCTGGCAGCGTCAGGTTAACACTGTTTACCTCTCGTCAGAAACGGTTGCATGTCCGGAGCGATGTGAGACAATGTCACAAATATGAAATGTTATAATGGAGGCTCAATGGAGCTGGATGTACAGATCCCACGAGAGGTCTCAGGTTACCGGCTGTTTTACAATGGCTGGGAGGCGTAGTCAGACCCGACGCGCAGTGGAGGGTCTTCTACCCTCCCAGGCCATTGTAAAATACCCAGTAAGCTGGGACCTTGAGTGGCTTTTTGCTTTTCTAAAATGGTTACAAACCTTTGCGTCACCAGAGCGAGCCACATCACTTCCTTGTTTTGCTCGGCAAGTAGGCTATGTGACGGGAGAATAGCACTTGATGTCTTTACGGGGTCCCCTGGAGCCACACATTCACCGTCATATGAGCCGGGCGGTGCTTATAGACGCTTATAGCCCGCACGGCATGGGTTTGTAAGGCAATCAAGCGCTCCCCTTCGCCAGTACAGCTACAATGCTGCGGAATCAGCTGGGAATGATATGAAGTGATTGAAGTTGTGGGTTATCGGTGAACGGTAATGTGTCGGTAACCAGCCAAACAGAATCAAGTATTGGGACTAACCGTTTTAGAAACGGTTGTCTACAAACATGTTCTTTCATACATGGAGTTTACGGTTATCTACAAACATGTTCTTTCATACATGGAGTTTACGGTTGTCTACAAACATGTTCTTTCAAACATGGAGTATACGGTTGTCTATGAACAAGTGAAATGAGGGGCACCCCTTATCATGATGTATGACGATGAAGTCATTTGCCATCATTTGGCCAATCACAGCACACCTTTGCCCAAGTGCACTGGCCAATCACAGCGCGTCTTTGCACCACCCGTATATGCTGTGTGTCCGGTTCAAATGCTCATATATGTTGATACTCGATGACATCAGCACACGCCTCATGATGTCATCAGCACACGCCCCATGATGTCATCAGCACACGCCCCATATAATAACCCCGGCCCCCTTATTCGAGAACAGGCAACCCACCGACAGAGCGACCGCACGAAGCAGCAGCAGCAGCAGAGAGAGATCCACAAAGAAGACAAGATGGCGGAGAACGACAGCTGCAGCAGCACGGCGGCCGACCGGAACGTGGAGATCTGGAAGGTCCGCAAGCTGATCAAGAGCCTGGACGCGGCGCGCGGCAACGGCACCAGCATGATCTCCCTGATCACGCCGCCCAGGGACCAGATCCCCCGCGTGGCCAAGATGCTGGCCGACGAGCTGGGCACGGCAGCCAACATCAAGTCGCGCGTCAACCGCCTGTCGGTGCTCGGCGCCATCACCTCGGCGCAGCAGCGGCTCAAGCTGTACGCGCGCGTGCCCCGCAACGGCCTGGTGGTCTACTGCGGCACGGTGGTGACCGACGAGGGCAAGGAGCGCAAGGTGAACGTCCACTTCGAGCCCTTCCGGCCCATCAACACGTCGCTGTACCTCTGCGACAACAAGTTCCACACGGGGCCGCTGAGCGCGCTGCTGGCCGACGACCACAAGTTCGGCTTCATCGTGATGGACGGCGGCGGCACGCTCTTCGGCACGCTGCAGGGCAACGCGCGCGACGTCCTGCACAAGTTCACCGTCGACCTGCCCAAGAAGCACGGCCGCGGGGGCCAGTCGGCGCTGCGCTTCGCCCGCCTGCGCAAGGAGAAGCGCCACAACTACGTGCGCAAGGTGGCGGAGACGGCGGCGGCGCTCTTCCTGACGGCGGACCGCGTCAACGTGACGGGCCTGGTGCTGGCCGGCTCGGCTGACTTCAAGACGGAGCTGAGGGAGTCCAAGATGTTCGACCCGCGGCTGGAGGAGAAGGTGCTCAAGCTGGTGGACGTGTCGGCGGGCGGCGACAACGGCTTCAGCCAGGCCATCGAGCTGTCGGCCGAGGCGCTCGGCGACGTGCGCTTCGTGCAGGAGAAGAGGCTGATCGCACGCTTCTTCGACGAGATCAACCAGGAAACGGGCCGCTACTGCTACGGCGTGAAGGACACGGTGGAGGCGCTGAAGAGCGGCGCCGTGGACACGCTCATCGTCCACGAGAACCTGGAGACCGTGCGCTACGAGCTCCGCGCGCGTTCCTCGTCCTCCTCCTCCGCCGCGGCGACGGAGGGCGACACCACCGGCGCCGCCGCCGAGGACTCCCGCCCCTCTAAGACGGTGTACTTGACGCCGAGGCAGGAGAGGGACAAGGCCAACTTCACGGACGCCGAGACGGGCCAGGAGCTGGAGGTGGTGGAGCGCGCGCCCCTGCTGGAGTGGTTCGCCGACAGCTACAAGGAGAAGAAGTATGGAGGGAACACCTCCATGGAGATCGTCACGGACCGCAGCCAGGAGGGCTCACAGTTCGTCAAGGGCTTCGGGGGCGTCGGAGGTCTCCTCCGCTACCGCCCACCAGACTTCCAGGGCGGGGAGTACACGGGGGGAGGAGGAGGGGAGGGGGAGGGGGAGGACGGCGAGGAGGACGTCTTCGATCTGGACGACTACTGCTGAAGACCGAACGAACGAACCCTGACCCAAGAAACACCAGGACTGAAGCCCCACCGTGAGGTGGATGGGGTTTTTGTAACTCTCATCTGTACGATGCTGACTGATCCGAACGAACGCCACCACTGCACTGCATCGTTGCTATCGGAGCAGAAATATTTTATCTCCATATTCTGACTTGTTGCGCCTTTTTTTCCCCACCCGCTTTCCATAACTCGAAGCCCTAACGTGAACTCGTACTGCAGCGTGGTGCCGCGCTTGGAGCTCGTCGACCCTCTACTCGTGATGCTTTTGAATTTGAACCCTGAAAGGCATCATCAGTCTTGGACACGTCTTATGAAACCTTTTTAAAGTTATACTTTTTGAGCGGTGCTATCCTCTCCAACATTTCACCGTGTGTGTCTTCATCTATATCCAGCAGGAGAATTGACGTATTCCTAATCATGACGTCATCTCATAAGGAACTGCTCACCGGGTGCGATTCGTTTTCTTTTATTTTTCCAAACAAACAAATAACTAAACAAATAAACAAACTTAAATATGAACAAAGAAACACACAAACTAACAATGCACATTTTGCTCAACCCTGTCTGACACACAATCGGGTCCTGAATTAATGTTTTATAAACATTAATTTGGGCAGCTCAAGGTTTAGACTCTTTGTCGACTAAATCTACGGCAAAAAAACATGTTTGTCATGTTTGAGTATCTTTTTTTTCACTGACGGAAACTAAATAAAAACCAAGCTACGATGACTAAAACTGAGAAATATATTGACAATTTTGTCAATCAATGGAGCGTCCTGACGTCACTCGCTCATCCCTTCGATTCCCCTGGTTCTAAAGTCCTGACGTAACTCGCTCATCCCTTCGATTCCCCTGGTTCTAAAGTCCTGACGTAACTCGCTCATCCCTTCGATTCCCCTGGTTCACGGAAGTAATGTCTCTATGGAGAATAACATGGGGTGATCTTAATATCGTCTACTATAAGCGTTGTGGTCCAAAAATAAACAAGCTGTCTGCGTTGTTTTCGGGGAGGTGTCTCTGTATCGTTTGCGACAGTCAGTCACTATTATGATACAGTCTGTTTCTAGTGAAAATGTAACTAATTCAGCAGCAGTAACATTAGCGTTTTCTCTCAGTCAGTTGAGTCTTCATATCCATATGGGGATATGGATATGAAGAATGGGGAATGCAAATGCAAATAAAAAGTACATGAACCCGTGGATTTGCGCCCTCTTCCGATATTGACGTCGGACTTCGGTGCTCTATAAAAGAATGACACTTGTGTGAAGTGAGGAGCGCTCTTATCGTCATATACATCATCACTTTTATTCAGCTTTTAACCCATTCTGAACGGGAACCCATTTTGGTGTCAGCATCATGTTATGCTTTAGCTATTGAAAAATAGCAGATCTACAAGCTCATAGCGCGCCACCGAGTGGCGCGCTACGAGCTTGTAGGTCTGCTATTTTTGAAAAATCGAAGAACGACTGACATTTTTTTTAATCTGATCTTTCAGGTCAGAATGGGTTAAAACACCAAAAGGGGTTCCCGCCCCAACATTGGTTCATTATGCTTGGTTGGTTTCATGCTGAAAATAGCCAATCTACTGTAAACTACAGTAAAAAATGAAACCAAATGGACCCTTACGGTTACGGGGCCACAATTATTGGTTTAATTTCACAATCTCTTAATTTACAAAAAGTCTACACAATTAGATGATGCATTATACTAACGATAACACAACGATAACACAAATATTCTAAGTTTTGGGTCTGAGAGGCTAAACCTCATCGAATCGGTGATCTGTGGCTCTAATGCAGAATGAATATAAATGGGCCTTGATATGAAAAGTGGTTTAAAACCACTGGGGTAGAAGATGGCTTATATGCACCAAGTTGTGTGTGTGTGTGTGTGTGTGTGTGTGTGTGTGTGTGTGTGTGTGTGTGTGTGTGTGTGTGTGTGTGTGTGTGTGTGTGTGTGTGTGTGTGTGTGTGTGTGTGTGTGTGTGTGTGTGTGTGTGTGTGTGTGTGTGTGTGTGTGTGTGTGTGTGTGCGCGTGCGTGCGTGCGTGCGTGCGTGCGTGCGTGCGTGTGTGTGTGTGTGTGTGTGTGTGTGTGTGTGCGCGCGTGCGTGTGTGCGCGCGTGCAAGTGTGCATGTGCGCGCGTGTGCATGTGTGCGTGCACGCTCGTGGCCTTGTCATTCCTTTGGCCCGTTTTCTTTCTCAACCCAGACCGCTTGTTTCTCTGGCAAGATCTGGCAACGCTGAGTCAGGTGGAACTCCTTTTCTGCACAGCTGTCGTTGCTCAGGGGACCGTGACTAGTGTGAGACACCTCTGTGAGACCGGGAGGGACATTTGAGTTTTGACTTTGTTTAGTTTATTTATCGCCGTGTTTGGCTGCAGTTTTTACACGTAACTAGTCCTGGGGAACGCTGGAATGGACAAAGATTCCTCCTTATGTGTGTGTCTAACAGTGTTGCTTTTGTCATAGTCTTTGGACTGAAACTTCATTTAGTTTTGGTCACATTTTAGTCACCTGGAATGTCTTAGTGTTAGTCTAGTTTTAGTCGACTAAAAAATGTCATACGATTTTAGTCGACTAAATCTAGTTGATTTAGTCGACTAAAATGTATTTTGTCGGGTCTTGATGCCGTCGTAAGGAGTGTTTTTACACTTGCTGAAAATAGCCGATCTACAAGCTCACAACGTTGTGAGCTTGTAGATCGGCTATTTTCAGCATGCAACCAAAGTGTAAAATGACTTATACTGGATCTCTTCTTGTCCACTAGTCCCTTCCTAGCATTTTAGTCTAGTTTTTATTTGTCAACGAAATTGTCAGTATATTTAGTCTTAGTTTTAGTCAACATAGCACAGTTTTAATTTAGTTTCCATTTAGTTTTTCTTCAGTGGAAAAGGTAGTCGATGAACATTTTTCGTCTTCGTTTTAGTCGACGAAAACAACACTGCTTGTAGTCAATAGTGGACTGGAGGTGTGGTTTCGAAGACAACTGCTTTGAATTGCTATTATTGTTCACACACAACAGAAACAAATGGATTATATATTTCAAGAGTGAGAGAACAACAATACAAATCCTAATCAAATTCTTCCTCCAAACTGGGAGAAAAACAGCATCTGAAATCTTTGAATATACTGTAGCTATAGCCTATTATTCTTTCAGAGCAAATGTTTTAAGTCAAAGCTTTGCTTCTGGGGGGTCTCGGGAACAACATATTTCCAGATGGGAGGGGGGGGGGGGGGGGGGTCGGGTGGCCAATATCATTTTTTGGAGTCCTTGACATGAAATATTGAGCACCACTGATACAGAAACAGGTATTTCAGAAAACTGTATCGCGCCACCAAGTGGCGCGATACGAGCTTGTAGGTCTGCTATTTTTGAAAAATCGAAGAACGACTGACATTTTTTAGAATCTGATCTCACGTCAGAATGGGTCAATCAGACCAGTGTGTGTCCAGTGGAAACCTCGTAGGAATCTGATCTCAGGTCAGAATGGGTTAAATGTCGACCTAAATAGGTTCAATTGACCCATGTTGGGGCGGGAACCCCTTTTGGTGTTAGCATCATGTTATGCTTTAGCTATTGAAAAATAGCAGATCTACAAGCTCATAGCGCGCACCACGAGCTTTTAGGTCTTCTATTTTTGAAAAAATCTTAAAAATGCGGCACAAATCTTTGAATATATATTCTTAAAGAGCGTTTGTTTTGTTTTTATTTCGACGTCAGGCCTAAAATGGGTTTAACCCATTCTGAACGGGCACCCATTTTGGTGTTGGCATCATATTATGCTTTAGCTATTGAAAAATAGCAGATCTACAAGCTCGTAGCGCGCCACCGAGTGGCGCGCTACGAGCTTGTAGGTCTGCTATTTTTGAAAAATCCAAGAACATTTCAGAACAATCTGATCTCAGGTCAGAATGGGTTAATAATGAAACTGTCAGGATGTAATAGACATTTTTTTAATCTGATCTCAGGTCAGAATGGGTTTAAGTTCCCTTTAGTTCTGGCACTTTTGTCTTCGATCTAGCAGCAGAACCTGCTCCATCGCAATGATTGTGTTTGTTTATTATATTCTACTTCAGTCCATCAGGTAGTCTCTCTGCTGTGTGTTCTTCTCTCTCTCTCTCTGAGGGGAGACGGCTGCCAAGGCCGCTTCAAAGCACACATTAATGCCACTGAATCAAAGTGCATCGTGGACTCATAATTCACTGTCGGGATCTCTCATCTGTGACGACATTGAATTGATTATGTGTCTTCTTAGTACTGCAGTGAGTGAGTTTAAATTGTTTTAATCCAGGCAATCAGATACGACTATATTCTGTTTGGATGGATGAGTTGTCAATGGCTGGTGTTGCAACTATAGCTGGTATGTATGTATGTATGTATGTATGTATGTATGTATGTATGTATGTATGCATGTATTTGGTTAAAATGGGTAGGATTTAAAAAAGGCAAGAGTTTGCTCTGGTGCGCTGGCCTAAAAGTGGGTCCTTAAAAACTGCTAAAACTTCTGAAATGTATGTATGTATGTGTGTATGTATTTTAAAAGGGGAGGCTTTTTTGTAAAAATCCCTGCCCGCAATACCTTCATATATTTAAAATGAGTCCAAAATAGGGTTACCAGTGAAGGGCAAACTGCCTATTCACTGGGGACTATGCAAGGCAGAGGCGTCCACCCCCCTGAGTCCAATTTTAAGCTAGACCGTATGTAGGCCTATGTATGTATTTGGTTAAAATGGGTAGGGTTTAAAAAAAGGCAAGAGTTTGCTCTGGTGCACTGGCCTAAAAGTGGGTCCTTAAAAACTGCTAAAACTTCTGAAATGTATGTATGTGTGTATGTATTTTAAAAGGGGGGGCTTTTTGGTAAAAATCCCTGCCCGCAATACCTTCATATATTTAAAATGAGTCCAAAATAGGGTTACCAGTGAAGGGCCAACTGCCTATTCACTGGGGACTATGCAAGTCCACCCCCCTGAGTCCAAGTTTAAGCTAGTATGTATGTATGTATGTATGTATGTATGTATTTGGTTAAAATGGGTAGGGTTTATGTATATGCATGTATGGTGTGTGGTATGCATGTATGGTGTGTGATATGTATGTATAGGATAAGAATAGGCGATAATGGGGGCTTTTTTGTAAAATCCAAGCCTACAATACTTTCAGATATTTAAAAACCAAGGTTACTTGCCAGTGAATAGCAACATGCTTATTGCTTTCAGGCAGAAACGTATGTATCCAATGTGGGGTTGCTGGCATATGTTTTCACATGGGGGTCCCTGGCATATGTTTTTATATGGGGGTCCCTGGCATATGTTTTTATATGGGGGTCCCTGGCATATGTTTTTATATGGGGGTCCCTGGTAGAGATGCAACGATACTGATTTTTCAATTCCGATCCGATCCGATATATTATTTTAGAAATTTCCCGATATCCGATATTTGCCGATCCGATATTTGCTGTAGGCTACATAGCAAAACAAATAAATACAATACTTTCAATAAGCCATTTATTAATCATCAGGTATCAGCCAGGCTGTAGTACTGTAGATGTAGAACAAATAAATCACTGCCTGGCAGTGCAAATACTTGAATGACAAAAACTTTTTTCTTTCTTTCTTTCTTTCTGTCAGAAAGTCTCCACGATGTCACGTGATGTCACAGGGCATGATGGATTTGCAACCATATCGTGTGACGGACGTGATACGCATGATTTCGTAGTAAATGCGACAAAGGAGTGACTAGCATTTTGCGGTGTGAGCTTGTAGATCAGATATTTCCGCTGTTCTTGAAGACGAAAGCATGAGAAAAAAAGAATGTCAACATGGACACAATTATGACGATTATCAAAAATAATCACAATTATGTCACAGACCTTTTCTTTCTTTCTTTCTTTCTTTCTTTCTTTCTTTCTTTCTTTCTTTCCTCTGCCATATTTCCTTTTTTCACGTTGCCATCTCTCTCGTCTCGTCAGACATCGTAGCCTTTTCTCCGTAAAGGTCATTCCATCTCCATCAGCGCTATTCGCTGCCTATTGATTGAGCTACAGATTGATTCTTTGTCAAGCTGCCGCGGCCATAATTTCAGCCTTATCTCACAGACATCAAGTTCCAATTTATGTGTGACTCCTGTAAGAAAACACACACACACACACACACACACACACACACACACACACACATATATATATATATATATATATATATATATATATATATATATATATATATATATATATATATATATATATATATATATATATATATATATATATAATGTCACATTTTAGTCATTGCCGTAGTCTGAAAACCCACCTGTTCAGACTCCATCATGGCCCATAGCACTTACCCTACCCCCTTAGATAGCACTTTATGTATAGACTTAGATAGTATTTTAAACAGACTTATAGCATGTGATGTATAGACAGCAGTAGAATTGCATTGTATGTATAGTCATACATATCACTCTATAGTATATATGTATAGTTTCATTATATAGAGATTCCACTGTTACGTTCTTAGCTTACGCATGTTTCTTGAATACTACTTTGTATGTAGGCTATATGTGATGGATTGCCGTGCTTTTTGTTCTTGTCTAATCTAAGTCGCTCTGGAATTAGAGCGTCTGCCAAAGGCTTAAATTGTGTGTGTGTGTGTGTGTGTGTGTGTGTGTGTGTGTGTGTGTGTGTGTGTGTGTGTGTGTGTGTGTGTGTGTGTGTGTGTGTGTGTGTGTGTGTGTGTGTGTGTGTGTGTGTGTGTGTGTGTGTGTGTGTGTGTGTGTTTGCGTGCGTGCATACAACAACGAGTGTCTTTGCAGCGAAGACGGAAAGGGAAGCGGGGGGGAGAGACACGCAGCAAAGGTCGTCATGAGCGGGATTCGAACACGCGACGCGCTGTCAGGCCAGAGCCTATTATGTGGCATGCGCCTGGACCACAGAATGTGATGATGTATGATGATGCTCGGTCATAAGAGAGCCCCTCACTTCACGCAAGTGTGATTTTTTTTTAAGGGGCAGTAGCCTCTCCTATATACAGCATTGGTCCCCTCACTAGCCTCTCCTATATACAGCATTGGTCCCCTCACTATCCTCTCCTATATACAGCATTGGTCCCCCCACTAGCCTCTCCTATATACAGCATTGGTCCCCTCACTAGCCTCTCCTATATACAGCATTGGTCCCCTCACTAGCCTCTCCTATATACAGCATTGGTCCCCTCACTAGCCTCTCCTATATACAGCATTGGTCCCCTCACTAGCCTCTCCTATATACAGCATTGGTCCCCTCACTAGCCTCTCCTATATACAGCATTGGTCCCCTCACTAGCCTCTCCTATATACAGCATTGGTCCCCTCACGTCTCATATTTGCCATTGACAATGAAAAGAGAAATTAGGTAATTTGTCCCTCAAATAATTATGACGTACATTTTTGGCAAACATTAAATGCCATTGACAATGGACATTTACGTCATATGTAGACGAGCAAATGGGCTAACCAATCACATGAATTCAGTTGTTCATGACATGATGTATGATGATTTATAATGATGAAGAGCGCCCCTCACTTCACACAGGTGTGATTTTTAAATTCAGAACAAAGGTTATGTATGTAACCACGGTTATGCGATGGATTGGATCACTCCAATATGATACCCCCCCCCCCACAAGGTGAGGTAGACTTACAGATTAGGGACCCGTAGTCCCGTGTAAGCCTACGGGTGGTGCAGCGGCTAGGGGCGGGGCTACGTACCTGCGCCTGCCCTCATTCCTACGCGGCACCTCCGTCTTCCTCGTGTCCTTTTCGAAGCGTCCAAGACCACTGCAGGACAACTGTAGTGTTCCAGTTGTTCCACATAGCCACGGTTACACGCGTAACCTCCGTTATTAGCGCTATAGTGGCTCAACATGATGTCATCATTATGCAACAGTGCTTTGATGTAGTGACGCTACTTGGACGCGCGTCCATCGCCTTGTTATGGTTAAACATCTGCATCGCTATCCGCCCAGAATCTCCATATCGGTGCATCCCTAATGATCATCACACAACAACATCACAATGTCCTTATCACAGCCATGTCTGTTAAAATTAATCGCCAAATAAACAACTATTGCAAGCAAATACAGCTGCCTGTAGCATGTTCATTTAAAAAAAGATTTGGCTACACCGCTGAAAACACAATCTGCTGTGTAGCTGAACACACGGTCTGTCTGCTGTGTAGCTGAACACACTGTCTGTCTGTCTGCTGTGTAGCTGAACACACTGTCTGTCTGCTGTGTAGCTGAACACACTGTCTGTCTGCTGTGTAGCTGAACACACTATCTGCTGTGTAGCTGAACACACTGTCTGTCTGCTGTGTAGCATGGGTCTTTCCTCAATACGTGATTATGCCAGTGATCAATTTGCCATTTTGGGAATATCAATAGCCATCGGCTTCCCTGATTGGCCAACCCAACTTATCGGCTTTGTTCATAGGCCAAGCTTTGCGTAACATGTGTACCGCCAAACCAATATAAGCGATGTATAACGCGGACATTCTGGACTCTGCTGTTTTTAATATTTGGCATTTAATTTATCTTGATTGATATACAGAGTGAGCAATGTTCTGCTGGACGGTACATCTGAATGGAGAACCAAACACAGCAGATTGTGTTGCTGTTGCAGTGAAGGACGAAGTGTTCACCTTTGGAGGACGTTGTGATGTAAACCGTGATCAGATGGATGTGAACGTCTTCAACACAGTGTCTCTGCGCTGGAGGAAGTTGACCCCAGAGACAAATGGAAGAGGAGAAGATCACCTTGAGGGTCCCTCCTATCGCCCCGGCCACACAGCTGTGTTAATCGAATATGTTGTCTACATCTGGGGAGGCCGCAATGGAGGGGAGTACTTTAACATGCTTTATGCATTTGATGTGGACACCCATCTGTGGGTCAGAACCAAGGCTTCTGGGACTCTTCCAGAAGGGAGGAGCTACCATTCAGCCTGTGTCTTGGGGAAGGTCATGTATGTCTATGGAGGATACAACCAAATGACTGAACGCAATAATGACATCTACAAGTTGGACTCCACCACAATGGTCTGGACTTTAATTAACACCAGAGGAACGCCACCACATGCTTCATCAAGTCACTCTTCCACCATCATCGGGACAAAGATGTTTGTATTTGGGGGCTATGGGGGGTCTGGGGTCTCCTACAACATAAGTGTGTTTGACACAGAGACCAGCTGTTGGCTGAGCACGCCTTCTGCACAGCTTCTTCCAGAAGGACAGTGGGGTCATGCAGCCTTTACCTTCAATGGAGAGCTGTACATATATGGTGGTCAGGCCTTCAAAAAGACCTTCAATGATCTCTGGAAATACAATCTAGAGTCATTCTCCTGGAAGAAGGTCGAGTCCAAGGGGAAACGCCCAACTCAGATGTATTCCATTGGCTGTTGCATGGTGGGAGATCGTGTCTTCCTCTTTGATAGATGGAACAACCCCGCTGGTGACCTGTTTATCTTAGATCTAAGTCCTAGTCTTAAGACGCTATGCAAACTGACAGTTATTCAGTACGGTCTGGATCAGTCTGAACTCACGCACGACATCAGGTGGGAACTGGCAGCCATGACTAATAGTCAAGAAATCAGTCAAGGTGTAAAATAAACATAAAATATTTCAAAATGTCCAGCTGGCCCAGATTAATAAACGACATATGACTTGAGCTCTGTCTATAAAGTTATCTCTGTATTTTACAGTGGAACCAAAGAATGCATCTTATTTGGAACCTGCACCAATTAAGAACCTTCTTTCTTCTATTGAGGGGCGCTAGCCTCTCCCCTGCCCAGCTTTGTGGGTCTGTGTGAACTCAAACATTAGCTGACGATTGGCTGATCACCCCATAGCGATGATTTGATTGGCTGAGCAAAGTGCATATTGAAGATAAAAGTGAGGGCAGAAAAGTGAAGACGCCCAATGTGATTTGCCGGAATGACTCTTATGGCGATATGATTGGCTGATCACGGAATGTGATGTGTGATGATAAGTGTGCACCTCACTTCACACAAGTGTGATTCCTTGGTGGGGAATAAGTACGGCAACAATTATCACCTTCCCCGCCCGGCTCCCCTCCCCCCACCACGGGTCTATTGGTGTGTGTGTGTAGACTGTAGACGCTCCACAAAGCTGGTTGCACCACGGTGGGTTTGAACCCACTGCCTCCGTGGTTGCTGGAACTTCACATAATGACAATCCTAGACTAGACTAGTCTTTTGTTTCAACATTTATTTTTTTACCAGCGGCTTTTTAAGATTTGTTTTTGGCTTTTGTGCCTTTATTGACAGTTACAGTGAAGACGGAAAGGGAAGCGGGGGGGAGAGACATGCAGCAAAGGTCGTCATGAGCGGGATTCGAACACGCGACACGCTGTCAGGCCAGAGCCTATTATGTGGCATGCGCCTGGACCACAGAATGTGATGATATATGATGATGCTTGGTCATAAGAGAGCCCCTCACTTCACATGAGTGTGATTTTAGTTTTTGCTTCTTTTTTTTACCTCTTTTTCTCCACAATTCAGTAGTTATCTTGTTATTGGGGAAAGTCCATAATATGTGTTGAAATGTCACTGCCATATTCATGTATTCTCTGGAGACATGACTGTTGGCCTACACAGCTTTCACAATGTGTCCGTGTAACAGTCTGTGCAACGGAAGCGTTGATACTGTGCAGAAACGGGTGTTTGCACCAATGGGGCTCCCTTCGTCCATATATGTTTTTGAGGGGCGCCAGCGCCTCCAACGTCTGGCTTTCAGACATGACGTCATGCTGCAGCCAAGTCTATGGACTTTTGATGTTTGTAGCTGAACATGCTCCCCCAAAAAGCAACATTCCCCCACTTGTGACATCATGTGGCAGCCACAGTGGGCGCCCCTCACTTCACACAAGTGTGATTTTTGTTTGTTTTGTTTTTTTAGGAACACTACGCTCTTCTGTATACAGCATTGGTCCCCTCACGTCTCATATTTGCTATTGACAATGAAAGGAGAAATTAATAATTTGTCCCTCAAATAATTATGACGTACATTCATGGCAACACAAACCACTCATCTTACGTACGGTAGATGTACTTTAACCACATTTAATGTTACACAGTGAAATTATCAGTGTTCACCCCATTTACTCCATTCATTCACTGGCACTGAGGAAATTGCTGAATAAACAAATATCGAGAAATCCCTATTTTTTTTTCCATGTTAGGAATATCAATAGTCATCGACTTCCCTGATTGGCCAACCCAACTTATCAGCTTTGTTCATAGGCTAATCTTTGCGTGATATTTGTGCCGCCAAACCAATATAAGCGATGTATAACGCAGACATTCTGGACTCTGCTGTTTTTAAGATTTTTGGTATTTAATTTATCTTGATTGATATACAGAGTGAGCAATGTTCTGCTGGACGGTACATCTGAATGGAGGACCAGACAGATCGGGTTGTGTTGCAGTGAAGGATGAAGTGTTCACCTTTGGAGGATGTTGTGATGGAAACCGTGATCAGATGGATGTGAACGTCTTCAACACAGTGTCTCTGCGCTGGAGGAAGTTGACCCCAGAGACAAATGGAAGAGAAGCTCACCTTGAGGGTCCCTCCTATCGCCGAGGCCACACAGCTGTGCTAATAGAATATGTTGTCTACATCTGGGGAGGCCACAATGGAGGGAGTACTGTAACATGCTTTATGCATTTGATGTGGACACCCGTCTGTGGGTCAGAACCAAGGCTTCTGGGACTGTTCCAGAAGGGAGGAGCTACCACTCAGCCTGTGTCTTGGGGAAGGTCATGTATGTCTATGGAGGATACAACCAAATGTCTGAACGCAATAATGACATCTACAAGTTGGACTCCACCACAATGGTCTGGACTTTAATTAACACCAGAGGGACGCCACCACATGCTTCATCACGTCACTCTGCTACCATCATCGGGACAAAGATGTTTGTATTTGGGGGCCTTGGGGGGTCTTGGGTCTCCTACAACAACATCCGTGTGTTTGACACAGAGACCAGCTGTTGGCTGAGCACGCCTTCTGCACGGATTCTTCCAGAAAGATGCTGGGGTCATGCAGCATTTACCTTCAATGGAGAGCTGTACATAGTCGGTGGTCAGAACTCAAAACAGACCTGCAAAGATCTGTGGAAATTCCATCTAGAGTCCTGCTCCTGGAAGAAGGTTGAGCCTAAGGGGAAACGCCCAACTCGGATGTATTCCATTGGCTGTTGCATGGTGGGAGATCGTGTCTTCCTCTTTGATAGATGGAACAAACCCGCTCGTGACCTGTTTATCTTAGATCTAAGTCCTAGTCTTAAGACCTTATGCAAACTGGCAGTTATTCAGTACGGTCTGGAACTGTCGGAACTCACACACAACATCAGGTGGGAACTGGCAGCCATGACTACAGTTGTCCAGAAATCGGTCCAAGTGACAAATTTAAATTAAATTGTATAAAATGTCCAGCTGGCACAGATTAATAAACGACATATGACTTGAGCTCTGTCCATAAAGTTATTTCTGTATTTTACAGTGGAACCAAAGAATGCTTCTTATTTGGAACCTGCATCAATTAAGAACCTCCTTTCTTCTATTGAGGGGCGCTAGCCTCTCCTATGCCCAGCTTTGTGGGTCTGTGTGAACTCAAACATTGGCTGACGATTGGCTGATCACCCCATACCAATGATTTGATTGGCTGAGCAAAGTGCATATTGAAGATAAAAGTGAGGGCAGAAAAGTGAAGACGCCCAATGTGATTTGCCGGAATGATTCTTATGGCGATATGATTGTCTGATCACGGAATGTGATGTGTGATGATAAGTGGGCACCTCACTTCACACAAGTGTGATTCTTTGGGGGGGCAACAATTATCACCTTCCCTGCCCGGCTCCCCTCCCCCACCACGGGTCTATTGGTGTGTGTGTAGACTGTAGACGCTCCACAAAGCTGGTTGCACCACGGTGGGTTTGAACCCACTGCCTCCGTGGTTGCTGGAACTTCACATAATGACAACCCTAGACTAGACTAGTCTTTTGTTTTGTCTTTTTTTGTTTTGTTTTTTTAGATTTGTTTTTGGCTTTTGTGCCTTTATTGACAGTTACAGTGAAGACGGAAAGGGAAGCGGGGGGGAGAGACATGCAGCAAAGGTCGTCATGAGCGGGATTCGAACACGCGACGCGCTGTCAGGCCAGAGCCTATTATGTGGCATGCGCCTGGACCACAGAATGTGATGATATGTGATGATGCTTGGTCATAAGAGAGCCCCTCACTTCACATGAGTGTGATTTTAGTTTTTGCTTTTTTATTTTTTTTTACCTCCTTTTCTCCACAATCCAGTAGTTATCTTGTTATTGGGGAAAGTCCATAATATGTCTTGAA
This sequence comes from Protomyctophum parallelum, assembly GCF_964188405.1. Taxonomy (NCBI): domain Eukaryota; kingdom Metazoa; phylum Chordata; class Actinopteri; order Myctophiformes; family Myctophidae; genus Protomyctophum; species Protomyctophum parallelum. The sequence goes on along the minus strand of NC_139718.1, from coordinate 4,042,552 downwards.
ATGTCACTGCCATATTCATGTATTCTCTGGAGACATGACTGTTGGCCTACACAGCTTTCACAATGTGTCCGTGTAACAGTCTGTGCAACGGAAGCGTTGATAATGTGCAGAAAACTACAACGGGTGTTTGCACCAATGGGGCTCCCTTCGTCCATATATGTTTTTGAGGGGCGCCAGCGCCTCCAACGTCTGGCTTTCAGACATGACGTCATGCTGCAGCCAAGTCTATGGACTTTTGATGTTTGTCTCACACATGCTCCCCCAAAAAGCAACACGTCCCCACTTGTGACTTCATGTGGCAGCCACAGTGGGCGCCCCTCACTTCACGCAAGTGTGATTTTTTTTGTTGTCTTCTTCTTTGTTTTAGTGGCACTAGCCTCTCCTATATACAGCATTGGTCCCCTCACTAGCCTCTCCTTTATACAGCATTGGTCCCCTCACGTCTCATATTTGCCATTGACGATGAAAAGAGAAATTAGGTATAATTTGTCCCTCAAATAATTATGACGTACATTTTTGGCAAACATTAAAAGCCATTGACAATGGACATTTACGTCATATGTAGACGAGCAAATGAGCTAACCAATCACATGAATTCAGGTGTTCATGACATGATGTATGATGATTTATAATGATGAAGAGCACCCCTCACTTCACACGGGTGTGATTTTTAAATTCAGAACAAAGGTTATGTATGTAACCACGGTTATGCGATGGATTGGATCACTCCAATATGATACCCCCCCCCCCACAAGGTGAGGTAGACTTACAGATTAGGGACCCGTAGTCCCGTGTAAGCCTACGGGTGGTGCAGCGGCTAGGGGCGGGGCTACGTACCTGCGCCTGCCCTCATTCCTACGCGGCACCTCCGCCTTCCTCGTGTCCTTTTCGAAGGGTCCAAGACCACTGCAGGACGACTGTAGTGTTCCAGTTGTTCACATAGCCACGGTTACACGCGTAACCTCCGTTATTAGCGCTATAGAGCGTCGCAGTCCCTCCCCCTTTCAGAACGGCGAGTGGCCCAGGAAATGAAAAGCAATGCATTTTGACTATAGCTGTTTCTTTAAGTATTTATTTAAAGACGGTTACACCGCGGACAAAGCCAACTCGGATCGTGACAAATCATGACAATGAACACAATATTGTGGGCCGATCAAATAATTTATAAGAAGAAAAACAAAACAAATAGTCTTGTCTCCTGCCTTTATTTTCTTCTTTCTAATGATTTGATCGGCCCAAAATATTGTGTTCATTGTCATGATTTGTCACGATCCGAGACTGGGACTGTGACGCTCTATAGCGGCTCAACATGATGTCATCATTATGCAACAGTGCTTTGATGTAGTGACGCTACTTGGACGCGCGTCCATCGCCTTATTATGGTTAAACATCTGCATCGCTATCCGCCCAGAATCTCCATATCGGTGCATCCCTAATGATCATCACACAACAACATCACAATGTCCTTATCACAACCATGTCCGTTAAAATAATTTGCCAAATAAAGAACTATTGCAAACAAAGCCAGCTGCCTGTAGCATGTTCATTTAAACAAAGATTTGTCAACACCGCTGAAAACACAATCTGCTGTGTAGCTGAACACACTGTCTGTCTGTCTGCTGTGTAGCTGAACACACTGTCTGTCTGCTGTGTAGCTGAACACACTGTCTGTCTGCTGTGTAGCTGAACACACTGTCTGTCTGCTGTGTAGCTGAACACACTGTCTGTCTGCTGTGTAGCTGAACACACTGTCTGTCTGCTGTGTAGCGTGGGTCTTTCCACAATACGTGATTATGCCAGTGATCAATTTGCCATGTTGGGAATACCAATAGTCATCGGCTTCCCTGATTGGCCAACCCAACTTATCGGCTTTGTTCATAGGCCAAGCTTTGCGTAACATTTGTACCGCCAAACCAATATAAGCGATGTATAACGCGGACATTCTGGACTCTGCTGTTTTTAAGATTTGGTATTTAAATTATCTTGATTGATATACAGAGTGAACAATGTTCTGCTGGACGATACATCTGAGTGGAGGACCAAACACAGCAGATTGTGTTGCTGTTGCAGTGAAGCATGAAGTGTTCACCTTTGGAGGACGTTGTGATGGAAACCGTGTTCAGATGGGTGTGCAAGTCTTCAACACAGTGTCTCTGCGCTGGAGGAAGTTGACCCCAGAGACAAATGGAAGAGGAGAAGCTCACCTTGAGGGTCCCTCCTATCGCCGAGGCCACACAGCTGTGCTAATAGAAGATGTTGTCTACATCTGGGGAGGCTACCGTGGAGAGGAGTACTTTAACATGCTTTATGCATTTGATGTGGACACCCATCTGTGTGTCAGAACCAAGGCTTCTGGGACTCTTCCAGAAGGGAGGAGCAACCACTCAGCCTGTGTCTTGGGGAAGGTCATGTATGTCTATGGAGGATACAACCAAATGACTGAACGCAATAATGACATCTACAAGTTGGACTCCACCACAATGGTCTGGACTTTAATTAACACCAGAGGAACGCCACCACATGTTTCATCAAGTAACTCTGCCACCATTATTGGGACAAAGATGTTTGTATTTGGGGGCCATGGGGGGTCTGGGGTCTCCTACAACACCATCAGTGTGTTTGACACAGAGACCAGCTGTTGGCTGAGCACGCCTTCTGCACAGCTTCTTCCAGAAGGACGCTGGGGTCATGCAGCATTTACCTTCAATGGAGAGCTGTACATATATGGTCGTCACACCATGAACCAGGTCTTCAAAGATGTGTGGAAATTCAATCTAGAGTCATTCTCCTGGAAGAAGGTTGAGCCCAAGGGGAAACGCCCGCCTCAGATGTCTTCCATTGCCTGTTGCATGTTGGGAGATTGTGTCTTCCTCTTTGATAGATGGAACAACCTCGCTGGTGACCTGTTTATCTTAGATCTAAGTCCTAGTCTTAAGACGCTATGCAAACTGACAGTTATTCAATACGGTCTGGATCAGTCTGAACTCACGCACGACATCAGGTGGGAACTGGCAGCCATGACTAATAGTCAAGAAATCAGTCAAGGTGTAAAATAAACATAAAATAGTTCAAAATGTCCAGCTGGCCCAGATTAATAAACGACATATGACTTGAGCTCTGTCTATAAAGTTATCTTTACAGTGGAACCAAAGAATGCATCTTATTTGGAACCTGCACCAATTAAGAACCTCCTTTCTTCTATTGAGGGGCGCTAGCCTCTCCCCTGCCCAGCTTTGTGGGTCTGTGTGAACTCAAACATTAGCTGATCACCCCATAGCGATGATTTGATTGGCTGAGCAAAGTGCATATTGAAGATAAAAGTGAGGGCAGAAAAGTGAAGACGCCCAATGTGATTTGCCGGAATGACTCTTAGGGCGATATGATTGGCTGATCACGTAATGTGATGTGTGATGATATTTGTGCCCTCTAACTTCACATTCATTTTGGGATTAAGTACGGCAACAATTATCACCTTCCCCGCCCGGCTCCCCTCCCCCCACCACGGGTCTATTGGTGTGTGTGTGTGTAGACTGTAGACGCTCCACAAAGCTGGTTGCACCACGGTGGGTTTGAACCCACTGCCTCCGTGGTTGCTGGAACTTCACTTAATGACAACCCTAGACTAGTCTTTTGTTTCAACAATAAAAAAATTTACCAGCGGCTTTTTAAGATTTGTTTTTGGCTTTTGTGCCTTTATTGACAGTTACAGTGAAGACGGAAAGGGAAGCGGGGGGAGAGACATGCAGCAAAGGTCGTCATGAGCGGGATTCGAACACGCGACGCGCTGTCAGGCCAGAGCCTATTATGTGGCATGCGCCTGGACCACAGAATGTGATGATATATGATGATGCTTGGTCATAAGAGAGCCCCTCACTTCACATGAGTGTGATATTAGTTTTTGCTTCTTCTTTTTTTACCTCCTTTTCTTCACAATTCAGTAGTTATCTTGTTATTGGGGAAAGTCCATAATATGTCCTGAAATGTCACTGCCATATTCATGTATTCTCTGGAGACATGACTGTTGGCCTACACAGTTTTCACAATGTGTCCGTGTAACAGTCTGTGCAACGGAAGCGTTGATAATGTGCAGAAAACTACAACGGGTGTTTGCACCAATGGGGCCCCCTTCGTCCATGTATGTTTTTGAGGGGCACCAGCGCCTCCAACGTCTGGCTTTCAGACATGACGTCATGCTGCAGCCAAGTCTATGGACTTTTGATATGTGTCTCACACATGCTCCCCCAAAAAGCAACACGCCCCCACTCGTGACGTCATGTGGCAGCCACAGTGGGCGCCCCTCACTTCACACAAGTGTGATTTTTTTGTTGTCTTCTTCTTTGTTTTAGTGGCACTAGCCTCTCCTATATACAGCATTGGTCCCCTCACTAGCCTCTCCTATATACAGCATTGGTCCCCTCACTAGCCTCTCCTATATACAGCATTGGTCCCCTCACTAGCCTCTCCTATATACAGCATTGGTCCCCTCACTAGCCTCTCCTATATACAGCATTGGTCCCCTCACTAGCCTCTCCTATATACAGCATTGGTCCCCTCACTAGCCTCTCCTATATACAGCATTGGTCCCCTCACTAGCCTCTCCTATATACAGCATTGGTCCCCTCACTAGCCTCTCCTATATACAGCATTGGTCCCCTCACTAGCCTCTCCTATATACAGCATTGGTCCTCTCACTAGCCTCTCCTATATACAGCATTGGTCCCCTCACTAGCCTCTCCTATATACAGCATTGGTCCCCTCACTAGCCTCTCCTATATACAGCATTGGTCCCCTCACTAGCCTCTCCTATATACAGCATTGGTCCCCCCACTAGCCTCTCCTATATACAGCATTGGTCCCCTCACTAGCCTCTCCTATATACAGCATTGGTCCCCTCACTAGCCTCTCCTATATACAGCATCGGTCCCCTCACTAGCCTCTCCTATATACAGCATTGGTCCCCTCACTAGCCTCTCCTATATACAGCATTGGTCCCCCCACTAGCCTCTCCTATATACAGCATTGGTCCCCTCACTAGCCTCTCCTATATACAGCATTGGTCCCCTCACTAGCCTCTCCTATATACAGCATTGGTCCCCTCACGTCTCATATTTGCCATTGACAATGAAAAGAGACATTAGGTAATTTGTCCCTCAAATAATTATGACGTACATTTTTGGCAAACATTAACAGTTTGACTGCGGAAAACGATTTACCAGACTTTTAATCAACCCCCCTTCACTGCCGAGATTGTTGTATTACCTTTAGAGCATACGCTGAATTATTTGGGCTTTTAATCCGCGAAAATCGAGCGAAAAAAGCTTCCCCCGTTTGTTATGAACGGCCGGACCACCCGCCATCTTGGTACACCCGGAAGACGCAGCACAGGAGCCTCCTCCATGAGGCGTTGAACCCCATTCGTTTGTATTGGCCTCAATTTCCCAGAAGCCCTAGCAGCCCACAGCATGTGACGATTTCCGGTTTCATCATCCAAACAGATGCATCTACTCTCTTTCTCCGCGGCGAAGAAGGAATTTCTATTTATTTTTTACATTGCGGCGGATTAAACACATAAAACAAAAGTCGCGTATGTCCGATATGGCAGCGACCTTAACCTGGAGTAATCCATTCAAAGCACGGAAACTGTTAAATGCCATTGACAATGGACATTTACGTCATTTACGTTATGTAGACGAGCAAATGGGCTAACCAATCACATGAATTCAGGTGTTCATGACATGATGTATGATGATTTATAATGATGAAGAGCGCCCCTCACTTCACACGGGTGTGATTTTTAAATTCAGAACAAAGGTTATGTATGTAACCACGGTTATGCGATGGATTGGATCACTCCAATATGATATCCCCCCCCCACAAGGTGAGGTAGACTTACAGATTAAGGACCCGTAGTCCCGTGTAAGCCTACGGGTGGTGCAGCGGCTAGGGGCGGGGCTACGTACCTGCGCCTGCCCTCATTCCTACGCGGCACCTCCGCCTTCCTCGTGTCCTTTTCGAAGCGTCCAAGACCACTGCAGGACGACTGTAGTGTTCCAGTTGTTCCACATAGCCACGGTTACACGCGTAACCTCCGTTATTAGCGCTATAGTGGCTCAACATGATGTCATCATTATGCAACAGTGCTTTGATGTAGTGACGCTACTTGGACGCGCGTCCATCGCCTTATTATGGTTAAACATCTGCATCGCTATCCGCCCAGAATCTCCATATCGGTGCATCCCTAATGATCATCACACAACAACATCACAATGTCCTTATCACAGCCATGTCCGTTAAAATTATTTGCCAAATAAACAACTATTGCAAACAAATACAGCTGCCTGTAGCATGTTCATTTAAAAAAAGATTTGTCAACACCGCTGAAAACACTGTCTGTCTGCTGTGTATCTGAACACACTGTCTGTCTGTCTAGCTGCTGTGTAGCGTGGGTCTTTCCTCAATACGTGATTATGCCAGTGATCAATTTGCCATGTTGGGAATATCAATAGCCATCGGCTTCCCTGATTGGCCAACCCAACTTATCGGCTTTGTTCATAGGCCAAGCTTTGCGTAACATGTGTACCGCCAAACCAATATAAGTGATGTATAACGCGGACATTCTGGACTCTGCTGTTTTTAACATTTGGCATTTAATTTATCTTGATTGATATACAGAGTGAACAATGATCTGCTGGACGGTACATCTGAGTGGAGAACCAAACACAGCAGATTGTGTTGCTGTTGCAGTGAAGGACGAAGTGTTCACCTTTGGAGGACGTTGTGATGTAAACCGTGATCAGATGGATGTGAACGTCTTCAACACAGTGTCTCTGCGCTGGAGCAAGTTGACCCCAGAGACAAATGGAAGAGGAGAAGCTCACCTTGAGGGTCCCTCCTATCGCACTGGCCACACAGCTGTGCTAATAGAAGATGTTGTCTACATCTGGGGAGGCTACTGTGGAGTGGAGTACAACATGCTTAACATGCTTTATGCATTTGATGTGGACACCCATCTGTGGGTCAGAACAAAGGCATCTGGGACTGTTCCAGAAGAGAGGAGCAACTACTCAGCCTGTGTCTTGGGGAAGGTCATGTATGTCTATGGAGGATACAACCAAATGACTGAACGCAATAATGACATCTACAAGTTGGACTCCACCACAATGGTCTGGACTTTAATTAACACCAGAGGAACGCCACCACATGCTTCATCAAGTCACACTGCCACCATCATCGGGACAAAGATGTTTGTATTTGGCGGCGGTGGGGGGTCTTTCGTCTCCTACAACACCATCAGTGTGTTTGACACAGAGACCAGCCTCTGGCTGAGCATGCCTTCTGCACAGCTTCTTCCAGAAGGACGCTGGAGGCATTCAGCCTTTACCTTCAATGGAGAGCTGTACATAGTCGGTGGTCAGAACTCAAAACATGCCTGCAATGATCTGTGGAAATTCCATCTAGAGTCCTGCTCCTGGAAGAAGGTTGAGACCAAGGGGAAACGCCCAACTCAGAGGTCTTTCATTGGCTGTTTCATGGTGGGAGATCGTGTCTTCCTCTTTGATAGATGGAACAACCCCGCTGGTGAACTGTTTATCTTAGATCTAAGTCCTAGTCTTAAGACCTTATGCAAGCTGGCAGTTATTCAGTACGGTCTGGATCAGTCTGAACTCACGCACAACATCAGGTGGGAACTGGCAGCCGTGACTACAGTTGTCCAGAAATCGGTCCAAGTGACAAATTAAAATGAAATGGTATAAAATGTCCAGCTGGCACAGATTAATAAACGACATATGACTTGAGCTCTGTCCATAAAGTTATCTCTGTATTTTACAGTGGTACCAAAGAATGCATCTTATTTGGAACCTGCACCAATTAAGAACCTCCTTTCTTCTATTGAGGGGCGCTAGCCTCTCCTATGCCCAGCTTTGTGGGTCTGTGTGAACTCAAACATTGGCTGACGATTGGCTGATCACCCCATAGCGATGATTTGATTGGCTGAGCAAAGTGCATATTGAAGATAAAAGTGAAGACGCCCAATGTGATTGGCCGGAATGACTCTTGTGAGGATTTCATTGGCTGATCACGGAATGTGATGTGTGATGATAAGTGTGCACCTCACTTCACACAAGTGTGATTCCTTGGTGGGGAATAAGTACGGCAACAATTGTCACCTTCCCCGCCCGGCTCCCCTCCCTCCACCACGGGTCTATTGGTGTGTGTGTGTAGACTGTAGACGCTCCACAAAGCTGGTTGCACCACGGTGGGTTTGAACCCACTGCCTCCGTGGTTGCTGGAACTTCACATAATGACAACCATAGACTAGACTAGTCTTTTGTTTCAACAATATTATTTTTTACCAGCGGCTTTTTAAGATTTGTTTTTGGCTTTTGTGCCTTTATTGACAGTTACAGTGAAGACGGAAAGGGAAGCGGGGGGGAGAGACATGCAGCAAAGGTCGTCATGAGCGGGATTCGAACACGCGACACGCTGTCAGGCCAGAGCCTATTATGTGGCATGCGCCTGGACCACAGAATGTGATGATATATGATGATGCTTGGTCATAAGAGAGCCCCTCACTTCACATGAGTGTGATTTTAGTTTTTGCTTCTTTTTTTTTACCTCTTTTTCTCCACAATCCAGTAGTTATCTTGTTATTGGGGAAAGTCCATAATATGTCTTGAAATGTCACTGCCATATTCATGTATTCTCTGGAGACATGACTGTTGGCCTACACAGCTTTCACAATGTGTCCGTGTAACAGTCTGTGCAACGGAAGCGTTGATAATGTGCAGAAAACTACAACGGGTGTTTGCACCAATGGGGCTCCCTTCGTCCATATATGTTTTTGAGGGGCGCTAGCACCTCCAACGTCTGGCTTTCAGACATGACGTCATGCTGCAGCCAAGTCTATGGACTTTTGATGTTTGTCTAACACATGCTCCCCCAAAAAGCAACACGCCCCCACTCGTGACGTCATGTGGCAGACACAGTGGGCGCCCCTCACTTCACACACGCTGAACACACTGTCTGTCTGCTGTGTAGCTGAACACACTGTCTGTCTGTTATGAAGCTGAACACACTGTCTGTCTGCTGTGTAGCTGAACACACTGTCTGTCTGCTGTGTAGCTGAACACACTGTCTGTCTGCTGTGTAGCTGAACACACTGTCTGTCTGCTGTGTAGCTGAACACACTGTCTGTCTGCTGTGTAGCTGAACACACTATCTGTCTGCTGTGTAGCTGAACACACTGTCTGCTGTGTAGCTGAACACACTGTCTGTCTGCTGTGTAGCTGAACACACTGTCTGTCTGCTGTGTAGCTGAACACACTGTCTGTCTGCTGTGTAGCTGAACACACTGTCTGTCTTCTGTGTAGCTGAACACACTGTCTGTCTGTCTGTCTGTCTGTCTGTCTGCTGTGTATCATGGGTCTTTCCACAATACGTGATTATGCCAGTGATCAATTTGCCATTTTGGGAATATCAATAGTCATCGGCTTCCCTGATTGGCCAACCCAACTTATCGGCTTTGTTCATAGGCCAAGCTTTGTGTAAAATTTGTACCGCCAAACCAATATAAGCGATGTATAACGCAGACATTTTGGTTCCTGCTGTTTTTAAGATTTGGTATTTAATGTATCTTGATTGATATACAGAGTGAGCAATGTTCTGCTGGACGGTACATCTGAGTGGAGGACCAGACACATCCGGTTGTGTTGCTGTTGCAGTGAAGCACAAAGTGTTCACCTTTGGAGGACGTTGTGATGTAAACCGTGATCAGATGGATGTGAACGTCTTCAACACAGTGTCTCTGCGCTGGAGGAAGTTGACCCCAGAGACAAATGGAAGAGGAGAAGGTCACCTTGAGGGTCCCTCCTATCGCCCCGGCCACACAGCTGTGCTAATAGAATATGTTGTCTACATCTGGGGAGGCTACGGTGGAGGGGAATACTGTAACATGCTTTATTCATTTGATGTGGACACCCATATGTGGGTCAGAACCAAGGCTTCTGGGACTGTTCCTGAAGGGCGGGGCTACCACTCAGCCTGTGTCTTGGAGAAGGTCATGTATGTCTATGGAGGATACCACCAAATGAATGAACGCAATAATGACATCTACAAGTTGGACTCCACCACAATGGTCTGGACTTTAATTAACACCAGAGGAACGCCACCACATGCTTCATCAAGTCACTCTTCCACCATCATCGGGACAAAGATGTTTGTATTTGGGGGCTGTGGGGGGTCTGGGATCTCCTACAACAACATCAGTGTGTTTGACACAGAGACCAGCTGTTGGCTGAGCACGCCTTCTGCACGGCTTCTTCCAGAAGGACGCTGGGGTCATTCAGCCTTTACCTTCAATGGAGAGCTGTACATATATGGTGGTTACAACTTTGATGATGTGTGGAAATACAATCTAGAGTCATTCTCCTGGAAGAAGGTCGAGCCCAAGGGGAAACGCCCAACTCAGATGTCTTCCATTGCCTGTTGCATGGTGGGAGATTGTGTCTTCCTCTTTGATAGATGGAACGACCTGATTATCTTAGACCCAAGTCCTCGTCTCAAGACGCTATGCAAGCTGGCAGTTATTCAGTACGGTCTGGATCAGTCTGAACTCACGCACGACATCAGGTGGGAACTGGCAGCCATGACTACAGTGGCCAAGATATAAGTCTGCAAAAACATAAAATTGTGTAAAATAGTATAAAATGTCCAGCTGGCACAGATGCATAAACCACAGATGACTTCAGCTCTGTGTATAAAGTTAGTGGAACCAAAGCATGCTCCTAGTTTGGATTCTGCACCAAAAAAGCACCTCCTTTCTTTTTTTAAGCAATACGTACAGTGACAATTATCACCTTCCCCGCCCGGCTCCCCTCCCCCCACCACGGGTCTATTGGTGTGTGTGTAGACTGTAGACGCTCCACAAAGCTGGTTGCACCACGGTGGGTTTGAACCCACTGCCTCCGTGGTTGCTGGAACTTCACATAATGACAATCCTAGACTAGACTAGTCTTTTGTTTCAACATTTTTTTTTTTACCAGCGGCTTTTTAAGATTTGTTTTTGACTTTTGTGCCTTTATTGACAGTTACAGTAAAGACGGAAAGGGAAGCGGGGGGGAGAGACATGCAGCAAAGGTCGTCATGAGCGGGATTCGAACACGCAACACGCTGTCAGGCCAGAGCCTATTATGTGGCATGCGCCTGGACCACAGAATGTGATGATATATTGTCAAGGAATTTGGGGTGTTAAACATTTAAGAAACACTTCAAGGCGACCTTAGGGCACAGCTGTGGGTTGGAAAACACAGCTGTGGCTTACTGCGCTCTCTTATCTGTTATAAATCTGGGCTTGTGTTTTCCTCCCTCTTATAATAGCTCTGAGGACCTGTTGTAAATACTTATTGCCTTAAGACGTTCCCATGCATGGTAGGGGTGGAGACTTCATTGACTATAACTAGGCTGTCTACTCACACATGGGTGTGACACACGGCTGTGGGTTTTTCCATTACATGTCATTGTGGTATACATTGAATGTAAGTTGTGTGCTCTCCATTGATGGTACCTCAATAATAATTATTCAATCTTTAAAACGCTTCTTTGCCTCAATTGATTTGTCTCTTCTCTTTACTGAACTGAGTTCCCAATACAGAATTGCATGGACAATATGATGATGCTTGGTCATAAGAGAGCCCCTCACTTCACATGAGTGTGATTTTATTTTTTGCTAATTTTTTTTTTTACCTCTTTTTCTCCACAATCCAGTAGTTATCTTGTTATTGGGGAAAGTCCATAATATGTCTTGAAATGTCACTGCCATATTCATGTATTCTCTGGAGACATGACTGTTGGCCTACACATCTTTCACAATGTGTCCGTGTAACAGTCTGTGCAACGGAAGCGTTGATAATGTGCAGAAAACTACAACGGGTGTTTGCACCAATGGGGCCCCCTTTGTCCATATATGTTTTTGAGGGGCGCTAGCACCTCCAACGTCTGCCTTTCAGACATGACGTCATGCTGCAGCCAAGTCTATGGACTTTTGATGTTTGTCTCACAAATGCTCCCCCAAAAAGCAACACATTCCCACTCGCGACGTCATGTGGCAGCCACAGTGGGCGCCCCTCACTTCACACACTCTGAACACACTGTCTGTCTGCTGTGTAGCTGAACACACTGTCTGTCTGCTGTGTAGCTGAACACACTGTCTGTCTGCTGTGTAGCTGAACACACTGTCTGTCTGCTGTGTAGCTGAACACACTGTCTGTCTGCTGTGTAGCTGAACACACTGTCTGTCTGCTGTGTAGCGTGGGTCTTTCCACAATACGTGATTATGCCAGTGATCAATTTGCCATTTTGGGAATATCAATAGTCATCGGCTTCACTGATTGGCCAACCCAACTTATCGGCTTTGTTCATAGGCCAAGCTTTGCGTAACATTTGTACCGCCAAACCAATATAAGTGATGTATAACGCGGACATTCTGGACTCTGCTGTTTTTAAGATTTGTTATTGTCTCCACCAGGCCGAAGGCATGGGGAGAGAGTATGTTTTGCACTCCGTCCGTCCGTGTGTCCGTGTGTCCGTGTGTCCGTGTGTCCGTGTGTCCGTCCGTGACAAGCTAATCTCGGCCACCGTTAACCCGGTCGATGCCACATTTTGCACACACACTCCCTGGATGCCAACGATGAACCTCTGCCCCAAGATTTCCAGAACGGCCTGTTATAGCGCCACCAGGAGGCCGCTTTGTGCAAAACAAGTTTTTGCACAGTACACCTACAGATTTTGTCCAAAAATCCCGCAAATCGTTACACAGTATCTCCATAGTCATGTGCTCAAGACGGATGTGTCTGATATTTCATATTCCATCCTAATTGGCTAACATTGGCTTTCAAATTTTGCAGGATTGGCCTGTTTTGAACAAAAAACCTCAAATCATGAACGCAGCGTGCAATTTCACGTGAAATCTTTCACGCACTTTCCTACTAGGCTGAGGAATATAGCCCACCCATTTCACATTGCCCTGTTATAGCGCCACCAACAGGTGGATTGTGCATGCGTGCCATCAACACGGATCTGCACCATTTCCCATATTCCATCCTGATTGGCAAAGATTGGAACAAACAAACAAAAAACATGTTTATATTACTCCTAAATATTCCTATCCTCCTGGTGGAGACCTGTGCCCAGAAGGGCACTTTTTCTAGTTTAATTTATCTTCATTGATATACAGAGTGAGCAATGATCTGCTGGATGGTACATCTGAGTGGAGGACCAAACACATCCTGTCCTGTTGCTGTTGCAGTGAAGGATGAAGTGTTCACCTTTGGAGGATGTGATGTAAACCGTGATCAGATGGATGTGAACGTCTTCAACACAGTGTCTCTGCGCTGGAGGAAGTTGACCCCAGAGACAAATGGAAGAGGAGAAGCTCACCTTGAGGGTCCCTCCTATCGCCGAGGCCACACAGCTGTGCTAATAGAATATGTTGTCTACATCTGGGGAGGCTGCTATGGAGGGGAGTACTGTAACATGCTTTATGCATTTGATGTGGACACCCATCTGTGGGTCAGAACCAAGGCTTCTGGGACTGTTCCTGAAGGGAGGGGCAACCACTCAGCCTGTGTCTTGGGGAATGTCATGTATGTCTATGGAGGATGCAACCAAATGAATGAACGCAATAATGACATCTTCAAGTTGGACTCCACCACAATGGTCTGGACTTTAATGAACACCAGAGGAACGCCACCACATGCTTCATCAAGTCACTCTTCCAGCATCATCGGGACAAAGATGTTTGTATTTGGGGGGTCTGGGATCTCCGACAACAACATCAGTGTGTTTGACACAGAGACCAGCTGTTGGCTGAGCATGCCTTCTGCACAGCTTCTTCCAGAAGGACGCTATTGGCATTCAGCCTTTACCTTCAATGAAGAGCTGTACATATATGGTGGTTACATCTCAAACCAGTTATCCAATGATCTGTGGAAATACAATTTAGAGTCCTGCTCCTGGAAGAAGGTCGAGCCCATGGGGAAACGCCCAACTCAGATGTATTCCATTGGCTGTTGCATGGTGGGAGATCGTGTCTTCCTCTTTGATAGATGGAACAACCCCGCTGGTGACCTGTTTATCTTAGACCTAAGTCCTAGTCTTAAGACCTTATGCAAGCTGGCAGTTATTCAGTACGGTCTGGATCAGTCTGAACTCACGCACAACATCAGGTGGGAACTGGCAGCCATGACTAATAGTCAAGAAATCAGTCAAGGTCTAAAATAAAAATAAAATAGTTCAAAATGTCCAGCTGGCACAGATTAATTAACCACAGATGACTTGAGCTCTGTCTATAAAGATATCTCTGTATTTTACAGTGGAACCAAATAATGCTTCTTATTTGGAACCTGCACCAATTAAGAACCTCCTTTCTTCTATTGAGGGGCGCTAGCCTCTCCCCTGCCCAGCTTTGTGGGTCTGTGTGAACTCAAACATTGGCTGACGATTGGCTGATCACCCCATTGCGATGATTTGATTGGCTGAGCAAAGTTCATAAATAAAAGTGATGGCAGAAAAGTGAAGACGCCCAATGTGATTGGCCGGAATGACTCTTATGGCGATATGATTGGCTGATCACGGAATGTGATGTGTGATGATAAGTGTGCACCTCACTTCACACAAGTGTGATTCCTTGGTGGGGAATAAGTACGGCAACAATTATCACCTTCCCTGCCCGGCTCCCCTCCCCCCACCACGGGTCTATTGGTGTGTGTGTGTAGACTGTAGACGCTCCACAAAGCTGGTTGCACCACGGTGGGTTTGAACCCACTGCCTCCGTGGTTGCTGGAACTGCAGATAATGACAACCCTAGACTAGACTAGTCTTTTGTTTCAACATTCTTTTTTTTTTACCAGCGGCTTTTTAAGATTAGTTTTTGGCTTTTGTGCCTTTATTGACAGTTACAGTGAAGACGGAAAGGGAAGCGGGGGGGAGAGACATGCAGCAAAGGTCGTCATGAGCGGGATTCGAACACGCGACACGCTGTCAGGCCAGAGCCTATTATGTGGCATGCGCCTGGACCACAGAATGTGATGATATATGATGATGCTTGGTCATAAGAGAGCCCCTCACTTCACATGAGTGTGATGTTAGTTTTTGCTTCTTTTTTTTTACCTCTTTTTCTTCACAATTCAGTAGTTATCTTGTTATTGGGGAAAGTCCATAATATGTCTTGAAATGTCACTGCCATATTCATGTATTCTCTGGAGACATGACTGTTGGCCTACACAGCTTTCACAATGTGTCCGTGTAACAGTCTGTGCAACGGAAGCGTTGATAATGTGTTTGCACCAACGGGTGTTTGCACCAATGGGGCTCCCTTCGTCCATATATGTTTTTGAGGGGCGCTAGCGCCTCCAACGTCTGGCTTTCAGACATGACGTCATGCTGCAGCCAAGTCTATGGACTTTTGATGTTTGTCTCACACATGCTCCCCCAAAAAGCAACACGCCCCCACTCGCGACGTCATGTGGCAGCCACAGTGGGCGCCCCTCACTTCACACACGCTGAACACACTGTCTGTCTGCTGTGTAGCTGAACACACTGTCTGTCTGCTGTGTAGCTGAACACACTGTCTGTCTGTTATGAAGCTGAACACACTGTCTGTCTGCTGTGTAGCTGAACACACTGTCTGTCTGCTGTGTAGCTGAACACACTGTCTGTCTGCTGTGTAGCTGAACACACTGTCTGTCTGCTGTGTAGCTGAACACACTGTCTGTCTGCTGTGTAGCTGAACACACTATCTGTCTGCTGTGTAGCTGAACACACTGTCTGCTGTGTAGCTGAACACACTGTCTGTCTGCTGTGTAGCTGAACACACTGTCTGTCTGCTGTGTAGCTGAACACACTGTCTGTCTTCTGTGTAGCTGAACACACTGTCTGTCTGTCTGTCTGTCTGCTGTGTATCATGGGTCTTTCCACAATACGTGATTATGCCAGTGATCAATTTGCCATTTTGGGAATATCAATAGTCATCGGCTTCCCTGATTGGCCAACCCAACTTATCGGCTTTGTTCATAGGCCAAGCTTTGTGTAACATTTGTACCGCTAAACCAATATAAGCGATGTATAACGCAGACATTTTGGTTCCTGCTGTTTTTAAGATTTGGTATTTAATTTATCTTGATTGATATACAGAGTGAGCAATGTTCTGCTGGACGGTACATCTGAGTGGAGGACCAGACACATCCGGTTGTGTTGCTGTTGCAGTGAAGCACAAAGTGTTCACCTTTGGAGGACGTTGTGATGTAAACCGTGATCAGATGGATGTGAACGTCTTCAACACAGTGTCTCTGCGCTGGAGGAAGTTGACCCCAGAGACAAATGGAAGAGGAGAAGGTCACCTCGAGGGTCCCTCCTATCGCCCCGGCCACACAGCTGTGCTAATAGAATATGTTGTCTACATCTGGGGAGGCTACGGTGGAGGGGAATACTGTAACATGCTTTATTCATTTGATGTGGACACCCATATGTGGGTCAGAACCAAGGCTTCTGGGACTGTTCCTGAAGGGCGGGGCTACCACTCAGCCTGTGTCTTGGAGAAGGTCATGTATGTCTATGGAGGATACCACCAAATGAATGAACGCAATAATGACATCTACAAGTTGGACTCCACCACAATGGTCTGGACTTTAATTAACACCAGAGGAACGCCACCACATGCTTCATCAAGTCACTCTTCCACCATCATCGGGACAAAGATGTTTGTATTTGGGGGCTGTGGGGGGTCTGGGATCTCCTACAACAACATCAGTGTGTTTGACACAGAGACCAGCTGTTGGCTGAGCACGCCTTCTGTACGGCTTCTTCCAGAAGGACGCTGGGGTCATTCAGCCTTTACCTTCAATGGAGAGCTGTACATATATGGTGGTTACAACTTTAATGATGTGTGGAAATACAATCTAGAGTCATTCTCCTGGAAGAAGGTCGAGCCCAAGGGGAAACGCCCAACTCAGATGTCTTCCATTGCCTGTTGCATGGTGGGAGATTGTGTCTTCCTCTTTGATAGATGGAACGACCTGATTATCTTAGACCCAAGTCCTCGTCTCAAGACGCTATGCAAGCTGGCAGTTATTCAGTACGGTCTGGATCAGTCTGAACTCACGCACGACATCAGGTGGGAACTGGCAGCCATGACTACAGTGGCCAAGATATAAGTCTGCAAAAACATAAAATTGTGTAAAATAGTATAAAATGTCCAGCTGGCACAGATGCATAAACCACAGATGACTTCAGCTCTGTGTATAAAGTTAGTGGAACCAAAGCATGCTCCTAGTTTGGATTCTGCACCAAAAAAGCACCTCCTTTCTTTTTTTAAGCAATACGTACAGTGACAATTATCACCTTCCCCGCCCGGCTCCCCTCCCCCCACCACGGGTCTATTGGTGTGTGTGTAGACTGTAGATGCTCCACAAAGCTGGTTGCACCACGGTGGGTTTGAACCCACTGCCTCCGTGGTTGCTGGAACTTCACATAATGACAACCCTAGACTAGACTAGTCTTTTGTTTCAACATTATTTTTTTTTACCAGCGGCTTTTTAAGATTTGTTTTTGGCTTTTGTGCCTTTATTGACAGTTACAGTGAAGACGGAAAGGGAAGCGGGGGGGAGAGACATGCAGCAAAGGTCGTCATGAGCGGGATTCGAACACGCGACACGCTGTCAGGCCAGAGCCTATTATGCGGCATGGGCCTGGACCACAGAATGTGATGATATATGATGATGCTTGGTCATAAGAGAGCCCCTCACTTCACATGAGTGTGATGTTAGTTTTAGCTTCTTTTTTTCTTTACCTCTTATTCTCCACAATTCAGTAGTTATCTTGTTATTGGGGAAAGTCCATAATATGTCCTGAAATGTCACTGCCATATTCATGTATTCTCTGGAGACATGACTGTTGGCCTACACAGCTTTCACAATGTGTCCGTGTAACAGTCTGTGCAACGGAAGCCTTGATAATGTGCAGAAAACTACAACGGGTGTTTGCACCAATGGGGCCCCCTTCGTCCATGTATGTTTTTGAGGGGCGCTAGCACCTCCAACGTCATGCTGCAGCCAAGTCTATGGACTTTAGATGTTTGTCTCACACATGCTCCCCCAAAAAGCAACACATTCCCACTCGCGACGTCATGTGGCAGCCACAGTGGGCGCCCCTCACTTCACACACTCTGAACACACTGTCTGTCTGCTGTGTAGCTGAACACACTGTCTGTCTGCTGTGTAGCTGAACACACTGTCTGTCTGCTGTGTAGCTGAACACACTGTCTGTCTGCTGTGTAGCTGAACACACTGTCTGTCTGCTGTGTAGCTGAACACACTGTCTGTCTGTCTGCTGTGTAGCTGAACACACTGTCTGTCTGCTGTGTAGCGTGGGTCTTTCCACAATACGTGATTATGCCAGTGATAAATTTGCCATTTTGGGAATATCAATAGTCATCGGCTTCCCTGATTGGCCAACCCAACTTATCGGCTTTGTTCATAGGTCAAGCTTTGCGTAACATTTTTACCGCCAAACCAATATAAGCGATGTATAACGCGGACATTCTGGACTCTGCTGTTTTTAAGATTTGGTATTTAATTTATCTTGATTGATATACAGAGTGAGCAATGTTCTGCTGGACGGTACATCTGAATGGAGGACCAAACACATCCGGTTGTGTTGCTGTTGCAGTGAAGCACAAAGTGTTCACCTTTGGAGGATGTGATGTAAACCGTGATCAGATGGATGTGAAAGTCTTCAACACAGTGTCTCTGCACTGGAGGAGGTTGACCCCAGAGACAAATGGAAGAGGAGAAGTTCACCTTGAGGGTCCCTCCTATCGCCCCGGCCACACAGCTGTGCTAATAGAATATGTTGTCTACATCTGGGGAGGCTGCTATGGAGGGGAGTACTGTAACATGCTTTATGCATTTGATGTGGACACCCATCTGTGGGTCAGAACCATGGCTTCTGGGACTGTTCCTGAAGGGAGGGGCTACCACTCAGCCTGTGTCTTGGAGAAGGTCATGTATGTCTATGGAGGATACAACCAAATGAATGAACGCAATAATGACATCTACAAGTTGGACTCCACCACAATGGTCTGGACTTTAATTAACACCAGAGGAACGCCACCACATGCTCCATCATGTCACTCTGCCACCATCCTCGGGACAAAGATGTTTGTATTTGGGGGCCGTGGGGGGCCTGGGATCTCCTACAACATCAGTGTGTTTGACACAGAGACCAGCTGTTGGCTGAGCACGCCTTCTGCACAGCTTCTTCCAGAAAGACGCAGTGGTCATGCAGAATTCACCTTCAATGGAGAGCTGTACATATATGGTGGTTACATCTCGAACCAGTTATCCAATGATCTGTGGAAATACAATTTAGAGTCCTGCTCCTGGAAGAAGGTTGAGCCCAAGGGGAAACGCCCAACTCAGATGTATTCCATTGCCTGTTGCATGGTGGGAGATCGTGTTTTCCTCTTTGATAGATGGAACAACCCCGCTGGTGACCTGTTTATCTTAGACCTAAGTCCTAGTCTTAAGACGCTATGCAAGCTGGCAGTTATTCAGCACGGTCTGGATCTGTCTGAACTCACGCACAACATCAGGTGGGAACTGGCAGCCATGACTAATAGTCAAGAAATCAGTCAAGGTCTAAAATAAAAATAAAATAGTTCAAAATGTCCAGCTGGCACAGATTAATTAACCACAGATGACTTGAGCTCTGTCTATAAAGATATCTCTGTATTTTACAGTGGAACCAAAGAATGCATCTTATTTGGAACCTGCACCAATTAAGAACCTCCTTTCTTCTATTGAGGGGCGCTAGCCTCTCCCCTGCCCAGCTTTGTGGGTCTGTGTGAACTCAAACATTGGCTGACGATTGGCTGATCACCCCATCGCGATGATTTGATTGGCTGAGCAAAGTTCATAAATAAAAGTGATGGCAGAAAAGTGAAGACGCCCAATGTGATTGGCCAGAATGACTCTTATGGCGATATGATTGGCTGATCACGGAATGTGATGTGTGATGATAAGTGTGCACCTCACTTCACACAAGTGTGATTCTTTGGGGGGAATAAGTACGGCAACAATTATCACCTTCCCCGCCCGGCTCCCCTCCCCCCACCACGAGTCTATTGGTGTGTGTGTGTAGACTGTAGACGCTCCACAAAGCTGGTTGCACCACGGTGGGTTTGAACCCACTGCCTCCGTGGTTGCTGGAACTTCACATAATGACAACCCTAGACTAGACTAGTCTTTTGTTTCAACATTATTTTTTTTTACCAGCGGCTTTTTAAGATTTGTTTTTGGCTTTTGTGCCTTTATTGACAGTTACAGTGAAGACGGAAAGGGAAGCGGGGGGGAGAGACATGCAGCAAAGGTCGTCATGAGCGGGATTCGAACACGCGACACGCTGTCAGGCCAGAGCCTATTATGTGGCATGCGCCTGGACCACAGAATGTGATGATATATGATGATGCTTGGTCATAAGAGAGCCCCTCACTTCACATGAGTGTGATTTTAGTTTTTGCTTCTTTTTTTTTACCTCTTTTTCTCCACAATTCAGTAGTTATCTTGTTATTGGGGAAAGTCCATAATATGTCTTGAAATGTCACTGCCATATTCATGTATTCTCTGGAGACATGACTGTTGGCCTACACAGCTTTCACAATGTGTCCGTGTAACAGTCTGTGCAACGGAAGCGTTGATAATGTGCAGAAAACTACAACGGGTGTTTGCACCAATGGGGCCCCCTTCGTCCATATATGTTTTTGAGGGGCGCCAGCGCCTCCAACGTCTGGCTTTCAGACATGATGTCATGCTGCAGCCAAGTCTATGGACTTTTGATGTTTGTCTCACACATGCTCCCCCAAAAAGGAGCACGCCCCCACTCGTGACGTCATGTGGCAGCCACAGTGGGCGCCCCTCACTTCACACACGCTGAACACACTGTCTGTCTGCTGTGTAGCTGAACACACTGTCTGTCTGCTGTGTAGCTGAACACACTGTCTGTCTGCTGTGTAGCTGAACACACTGTCTGTCTGCTGTGTAGCTGAACACACTGTCTGTCTGCTGTGTAGCTGAACACACTGTCTGTCTGCTGTGTAGCTGAACACACTGTCTGCTGTGTAGCTGAACACACTGTCTGTCTGCTGTGTAGCTGAACACACTGTCTGTCTGCTGTGTAGCTGAACACACTGTCTGTCTGTCTGCTGTGTATCATGGGTCTTTCCACAATACGTGATTATGCCATTGATCAATTTGCCATTTTGGGAATATCAATAGTCATCGGCTTCCCTGATTGGCCAACCCAACTTAACGGCTTTGTTCATGGGCCAAGCTTTGCGTAACATTTGTACCGCCAAACCAATATAAGCGATGTATAACGCGGACATTCTGGACTCTGCTGTTTTTAATACTTGGTATTTAATTTATCTTGATTGATATACAGAGTGCGCAATGTTCTGCTGGACGGTACATCTGAGTGGAGGACCAGACACATCCGGTTGTGTTGCTGTTGCAGTGAAGGATGAAGTGTTCACCTTTGGAGGACGTTGTGATGTAAACCGTGATCAGATGGATGTGAACGTCTTCAACACAGTGTCTCTGCGCTGGAGGAAGTTGACCCCAGAGACAAACGGAAGAGGAGAAGGTCACCTTGAGGGTCCCTCCTATCACCACGGCCACACAGCTGTGCTAATAGAATATGTTGTCTACATCTGGGGAGGCCACAATGGAGGGGAGTACTGTAACATGCTTTATGCATTTGATGTGGACACCCATCTGTGGGTCAGAACCAAGGCTTCTGGGACTGTTCCTGAAGGGCGGGGCTACCACTCAGCCTGTGTCTTGGAGAAGGTCATGTATGTCTATGGAGGATACAAGCAAATGTTTGAACGCAATAATGACATCTACAAGTTGGACTCCACCACAATGGTCTGGACTTTAATTAACACCAGAGGAACGCCACCACATGCTTCATCACATCACTCTGCCACCATCATCGGGACAAAGATGTTTGTATTTGGGGGCTGTGGGCGGTCTTGGGTCTCCTACAACACCATCAGTGTGTTTGACACAGAGACCAGCTGTTGGCTGAGCACGCCTTCTGCACGGCTTCTTCCAGGACGACGCTGGGGTCATGCAGCCTTTACCTTCAATGGAGAGCTGTACATATTTGGTGGTTTCACCTCGAACCAGTTATCCAATGATCTGTGGAAATACAATTTAGGGTCCTGCTCCTGGAAGAAGGTTGAGCCCAAGGGGAAACACCCACCTCAGATGTCTTCTATTGCCTGTTGCATGGTGGGAGATTGTGTCTTCCTCTTTGATAGATGGAACAACCCCGCTGGTGACCTGTGTATCTTAGACCTAAGTCCTAGTCTTAAGACCTTATGCAAGCTGGCAGTTATTCAGTACCATCTGGATCAGTCTGAACTCACACACGACATCAGGTGGGAACTGGCAGCCATGACTACAGTAGTGAAGAACTCGGTCGATCCAGGTGAAAAAATAAAATAAAATAAAATGTTATAAAATTGCCCGCTGGCACAGATGAATAAAACCACAGACAACTTGTGCTAACTCCATAATGTTCTGCTGTATTTTACATTGGAGACAGAATGCCTCTTTTTTGGAACCTGCACCAAATTGTGATGCAAAACATTTTGTTATCCGTCCTAACAGTCCGTCAGCCATTAGTTGGACAACACGGTCGCTCCCGCCATGCACGGCCGTTACAACTAACATGTGGCCGGGTTAAAACTCACCCGTGGCTCCCGACATGCGCGGCAGGTTAAAACTATCCTGTGGCATGGTAAAAGTCCGACCTGGGTGTGGCAGGTTTAGGGTATGGGTTTTGGGTACGGTGTCGGACTCATGACTGTAGGACTGTAGGACCAAACACATGCTCCCCACCAAATTGGCACTTTTTGACCCAGGTATAGTAATACCATGATATCCCTATTTTAAGGCTAGGGTACTTGGTTCTCTGTTTTTTTTCGAATATATGAGAAGTTCAGCTGTTAGGGCCGATTCATACTCCTATTTTAGAGCCGAATAAAAGTCGGTTCGGCTCTGTAGAGCCTACAATGTGACGTCATTTGGCTCTGTAGAGCCTACAATGTGACGTCATTTGGCTCTGTAGAGCCTACAATGTGACGTCATTTGGCTCTGTAGAGCCTACAATGTGACGTCATTTGGCTCTGTAGAGCCTACAATGTGACGTCATTTGGCTCTGTAGAGCCTACAATGTGACGTCATTTGGCTCTGTAGTGCCTACAATGTGACGTCATTTGGCTCTGTAGAGCCTACAATGTGACATCATTTGGCTCTGTAGAGCCTACAATGTGACGTCATTTGGCTCTGTAGAGCCTACAATGTGACGTCATTTGGCTCTGTAGTGCCTACAATGTGACGTCATTTGGCTCTGTAGTGCCTACAATGTGACGTCATTGGGCTCTGTAGAGCCTACAATGTGACGTCATTTGGCTCTGTAGAGCCTACAATGTGACGTCATTTGGCTCTGTAGAGCCTACAATGTGACGTCATTTGGCTCTGTAGTGCCTACAATGTGACGTCATTGGGCTCTGTAGAGCCTACAATGTGACGTCATTTGGCTCTGTAGAGCCTACAATGTGACGTCATTTGGCTCTGTAGAGCCTACAATGTGACGTCATTTGGCTCTGTAGAGCCTACAATGTTACGTCATTTGGCTCTGTAGAGCCTACAATGTGACGTCATTTGGCTCTGTAGAGCCTACAATGTGACGTCATTTGGCTCTGTAGAGCCTACAATGTGACGTCATTTGGCTCTGTAGAGCCTACAATGTGACGTCATTTGGCTCTGTAGAGCCTACAATGTGACGTCATTTGGCTCTGTAGAGCCTACAATGTTACGTCATTTGGCTCTGTAGAGCCTACAATGTGACGTCATTTGGCTCTGTAGAGCCTACAATGTGACGTCATTTGGCTCTGTAGAGCCTACAATGTGACGTCATTTGGCTCTGTAGAGCCTACAATGTGACGTCATTTGGCTTACTGAAAAGACCGAAATCATTTGGGCACTACAGCGCCGAGACAGCGGTAAAATAGGAGTATGAATCGGCCCTTAGTGTATGTGCACGAACTTTGTCCTAAACAAACATAAAACACGTCCACTGTCCACTGGGATTTCTACAAATGCCTTCATCTCGGCTTCCGTGCTTCCTTCTGCGTGTTTTCAGAGACCTGCTGTATTCAGCTGCCAATACTAACAGAACGCATTGTGACAATGTTGCTGGGTTTATTTTTATTTATTTTTTGCAGATGTGTATCAACTACACATATTCATTGAGATTTATTGTTTTTTTCTTCTTTTTTTTTACACAATCTAATCGTTTACTCACAAAACAATTATTTTGAATGAAAACAAATTAAAACAGAAAGCTAAAAGTATGTACCGGTATATTTGCAATAGCAAAAAAAATAAACTTTAAACAGAGAGAAAATATGTATTTTGAATGAAAATGAATGAAAACGAATCGTTTGCGAATTAAGTACATTGTTGTGATTGCAAAAGCCTTGTATATCTCAAAGACGTCTCTCCATCAATCAGATATGAATGAATCAACATACTTGGGGTCGCGAGACAGACAGACTGACTGTGAACTTGTAGATCAGCTATTTTCCAACAATATTTTAACAACACATTGTATAAAGCATTCTTATGTAATCCAAGAGTAGCCCATTTCCTTATTGCTGAATCTGATTGCAATGTATAGGCTATATTTCGATAGCCTACATAAGGCCATTGACTCTCTTTGGTGGATGAGGAGGGGGTTAAGAAAGTTTCCAGGCTGTCACTCGGACTCCGATTGGCCAATGGAGAGGCATCTTAAATCTTTCAGTGTAGGACTCGCCTTGTGACCTTTCACCCCCCCACAAAAAAAGTCGGAGAGTAAAAAAGAAAAAAAAAACTTTTTTGAGAAGGAAAAAAGTTTTTTTATTTTATTTTATTCCTCGGACCACTGGAAGAATGTTATGGACAGAGTTCAAGTAATCTGTGCCAGCGGGCCGTTTTATACTGTTTATTATTTCACCTGGACTAGGCATAACATATTCTGAATTACCAAAAAGAGGACACATGCACAGGCGCGTGCATGTGCACGCGTGCATGTGCACGTGAAAGTGCACATCGTGCATATGCATGTGTGGTTCCGTTTGAATTAAATTAATTTGTCAAAAAAGTTTGGCTCCTAAATTTGATCAAATATGCTCTATATTAGTTATGTGTTTATTTAAAGCAGTGGCTCTCAAAGGTGTGATCCAGGGACCCTCATGGGTCTGTAACTCTGAGAGTGTAACACATGGACCCAAATGGACCCTTACAGGTCTGTAACTCTGAGAGTGTACAAATGGAACCAACTCATGGACCCTTACAGGTCTGTAACTCTGAGAGTGTAACACATGGACCCAAATGGACCCTTACAGGTCTGTAACTCTGAGAGTGTACAAATGGAACCAACTCATGGACCCTTACAGGTCTGTAACTCTGAGAGTGTAACACATGGACCCAAATGGACCCTTACAGGTCTGTAACTCTGAGAGTGTAACACATGGACCCAAATGGACCCTTACAGGTCTGTAACTCTGAGAGTGTAACACATGGACCCAAATGGACCCTTACAGGTCTGTAACTCTGAGAGTGTAACACATGGACCCAAATGGACCCTTACAGGTCTGTAACTCTGAGAGTGTAACACATGGACCCAAATGGACCCTTACAGGTCTGTAACTCTGAGAGTGTAACGCATGGACCCAAATGGACCCTTACAGGTCTGTAACTCTGAGAGTGTAACACATGGACCCAAATGGACCCTTACAGGTCTGTAACTCTGAGAGTGTAACACATGGACCCAAATGGACCCTTACAGGTCTGTAACTCTGAGAGTGTAACACATGGACCCAAATGGACCCTTACAGGTCTGTAACTCTGAGAGTGTAACACATGGACCCAAATGGACCCTTACAGGTCTGTAACTCTGAGAGTGTAACACATGGAACCAACTCATGGACCCTTACAGGTCTGTAACTCTGAGAGTGTAACACATGGACCCAAATGGACCCTTACAGGTCTGTAACTCTGAGAGTGTACAAATGGAACCAACTCATGGACCCTTACAGGTCTGTAACTCTGAGAGTGTAACACATGGACCCAAATGGACCCTTACAGGTCTGTAACTCTGAGAGTGTAACACATGGAACCAACTCATGGACCCTTACAGGTCTGTAACTCTGAGAGTGTAACACATGGACCCAAATGGACCCTTACAGGTCTGTAACTCTGAGAGTGTACAAATGGAACCAACTCATGGACCCTTACAGGTCTGTAACTCTGAGAGTGTAACACATGGACCCAAATGGACCCTTACAGGTCTGTAACTCTGAGAGTGTAACACATGGACCCAAATGGACCCTTACAGGTCTGTAACTCTGAGAGTGTAACACATGGACCCAAATGGACCCTTACAGGTCTGTAACTCTGAGAGTGTAACGCATGGACCCAAATGGACCCTTACAGGTCTGTAACTCTGAGAGTGTAACACATGGACCCAAATGGACCCTTACAGGTCTGTAACTCTGAGAGTGTAACACATGGACCCAAATGGACCCTTACAGGTCTGTAACTCTGAGAGTGTAACGCATGGACCCAAATGGACCCTTACAGGTCTGTAACTCTGAGAGTGTAACACATGGACCCAAATGGACCCTTACAGGTCTGTAACTCTGAGAGTGTAACACATGGACCCAAATGGACCCTTACAGGTCTGTAACTCTGAGAGTGTAACGCATGGACCCAAATGGACCCTTACAGGTCTGTAACTCTGAGAGTGTAACGCATGGACCCAAATGGACCCTTACAGGTCTGTAACTCTGAGAGTGTACAAATGGAACCAACTCATGGACCCTTACAGGTCTGTAACTCTGAGAGTGTAACACATGGACCCAAATGGACCCTTACAGGTCTGTAACTCTGAGAGTGTACAAATGGAACCAACTCATGGACCCTTACAGGTCTGTAACTCTGAGAGTGTAACACATGGACCCAAATGGACCCTTACAGGTCTGTAACTCTGAGAGTGTACAAATGGAACCAACTCATGGACCCTTACAGGTCTGTAACTCTGAGAGTGTACTAGTACAAATGGACCCTTTTATAACTTTTAACTCTGATACTGTACAAATGGAAGCAAATGGGACTCTTATGGGTCCATTTGGTTTTACTCTCAGAGTTATGGGGGTCCTTGAAATTAAAAAGTTTGAGAACCTGTATGCAATATGGCTTATCTTGTACAAAATAATATTGGGTCAATTTAATTTGCAGGACTCACCTCGCGCACAGCTGCCTTGTCTGTGTTGTTGACATGACATGCGCTTGCAGGACAGAACTTTTATTTGTGACAGACACATAGTTCCTTAATTTGCAGACAATACAATCTGCTTCTCATTGGTCAGTCACAAAGCTAAGAAAACAGTAGCCTACTTTTTCTGCATGTCAATGATGAGATAGTTCTATGGCATTACAAGCTTTCCTCACGGAGAGCACAGCAGTCTATCTGCAGCCAGCGAGGCTTTCTCTGCTCTGCGGTCAGGACCAGTGCTGTCAGCACTCAGCGCGCAGCGCATGCAGAGTCATGAATAATACACATTCCGGGGTTCGGGCTGAAAGTCCACCTCTCACAGTGTTTTTCCACTACGAACCATTGAACGTGCATTGTAATACACATTGGTCTGAATGGTCTGTGAGCATAGCGATACACTACAGGCGATACGTGTAAAACCCCGGACATTTGAAGGAATTTATTAAAAAAAACCCGGACTGCCCGGACAGCCCCTCAAAAGAGGACTTGTCCGGGCAAAAGAGGACGTATGGTAAGCCTAACCTGGACTGATTTCTTGACTACTGTACTCATGCCTGCCAGTTCCCACCTGATGTTGTGTGTGAGTTCAGACTGATCCAGACCGTACTGAATAACTGCCAGCTTGCATAGCGTCTTAAGACTAGGACTTAGGTCTAAGATAAACAGGTCACCAGCGGGGTTGTTCCATCTATCAAAGAGGAAGACACAATCTCCCACCATGAAACAGCACATGAAATACATCTGAGTTGGGCGTTTCCCCTTGGGCTCAACTTTCTTCCAGGAGCAGGACTCTAGATTGAATTTCCACAGATCAATGAGGGTCTTGTTCCAGGTGTGACCACCATATATGTACAGCTCACCATTGAAGGTAAAGGCTGAATGACCCCAGCGTCCTTCTGGAGGTGAAGGTGTGCTCAGCCAACAGCTGGTCTCTGTGTCAAACACACTGATGTAGGAGATCCCAGACCCCCCACAGCCCCCAAATACAAACATCTTTGTCCCGATCATGGTAGCAGAGTGACTTGATGGAGCATGTGGTGGCGTTCCTCTGGTGTTAATTAAAGTCCAGACCATTGTGGTGGAGTCCAACATGTAGATGTCATTATTGCGTACAGACATTTGGTGGTATCCTCCATAGACATACATGACCTTCTCCAAGACACAGGCTGAGTGGTAGCACCTCCCTTCAGGAACAGTCCCAAAAGCCTTGGTTCTGACCCACAGATGGGTGTCCACATCAAATGCATAAAGCATGTTGTACTCCCCTCCACAGGAGCCTCCCCAGATGTAGACAACATATTCTATTAGCACAGCTGTGTGGCCTTGGCGATAGGGGGGACCCTCAACGTGAGCTTCTCCTCTTCCATTAGTTTCTGGGGTCAACTTCCTCCAGCGCAGAGACACTGTGTTGAAGACGTTCACATCCATCTGAACACGGTTTACATCACAACGTCCTCCAAAGGTGAACACTTCATCCTTCACTGCAACAGCAACACAACCGGATGTGTTTGGTCCTCCACTCAGATGTACCGTCCAGCAGAACATTGCTCACTCTGTATTATCAGGTCAGACTTCTTAAATCCTCACTCTGAGAAACAACGGAGTCCCAGATGTCTGCGTTATACATCGCTTATATTGGTTCAGCGACTATAATGTCACGCAATGTTTGGCCTCTCTGTGGCCGGGTGGGGGGAGGAGAATTTCCCACTATTTTTTTTCTTCCCATAGACGTTTCATAAAGTATTTATTTGAAGACCGTTACGCTTCGGAAAAAGCCAACTCGGCTGCTGACGAATCATGTCCTTTTTTCTTCTTTTTAATTATTTGTTCGTCCCAAAAACAAAAACGTTTTATTGACATGATTTTTCGTCTTTGTCTGAGGCTAAACGGCCTTTAAATAAATATATATATATATATATGGGGGGAATGAGCAAGAGATTCTCTTCCGGGCCGTGAAAGGGGGCGGGACCGCGACACTATCGTGGGTGTGTCTGCGGCACACACACACACACACACACACTGTGAACTTCAGCGTGGGCGGACGCGTAGCTCTAATGCGTTTAATTTAGAGCTATGTTACTCTATACTTCCGGAACTGCAGACTAGCCTCTCGTCTTTAGCGTAAATAAAAATAACGTTTTTGCTGCTCACCAAAACAAATGCAGGTTGTGTCATTAGAAAGCCTACTTTCCTTACTGGAAGCACTCTGAGCCCCCAAACCACACGTATAAACGTTACTTTTTGGCAAGAAAGGTATTTTTCCCTTAGTGCTCCCACTAAGGAAAGGGCTTTCTAATGACACAAGCCGCCTTTGTTTTGGTGAGTACGCTAAAGATGTACCAGAGGACGGGAACCCCTTTTGGTATTTTAAGCATTATGTTATACTTTAGCTGTTGAAAATTTGCAGATCTACAAGCTCATAGCACGGCACTCGAAAAATCATGAAAATGTGGCAAAAAAAGCTTTGAATATATATTATTGAGGGAGCGAACGTTTTTAACTCAAATCTTTGCTTCTGGGAGGTCTCTATTTTCAGATGGGGGTCAGCGGCCAATTACATATACAGTAATTGTTGGGGTACTTGACATGAAATAGTTATATATAGGACGTTAGGAACATTGTTTTTTCAGAAGATTGTCTTGAATCGACCTTAGGTGGGTTAAATATGTTTATCAATTGACAGCCCTAGTACTCCATACACAGACAAATATGGCTATGGCAAGACTTCTCCATGTCCGTGGCAAATATTTGAGCAAAGCCAGTGTAGTTACTGACTTGCCAGTCTCAAGGCATTTTTTTTGGAATGGGTAGGACATGGATGTATTTTTTGTGGAAATAGACTACTATTGTTTGAAAAAACATACAAAAGCTGCTTTTGTATGTTGCACAAAAATGTCAGTCCACAGTGAGGACCCTAGGACTGCTGGCATCAAGTTCTCGCCTACAGCCTCCCTGGGTGACAGCAGAGTGGCTCCAGTACCAGGGAAATGTAGAAGTGACAAAGTTACTGGGAAGGTGGAAGAACTTGGGATGAGGGAAGATTTAAAATAAACCGGTAAAATGAGGGATGTCATAGTGGCTAGATTTCCTTCATGGAGGACGCCTGTGCGTTTGTGTAATGTGGGGAGACACTGTCCTTAACAGATGTGGGTCAGGAGGGTCCAGTCACATGGAGTCCAAGAGAACTAGGGGCCCAGTGGTGTAAATAGGTTTTCAATGTAATGGGTCCTGGGACCCAGGGGTGGGTTCCAAAGACATTGTATGAGTCCTCCTTCAACAACATTAGAGTCTGGCATCCCAGAGGGCCCCCAGAGGGTGACAGGATTTGGTCCTTTCTCAATTCAGTGAGTCGCAGGATGCAGGCTATTTGCAACACTGCGTGAAGTATGCTGCAGCTTTCATTTGCTGTGGTTGGATCGCACTTTGTCTGGTACCTCCCCCTTGAGCTTTCCGCCATGGGTGACCCTACCAGGAGCAAAGCTCCAGACGGCATAGCTCTCAGGTTCATTGGAACACACAAGCTTCTCCACCACTACAAGGTGGCGATCCGAGGAGAAGAAAGACTTAAATAGAGAAGGAAAATGTAATGATGGTAATGGGTAGGTGAGGATTAAACATGGTTGTCCTGCCATGATACAGCACCGGCTGGTGAGTTGAAGTACTCCACAAAGTTACTTCTCACAGCGCGAGCCTCTTCATCTGGGTTATTGTTCTCAACAACCGTTCCAGTTGGTCGGAGGGAATCTGGAATCTCCTCTGCCACGTCGGAAGCAGATGACTGCCGGTGCCATCTGAGAAGGTTATGTAGGACAGTGATGGCTCTCACAAGCTTCTCCGCATTCTCCGGGTTCAGTTCAATCACCGTGTGCAAGAGACGGAACTGTGAAGCCATCAAACCAAAGGTCATCTCCACCATCATCCGTGCACGGGACAGACGATAGCACCAACACCAACGCCAGAATTTGCCTGTTTGTCAACATCTTGTCAATGTCACTCCCACTTCACCAACCAAGAACTAGAGGACTACATGCCATTAAATAGGCTTCCGGGTGTGTGTCCCCTCGGGACCGCCCAAAGCCCTGGAAGAAGTCAAATTGTCGGCAGCCGACAACCGAAACTGTCGGCTGCGCAAAATCTTTTTCCGCTCCTGTGTGGAAGGAGGGTCCATATGCCAGGGCTACACGCCAGCGCTGTGTGTGCGTTTAATTTGCCAGATTGTATACGTCGATCCTCGCCTCCCCGTTAATTGGAATGTTAACGAGGAAAGTTCAGGTGGGAGCTCGGAAGCTGTGTGTGTGTGTGTGTGTGTGAAAAATATGTGACAGTGAGAGAGAGGTATCGAAAGATAGATACATGAGAGAGAGAGAGAGAGAGAGAGAGAGAGAGAGAGCTCCATACTGCATCTCGTCAGTGTTGGACGCCCAGCAGGGACAGACTCTACTACAAACAGTCATTATTTCAGCCGCTCTGCCTCCACTAAGTGCTGCTAATTGTTGCACTAAATCCAGCTAATTGTGTCTGAATCCATTTACCTTCTGCTTCTGGCTCACATTCCTGCCGCTGGCGCCTTCATCCAAAAGAGCTGACCTGAGATCAGATTCATACGAGATTTCCACTGGGGGACACACTGGTCTGATTAACCCATTCTGACCTGAGATCAGATTCATATGAGGTTTCCACTGGGGGACACACTGGTCTGATTAACCCATTCTGACCTGAGATCAGATTCATACGAGGTTTCCACTGGACACACACTGGTCTGATTGACCCATTCTGACCCGAGATCAGATTCATACGAGGTTTCCACTGGGACACACACTGGTCTGATTAACCCATTCTGACCTGAGATCAGATTCTAAAAAAAATGTCAGTCGATTTTTCAAAACATAGCAGACCTACAAGCTCGTAGCGCGCCACTCGGTGGCGCGCTATGAGCTTGTAGATCTGCTATTTTTCAATAGCTAAAGCATGACGTGATGCTAACACCAAAATGGGTTAACACAAGGCTCCTTAAATTCACGCACACGTATACGCACCTTTTTGATAGCATGCAAGGCGCGGCGCACACAGGCGTGCACGCACGCACACACACACACACACACACACACACACACACACACACACACCCCGTTGGGAAGAGGAGACCATGCAATGCACCATGGGCATGGGCACGTGTACATGATACAGCGTCTTACCATGGCGAAAGAAATGCAAACATCCTGTAGTACTTTGAACACAGCAAAACAATGTGTCCTGCATGTGTAGAAATCCATATTGTAGGCTGGCGTCGTCAGTATAGCTAAAGTTGTGCGCGTCGCGTCGCGCTATGCGGCAAGTTGTGAGCTTCTAGACGGGCTGTTTTCAGACATGGGCGGAGTTAATGGGGGTGCAGGGGGGGGGCACCGCACCCCCTGGCAAAAAAAAGGGGGGGGGGGGGGGGGGGTCGCAACCCACGGGTTGAGAACCCCTGCTTTAACCCATTCTGAATGGGAACCCATTTTGGTGTTAGCATCATGTTATGCTTTAGCTATTGAAAAATTTGAAAAATCGAAGAAAGACTGACATTTTTAGAATCTGATCTCAGGTCAGAATGGGTTAATCAGACCAGTGTGTGTCCAGTGGAAACCTCGTATGAATCTGATCTCAGGTCAGAATGGGTTAAGAACCACTTCTTTATACCATTTGCATTTCCAACCGGACTTCAGCCTATATAGTTTAATCATCATGGAGTCAGGTGTATAGATTAGCAGAATGGAGGCTTTCACTCTCAAATTAGATCCATGCGTCACCGCGCCCGCCCGCGCCTTCCACACGATTTACTGTGACAATTTAGAGGCGTTTATCCGACGCTCTTTATACCCAGAGCGACTTAATTAGTGCAGCTTCAAAGACAACAAAGGACTGCAGGTAAACGATGATCCCTATAGCATCTGTCTGAAGAAAATAACAAAATGGCTTTTCTTCATTTTTATATATATATATATATATATATATATATATATATATATATATATATATTATCCCACAATTTTGCAACCCATTTTTTCACCCAGTGTCAATTATCTAATGTAATCCTGGGCGCTACACTTCCTCTGCCAACCTGGGGGGGGGGGGGGGACCTCATGCTTCCTTCTATGCATGAGGAGTCCAAGCTGCTCCTTTTCACCTGACAGAGGGCCCGGGCCGGACGTAGCGCGTGGAAGGAACACGTTATTACTCTGCTACATTTATTTTACAGCTTTAGTAGTTAATTTGTAGATTGTGAATATTATTAATGTTTTTGTCCAGAGCCACAGATCCTATATGTCCATATATGGTCATGTGCATGTAGAGATACAGACCAAACTGTGCGCGGGCGGCGGAAAGGTCTGGAGGGACTTCACATCGGAGATCCCCATATATGGGCACAATAGTGACACAGACAGACTGGTACAACGGGTACTCTGACAACGCCCTCGACACTATGAGCGCGGGCGGTGCTTAGACGTCCGCACAGCAGTGTTGTTTTCGTCGACTAAAACTAAGACGAAAAATGTTCGTCGACTGCCTTTTTTCACTGACTAAAACTAAATAAAAACTAATCTATGGTGACTAAAACTAAGACTAAATATACTGACAATTTCGTCAACAAATAAAAACTAGACTAAAATGTTAGGAAGGGACTAGCCTGACCTAAGCAGAGACATTTCTGGTCTAGAGGGGCGGGTCGCGCCTCAGAAATGCGCGCACCCTGATTGGATCTCATCGATCTGTCCGTCACCCCCGGCCCCTCCTCTCCCCCCTAGTGCAGCGCTACGTCACATCATTTAGAGCGACGCCCACCCGGAAGGGTTGACTCCCACTTTTAGACTGGTTCAGCCCACAGCTTTTTCCAGGCTTTCATCTTTCGCGCAGACAAAATGAAAGCCTGGGTATCGAGGCTAGGAAGGGACTAGTGGACAAGAGATCCAGTTTTATGCTGGGTTGCATGCTGAAAATAGCAGATCTACAATCTCTCTTGTGAGATTGTATATCTGCTATTTTCAGCATGCAACCCAAAGTGTAAAATATGTCATTACAACGACATCAAGGCCTGTCAAAACACATTTTAGTCGACTAAATCAACTGTGGATTTAGTCGACTA
The DNA here is from genome assembly GCF_964188405.1 of Protomyctophum parallelum. NCBI lineage: Eukaryota > Metazoa > Chordata > Actinopteri > Myctophiformes > Myctophidae > Protomyctophum > Protomyctophum parallelum. The sequence continues at coordinate 4,007,988 of NC_139718.1, read as the reverse complement.
AAACTAGACTAAACCCTAGAACATTCCAGGTGACTAAAATGTGACTAAAACTAAGTGAAAAATATTCAAGAGACTATGACTAAAACTAAAATAGAAATTTGCTGCCAAAAACAACACTGCTCCCCTTCCCCAGTTCAGCTAGAGAGCATGTGGGATCAATGGAATGGCTGGGAATAATATATAAAGTGAAATGAAGGTGTGGATTATCGTGAGATTTACCATGGCAACCAGCCAATCAGAATCAAGTATTGGGACTAACCGTTTTAGAACTATAGTTTGATGCCATTACTTTTGTATTTTCACTCATGTTTTTGTTCCAGACTTTTAATTGTAACGGGGTATTTCCACATTGCACTATCAATTTAAAGGGATTGTGACATTAAAAAAAAGGTTTTGGAATTGTTCGTATTTTTTTTAATCTCAATTGCACCCAAAAAACGTGAACTTTTAACATTCAGTAGATTTTCTGTGATCTGGGGTTTTCTGGCTCAAACAGGTGCTCTGATTTGCTGGCAGATTGTGATGTAAGATCCTGCAAATCCCATATATGTCAATGGGATTTTCTTTAATGACAGATGTAGTCACTACGACCACAGATTAATGTCCCAAGAAACTAGCTATAGCCTAGCCACAGAGTTTGCTAGCGCTCTGGGAGAACAGAGCAGCTGAATTCTTTGTTTTGATTATAGTTGGTGAACGGTGCTGGTTTAACCCACGGCTAGAAGCCGTTTCAACCAATCAGATTGCTTCCTCTTAACGACCTGTGGTATAATGATACTTCCACCACTGGCGGTCACCCTGCGTTTCATAGCTTCATAGATTTGTTTGACAGCACTATCAGTCTCTGTGCAAATTACATGTTTTTTTGCTGTTTGTTTTCTTGTTTGTTTGTTTTTGTCTTTACAAATTAGCTTTCCGAGTGATGTTTTGAATGTATCTTAAAACATAAATTAAAGTATGTTGGGTAGATGTAGTAACTCTTGAGGACCAAAGGAGTCCAGTCGCTACAGCAGTATCATGTGCGGTGTTTGGGGCTCTTCTTCTTTTCTTTATAATTTTCATCCCACGATTTTGTAACCCATTTTTCACCCCTGTGTCAATCATCTAATGTGACCCTGGGCTCTACACACCCTCCACCAACCTAGTCCCCATATATGGGGGACAAGGGGAGACCAACCTAGTCCCCATATATGGGGGACAAGGGGAGACCAACCTAGTCCCCATATATGGGGGACAAGGGGAGACCAACCTAGTCCCCATTTATGGGGGACAAGGGGAGACCAACCTAGTCCCCATATATGGGGGACAAGGGGAGACCAACCTAGTCCCCATATATGGGGGACAAGGGGAGACCAACCTAGTCCCCATATATGGGGAACAAGGGGAGACCAACCTAGTCCCCATATATGGGGAACAAGGGGAGAGCAACGGACTTTAACTCATGCTTCCTTCATGCCTGAGTGTCCAAGTTGCTCCTTTTACACCCGACAGGGGGGAGTTTCCCTGGTTGGACGTAGCGCGTGGAAGGAACACGTTATTCCAACCAGTTCCTTTCCCCTCCATCAGGCGCCCCGGCTGGCCAGGGGGAGGCAGTTTATAGAGACCAGGATTAATGTATGTTTTTTGTGAGGGTACCTACCCTAGGGGACACGGGGAGAACATGCAAACTCCACACAGAAAGTCCCTTTCGCCAACCCCGCCTTCGGGTATATGGGCACTGATGACGCGGAGGAGAGGACACGCCCACAGCGTCCCGAGCGGGAATCGAACCCAGGACCTTCTAGCTGTGAGGCGACAGTACTACAAACTGTACCAACAACGCTGTGCCCTTTGTTTGGGGCTCTTCTTGACCACTTAACTGTACAGACTGTTCAGAACAGCAGGACACGGCAGAGGGTCATACATGGCTGCCAGTTCCCACCCGATGTCGTGTGGGAGTCCAGCCCGCTCCAGACCGTACTGAATTACCGCCATCTTGCAAAGCGTCTTGAGACTGGGACTGAAGTCCAAGACGAACAGGTCATCATTGGATGTACGCATGTCTCCTTTCACTCCTCCAAAGAGGATGACACGATCTCCCACCATGCAACAGCAGCCCCAACTAATGAAGAATGAGTCGTTCACCTTGGGCTTAACCTCCTTCCAGGAAGAGGTCTCCGGACTGAACTTCCACATCTCTGCCATGATATGTGGAAATGCACCGCCGCATATGTACAGCTCTCCATTGTAGGCGAAGGCTGAGTGATCCCATCGTCCTTCTGGGAGAGGCTGTGCAGAAGGAATGCTGAGCCAGCAGTGGGTCTCTGTGTCAAACACTCTGATGCTGTTATAAGTGTTCAACATGTCCCCACATCCACCATAGACAAACATCTTTGTCCCGATGATGGTAGCAGTGTGAAATGCTGAATATTCCGGCAGAGTTCCACTGGTGTCAATTAAGGACCAGACCATCGTGGCGGTGTCCAGCTTGTAGAGGTCATTAGTGAATACACCCAGCTGCTTCACTCCTCCATAGACATACATGTCCTTCCTCAAGACACAGGCTGAGTGGCCCCTCCTCGCCTCTGGAACGCTCCCAGAGACCTCAGCATTGAGCCATCTGTGGGTGTGGAGGTCAAAGGCATAAAGCATGTTGCTGCAAAGCTCTCCATTTATACACCTTCCACCCCAGATGTAGACAATATCTCCAATGAGCACAGCCGTGTGGTATCGGCGACCACAGGGCACCTCAGGGGGGCGCTCTCCTCCTGTAGTTGTCACTGGCGGCAGCGGCGTGGTCCATCTCAGCGACGCGGTATTGAAGACGCTCACCATGATCGGATCTTCTCTGGCGCTCCTAGGACGACAACTGAAGACGTACACTTTGTGTCCCACCGCTACAGAGGCTACGCCGGGCCCCATTGGGTCTCCCCATTGGGTCTCCCCTTTGGGTCTCCCCATTGGGTCTCCCCGTATCGTCGCTGTACAGTGCAACATCTGACAGACTAGTTAGCTCACTGTTTGAAATGACACCGTCACCACCTTGCTCTGTAACAGAGTTTTCTTGAACATGAGACCATTTATGCAGTACGAGGACAGTCTATGATGTCAGTTTGTGTGACATCATATTTGGTCAGACTTACATCACACGTAATGGAGCCCAAAGGGTTAATTAATGCATGGCATGAATCCCATATCCGAGGGGGCGTGTCGGTGGGCGGACCTCTGACGTCACTCTGACTCAGCCATGACCATGTAGGGAGTTCCCAATGAAGCTACGCCCAAATATGGAGTGTGTAGTCTAATGTCAATGTGTCGTCATGGCACCGGCCGTAAACAAATCAGTCAGCTCCAGGGGGGGGGGGGGGGGGGGCATGCCCATATATGAGCATATACCGATGATGACATCAGACCGCCATCTCCATACGCGAGCACAAAAGAGACGATGATTGACAGCCACAGAGATCCGTTTTTGTCCAGAGCGTAGCTTCAATGGGAACTCCTTATATGGTCATGGCTGAGTCAGAGTGACTGGTGGACACCCTAGATTTGGTGGCTTCATAGATTTGTTTGACAGCACTATCAGTCTTTGTGTAAATTATGTTATTATTGTAAATGATTATGTTTTATGTTGTGTGTTTGTTCTATTGTTTGTCTTTTCAAATTAGCTTTTCGAATGTTGTTTTCAATTCATCCCTAATGCCCATTTCTAAACATAAATAAGGTTGGTAGATGTTAGTAACTCTGAGGACTTCCCGTTTGAGGACCAATGCTTTATCCAGATCTTCTCCCAAAGAACAACATAGACATGTAGTTTATGCTGAGTCATCCAATGCTCCATCAGTCATGGCTGCCAGTTCCCACCTGATGTCGTGTGGGAGTCCGGTCTGCTCCAGTCCGTACTGGATAACCGCCATCTTGCAAAGCGTCTTGAGACTGGGACTGAAGTCCAAGACGAACAGGTCATCATTGGATGTACGCATGTCTCCTTTCACTCCTCCAAAGAGGATGACACGATCTCCCACCATGCAACAGCAGCCCCAACTAATGAAGAATGAGTCGTTCACCTTGGGCTTAACCTCCTTCCAGGAAGAGGTCTCCGGACTGAACTTCCACATCTCTGCCATGATATGTGGAGATGCACCGCCGCATATGTACAGCTCTCCATTGTAGGCGAAGGCTGAGTGAGCCCATCGTCCTTCTGGGAGAGGCTGTGCAGAAGGAATGCTGAGCCAGCAGTGGGTCTCTGTGTCAAACACTCTGATGATATAGATGGTCAACAGGACCCCAAATCCACCATAGACAAACATCTTTGTCCCGATGATGGTAGCAGTGTGAAATGCTGAATATTCCGGCAGAGTTCCACTGGTGTCAATTAAGGACCAGACCATCGTGGCGGTGTCCAGCTTGTAGATGTCATTAGTGAGTCCACCCAGCTGCTTCACTCCTCCATAGACATACATGTCCTTCCTCAAGACACAGGCTGAGTGGCCCCTCCTCGCCTCTGGAACGCTCCCAGAGACCTCAGCATTGAGCCATCTGTGGGTGTCGACGTCAAAGGCATAAAGCATGTTGCTGCAAAGCTCTCCATTTATACACCTTCCACCCCATATGTAGACGGTATCTCCAATGAGCACAGCCGTGTGGTATCGGCGACCACAGGGCACCTCAGGGGGGCGCTCTCCTCCTGTAGTTGTCACTGGCGGCAGCGGCGTGGTCCATCTCAGCGACGCGGTATTGAAGACGCTCACCATGATCGGATCTTCTCTGGCGCTCCTAGGACGACAACTGAAGACGTACACTTTGTGTCCCACCGCTACAGAGGCTACGCCGGGCCCAATTGGGTCTCCCCATTGGGTCTCCCCATTGGGTCTCCCCATTGGGTCTCCCCGTATCGTCGCTGTACAGTGAAACATCTGACAGACTAGTTATCTCACTGTTTGAAATGACACCGTCACCACCTTGCTCTGTAACAGAGTTTTCTTGAACATGAGACCATTTATGCAGTACGAGGACAGTCTATGATGTCAGTTTGTGTGACATCATATTTGGTCAGACTTACATCACACGTAATGGAGCCCAAAGGGTTAATTAATGCATGGCATGAATCCCATATCCGAGGGGGCGTGTCGGTGGGCGGAGCTCTGACGTCACTCTGACTCAGCCATGACCATGTAGGGAGTTCCCAATGAAGCTACGCCCAAATATGGAGTGTGTAGTCTAATGTCAATGTGTCGTCATGGCACCGGCCGTAAACAAATCAGTCAGCTCCAGGGGGGGGGGGGGGGCATGCCCAAATATGAGCATATACCGATGATGACATCAGACCGCCATCTCCATACGCGAGCACAAAAGAGACGATGATTGACAGCCACAGAGATCCGTTTTTGTCCAGAGCGTAGCTTCATTGGGAACTCCTTATATGGTCATGGCTGAGTCAGAGTGACTGGTGGACACCCTAGATTTGATGGCTTCATAGATTTGTTTGACAGCACTATCAGTCTTTGTGTAAATGATGTTATTATTATTGTAAATTATTATGTTTTATGTTGTGTGTTTGTTCTATTGTTTGTTTGTCTTTTCAAATTAGCTTTTCGAATGATGTTTTCAATTCATCCTAAAGCCCATTTTTAAACATAAATAAGGTTGGTAGATGTTAGTACCTCTGAGGACTTCCCGTTTGAGGACCAATGCTTTATCCAGATCTTCTCCCAAAGAACAACATAGACATGTAGTTTATGCTGAGTCATCCAATGCTCCATCAGTCATGGCTGCCAGTTCCCACCCGATGTCGTGTGGGAGTCCAGACCGCTCCAGACCGTACTGGATAACCTCCATCTTGCAAAGCGTCTTGAGACTGGGACTGAGGTCCAAGACGTACAGGCGATCATTGGGTTTGTCTCCTTTACATCCTCCAAAGAGGATGACACGATCCCCCACCATGCAACAGCAGCCCCGACTAATGAAGAATGAGTCGTTCACCTTGGGCTTAACCTCCTTCCAGGAAGAGGTCTCCGGACTGAACTTCCACATGTCATTGCAGGGCCGGGTCTCTGCCATATTTTCAAATGGGGGGTCCACAGACATATAAGTGTTCATTTGGGGGGTCCACAGACATATAAGTGTTCATTTGGGGGGTCCACAGACATATAAGTGTTCATTTGGGGGGTCCACAGACATATAAGTGTTCATTTGGGGGGTCCACAGACATATAAGTGTTCATTTGGGGGGTCCACAGACATATAAGTGTTCATTTGGGGGGTCCACAGACATATAAGTGTTCATTTGGGGGGTCCACAGACATATAAGTGTTCATTTGGGGGGTCCACAGACATATAAGTGTTCATTTGGGGGGTCCACAGACATATAAGTGTTCATTTGGGGGGTCCACAGACATATAAGTGTTCATTTGGGGGGTCCACAGACATATAAGTGTTCATTTGGGGGGTCCACAGACATATAAGTGTTCATTTGGGGGGTCCACAGACATATAAGTGTTCATTTGGGGGGTCCACAGACATATAAGTGTTCATTTGGGGGGTCCACAGACATATAAGTGTTCATTTGGGGGGTCCACAGACATATAAGTGTTCATTTGGGGGGTCCACAGACATATAAGTGTTCATTTGGGGGGTCCACAGACATATAAGTGTTCATTTGGGGGGTCCACAGACATATAAGTGTTCATTTGGGGGGTCCACAGACATATAAGTGTTCATTTGGGGGGTCCACAGACATATAAGTGTTCATTTGGGGGGTCCACAGACATATAAGTGTTCATTTGGGGGGTCCACAGACATATAAGTGTTCATTTGGGGGGTCCACAGACATATAAGTGTTCATTTGGGGGGTCCACAGACATATAAGTGTTCATTTGGGGGGTCCACAGACATATAAGTGTTCATTTGGGGGGTCCACAGACATATAAGTGTTCATTTGGGGGGTCCACAGACATATAAGTGTTCATTTGGGGGGTCCACAGACATATAAGTGTTCATTTGGGGGGTCCACAGACATATAAGTGTTCATTTGGGGGGTCCACAGACATATAAGTGTTCATTTGGGGGGTCCACAGACATATAAGTGTTCATTTGGGGGGTCCACAGACATATAAGTGTTCATTTGGGGGGTCCACAGACATATAAGTGTTCATTTGGGGGGTCCACAGACATATAAGTGTTCATTTGGGGGGTCCACAGACATATAAGTGTTCATTTGGGGGGTCCACAGACATATAAGTGTTCATTTGGGGGGTCCACAGACATATAAGTGTTCATTTGGGGGGTCCACAGACATATAAGTGTTCATTTGGGGGGTCCACAGACATATAAGTGTTCATTTGGGGGGTCCACAGACATATAAGTGTTCATTTGGGGGGGTCCACAGACATATAAGTGTTCATTTGGGGGGTCCACAGACATATAAGTGTTCATTTGGGGGGTCCACAGACATATAAGTGTTCATTTGGGGGGTCCACAGACATATAAGTGTTCATTTGGGGGGTCCACAGACATATAAGTGTTCATTTGGGGGGTCGGCGGGCAAATAAGAGTTAATTTTGGGGGTCCACAGACATATAAGTGTTCATTTGGGGGGTCCACAGACATATAAGTGTTCATTTGGGGGGTCCACAGACATATAAGTGTTCATTTGGGGGGTCCACAGACATATAAGTGTTCATTTGGGGGGTCCGCGGGCAAATAAGAGTTAATTTGGGGGGTCCTACACACAAAAAAATCACACCCGTGTGAAGTGAAGGGCGCTCTTATCATTGTACATAATCATGACATAAAAATAGACATAACAATGATCTAAGTAATTATTCATCATGACGATGTATAGATACATTATGCCTGTTTGCTCAGACACTATGACGTAACATTCTCCATTCATTGTCAACGGGAATGTAATGTTTGTGTAGGACGGAAATCTACACCAACAGCTGAATATAGGAGGGGCTGACTGACGCCCCTAGACAAAATGACGTTCCTGGTCGTGAGGTGACTGGTCGTATCGGGGGGGGGGGGGGAGATATGCTCTAACCCATTCTGACCTGAGATCAGATTCTGAAAAATGACTTATTCTACATCCTGACAGTTTTCTGAAAAAGCAATGTTTCTATGTCTATGTCAGTCGTTCTTCGATTTTTCAAAAATAGCAGACCTACAAGCTCGTAGTGGTGGCGCGCTATGAGCTTGTAGATCTGCTATTTTTCAAGCTAACACCAAAAGGGGTTAACGTCTAAAGTGGGCTAATGTCCCCCCCCCCCCCCTCCCGTTGATTTATCGGTTTGGAGGAAAAGCGTGGAAAACAACATTAATTAAGCGGTAAACAAATCCTCCAAGTGTGTGATAGATTTCCGGCCTGCCGGCCGGGCGTCATTTGAGCACGGGTTGAGATATCAAATTCCTACGACGGTGTTTTTAAAAAGAAAAATGATTAATTGCGCTGCTGCTGTGCTCGGGCCGGCGTACAAAAAAACTAAACAAAAACTGGTTCAAAAGAGAGAACCACAGTGAGTAATTGTTGGTGTCCTCCCTTAAAAAAAAGTGACTATCTTAACTGCTCATGCCTGCTTGGACTGTTCTGTCTCATTGATTCCAAATCATGTTTTAATTTCAAGCCCCCCCAGGTATGATATGCCCAGAAATGTGTTGGTTTGTGATATGCCCGGGGAAAAAGGACTCAATTTGTTTAAAGTATCAATACTGCAGAAATAGTGATCGGTTAGTAAGTGAAATTCCAGAATTCAAAATGCACCCCATGAGTAAAAGTACAAAGGTATTGCCATCGAAATGTACCTAAAGTACCAACATTGAGGGTGTAACAAAACATATGTTTAGTGTTCTAGATGTGCCACAGACTGAAGCGTCTCTGCATTGGGGGGACACTGTGCCACAGACTGAAGCGTCTCTGCATGGGGGGACACTGTGGGGGACACTGTGCCACAGACTGAAGCGTCTCTGCATGGGGGGACACTGTGCCACAGACTGAAGCGTCTCTGCATTGGGGGGACACTGTGCCACAGACTGAAGCGTCTCTGCATGGGGGGACACTGTGCCACAGACTGAAGCGTATCTGCATTGGGGGACACTGTGCCACAGACTGAAGCGTCTCTGCATTGGGGGGACACTGTGCCACAGACTGAAGCGTCTCTGCATGGGGGGACACTGTGCCACAGACTGAAGCGTATCTGCATTGGGGGACACTGTGCCACAGACTGAAGCGTCTCTGCATGGGGGGACACTGTGCCACAGACTGAAGCGTCTCTGCATTGGGGGACACTGTGCCACAGACTGAAGCGTCTCTGCATTGGGGGACACTGTGCCACAGACTGAAGCGTCTCTGCATTGGGGGACACTGTGTCACAGACTGAAGCGTCTCTGCATGGGGGGACACTGTGCCACAGACTGAAGCGTCTCTGCATTGGGGGGACACTGTGCCACAGACTGAAGCGTCTCTGCATTGGGGGACACTGTGGGGGACACTGTGTCACAGACTGAAGCGTCTCTGCATGGGGGGACACTGTGCCACAGACTGAAGCGTCTCTGCATTGGGGGGACACTGTGCCACAGACTGAAGCGTCTCTGCATTGGGGGACACTGTGGGGGACACTGTGCCACAGACTGAAGCGTCTCTGCATTGGGGGACACTGTGCCACAGACTGAAGCGTCTCTGCATGGGGGGACACTGTGCCACAGACTGAAGCGTCTCTGCATTGGGGACACTGTGGGGGACACTGTGCCACAGACTGAAGCGTCTCTGCATTGGGGGGACACTGTGCCACAGACTGAAGCGTCTCTGCATGGGGGGACACTGTGGGGGACACTGTGCCACAGACTGAAGTGTCTCTGCATGGGGGGACACTGTGCCACAGACTGAAGCGTCTCTGCATGGGGGGACACTGTGCCACAGACTGAAGCGTCTCTGCATTGGGGGACACTGTGCCACAGACTGAAGCGTCTCTGCATTGGGGGACACTGTGTCACAGACTGAAGCGTCTCTGCATGGGGGGACACTGTGCCACAGACTGAAGCGTCTCTGCATGGGGGGACACTGTGCCACAGACTGAAGCGTCTCTGCATGGGGGGACACTGTGCCACAGACTGAAGCGTCTCTGCATGGGGGGACACTGTGCCACAGACTGAAGCGTCTCTGCATGGGGGACACTGTGCCACAGACTGAAGCGTCTCTGCATGGGGGGACACTGTGCCACAGACTGAAGCGTCTCTGCATGGGGGGACACTGTGCCACAGACTGAAGCGTCTCTGCATTGGGGGACACTGTGCCACAGACTGAAGCGTCTCTGCATTGGGGGGACACTGTGCCACAGACTGAAGCGTCTCTGCATTGGGGGACACTGTGGGGGACACTGTGTCACAGACTGAAGCGTCTCTGCATGGGGGGACACTGTGCCACAGACTGAAGCGTCTCTGCATTGGGGGGACACTGTGCCACAGACTGAAGCGTCTCTGCATGGGGGGACACTGTGCCACAGACTGAAGCGTCTCTGCATTGGGGGACACTGTGCCACAGACTGAAGCGTCTCTGCATTGGGGACACTGTGGGGGACACTGGGCCACAGACTGAAGCGTCTCTGCATGGGGGACTAAATAATTTGCTTCTGGCATTCCCTGGCACAAGACCTGTCAGAGATGAGTGGGAGTCCGCTCCGCTGTCATAAACATATCATTTTGGTCGGTCCTTGACATGAAGAGGTTTGAGAACGTCTGGTTTAATGGACTGCAAATGCAGCAAATACTAGAGAAATATGACTGGCTGTCACACTCTGTCTATAGGGCACAGGCTGAAGAACAAACATTATATTGCAAAAACTGCAACAAAAACAAAATTGAGAAATTGCCAGACAGGTTCCTTGATGCGAATCAGCGTTTTTTTATCCACCTGCTGACAGCCCAGGAACATCGCTGTTATCAAAAACAAGATGCAAAGACAACACAAAGACCAGACGCAAAGCGACGCTTTGTGAACTTTTACTCAAGTTAATTTTCAATTCCGGACTTTTACTCCTAAAGTAAGTAGGCCTAATGCAGATGTTTAACCCATTCTGACCTGAGATCAGATTCATACGAGGTTTCCACTGGACACACACTGGTCTGATCAGCCCATTCTGACCTGAGATCAGATTCATAGGAGGTTTCCACTGTACACACACTGGTCTGACCTGAGATCAGATTCTAAAAATGTCAGTGGTTCTTCGATTTTTCAAAAATAGCAGACCTACAAGCTCGTAGCGCGCCACTCGGTGGCGCGCTATGAGCTTGTAGATCTGCTATTTTTAAATAGCTAAAGCACGACATGATGCTATAACACCAAAATGGGTTCCCGTTCAGAATGGGTTAAAGTGTAACACAGCAGACGGGCACTATGTAAGGCAGCCCACACGACACTCGGGTCCTTCGTCACTGCCCAGAACCAGGAAGAGCACTCTTTGGGTAAGAGACAAACATTTGCACAAAATATCATTCTCTGCAACTCAAACATTAAAGAACAAACAGTTCAACCCCCATTTTAATTAAAGCCTGTATTATGTGATGTCCTTTATGTTACAAAGAACAAGATATGAACACAGGAAACTGATAAATGGAGTCCAGTGTTTGAACCCACCAAACTAACCTAGCATGCTACTGCAGGGAGCAGTGTTGTTTTTGGCAGCAAATTTCTATTTTAGTTTTAGTCATAGTCTCTTGAATAGTTTTCATTTAGTTTTAGTCACATTTTAGTCACCTGGAATGTTCTAGTGTTTAGTCTAGTTTTAGTCATAGTCTCTTGAATAGTTTTCACTTAGTTTTAGTCACATTTTAGTCACCTGGAATGTTCTAGTGTTTAGTCTAGTTTTAGTCGACTAAATGTCATACGATATTAGTCGACTAAATCTACAGTTGATTTAGTCGACTAAAATTAGTTTTGACAGGCCTTGATGTCGTTGTAATGACATAATTTACACTTTGGTTGCATGCTGAAAATAGCAGATATACAAGCTCACAACGCGTCGCAGCTCGACGCGTTGTGAGATTGTAGATCTGCTATTTTCAGCATGCAACCCAGCATAAAACTGGATCTCTTGTCCACTAGTCCCTTCCTAACATTTTAGTCTAGTTTTTATTTGTTGACTAAATTGACAGTATATTTAGTCTCAGTTTTAGTCATCATAGATTCGTTTTTATTTAGTTTTTATTTAGTTTTAGTCAGTGAAAAAAGGTAGTCGACGAACATTTTTCGTCTTAGTTTCAGTCGACGAAAACGACACTGACTGGGAGCGGCTAGTTTTAGGAGAGCTTTGTTTGTTTTGTCCTCCATTATGTATGAATGTACTTGTATTGTCTTGTATCTGCTGTGTGTTGCTGGACCCCCTCGAAAACAACATGATGCATCTCAAGGGGATATCCTTTCTCAATAAAGGTTCATATTAGGGCTGTCGATCGATTCAAATATTTAATCTGATTAATCACATGATTGTCCATAGTTAACTGTGATTAATCGCAAATTAATCGCATATTTTGTATACGGTCTAAATATACCTTAAATCAGTGGTTTTCAAGATTTTTCATATCAAGGCCCATTATTTATTCTGCATTTGAGCCACGGAACCACCATTTGATGACATTTAGCCTTCCAGACCCAAACTAAAGAACTGTATTGATGTTGGCCAATGGTACCATTACGAGAGATAACAGGCCATGTTGATCAAAATAACATGTTTTCTAAGTTTTCTAATTGTGTAGACTTAAATTAACTTAAGTAATGCAGCTGTTTAACAATTATTCAACTCTTCAGTGTAAAATTGCCATGCGTCTCTCAACCATTCTGTCAAACTTCACAGTGCGTTAATCGCGCGTCAAAAAAATAGTGCCGTTAAAAGGATTGTGAGTTAACTAGTTAATAGTGCGTTAACTTTGACAGCCCTAATATATATATATATATATATATATATATATATATATATATGCTACGTGGCTATTGTCTGTACGGTATGTTGTATTGTAGTAGAAGTCATTTTACACTTGGTTGCATGCTGAAAATAGCAGATCTACAAGCTCACAACGCGCCGCGCTGCGACGTCATGTGAGTTTGTAGATCGGCTACTTTCAGCAAGTGCAAAATCAGCCATTGCGGGGGCATCAATTAAGGCCCACCAGAATACATTTTAGTCGACTAAATCAACTGTAGATTTAGTCGACTAAAATCTTATGATATTTAGCGACTAACTAACTAGACTAGACTAACACTAAAACATTCCAGGTGACTAAAACTAAATTAAAACGTTTCAAGAGACTAATGACTAAAACTAAAATAGAAATTTGCTGCCAAAAACAATACTGATTAATCTCGAGTTGCTATACCGTCCGGTGTCAGGCTGTCAGCTGCATGTCATTCATCCAAAGTTGCATTTCTGATCTGATGCTTGTATTAAACAACATTAAACTCACCAACATTGCAGCTGTAGGAAGGCTTCAATGATCCATCTTTTCAATCTGCAAAGTGTTTTTTTTTTCATAACAACCCACCGTAGTAGACATGTTATATAAGCTGCTTTCTTGTCAAGAAATTGTGTGCAGGTCATTATTTTTCTAAGTGTTTGAGTTTGGAAGCGCTCGTCAAAGTCACTGAACGGCCCTGCGTATACCACCTGTTTAGAATGTGCACATAATGCAGGAGGCAGCAGCACGGCCCGTTAACACAAAACGAGTGCTTCCAAACTCCAACACTTAGAAAAAATATCATGGCACGGAATTTCTTGACTGAAGTAGCTCATTCATGACATGTCTACTACGGTGGGTTTTTATGGAACATTTTGCAGTTTGAAAGAGGATCGTTCAAGCTTTCCCTATAGGCTATACAGCTGCAATGTCCGTGAGTTTAGCATGATTTAATACAAGCAGATCGCAAATTAAATTTGCATGAATGTGCTGATCGACACTGGATGATATTTGCAACTCTAGATTCATCCCATTATTTAAAAAATCACTCCCGTATGATGCGGGTCCATGTGGGTCCCTCCGGAACATCCAGACCCCCAGGAACGCCGCGCCCAAGGGGCGGGGCCGGTTCCCGGCGAGCCACAACCATCCATCACACATATTTTTATTTAATTATAATTTTTCCTGTATTCCATAGGCCAGATGGACGACTGCTCTGTGGTGATTGTTGGCCAGTTTGCTGTTGGGCCAACCGAATATACTGTACGATGCTTCCCATAGCCTAGAGAGACAACTGCGTGATCAAGCACGTACAGTATGCGTCGACAACGGTAGGTGGTTGTTATTGTATTATTCATTGCTGGACATTAATTGCACTTAGAGTTGCTGGACCTTGTCCTTGTATACAGTCTGTCAAAAACTGTTACAGGATTGAAAAATCCAAATAACAGACCTACAAACTCAACACATCGTGGCACATTTTTCTGCTTGTTTAGATGGCTTGGCTATTTCTGGTGCTTTTGTGACGGCATATATGTTTGAGTAAAGACATTCACAGTTACAATTTAGAGCCGTGGTTTTCAATTATTTATTTAAACCCATTCTGACCTGAGATCAGATTCATACGAGGTTTCCACTGGACACACACTGGTCTGATTAACCCATTCTGACCTGAGATCAGATTCTAAAAATGTTCAGTCGTTCTTCGATTTTTCAAAAAATAGCAGACCTACAAGCTCGTAGCGCGCCACTCAGTGGCGCGCTATGAGCTTGTAGATCTGCTATTTTTCAATAGCTAAAGCATAACATGATGCCAACACCAAAATGGGTTCCCGTTCAGAATGGGTTAACATTTGAACCATTTGACCACCGTTTGATGACATTTAGCCTCGCAGACCCACCCAAGAACTAAAGTGTATTTTGTTGGCTTTATGGATCATATTTGTCTATCGTCCACAATTCCATTGATGTTGGTAACATTAGGAGAGTGAACACTCTGAGCAGGCAAACGTTGATCAAAATATATCCGTTCTCTAATTGTGTAGACGTTCTTGTACATTAAATGGTAAATGGTGCATGCATTTATATATAGCGCCTTTATCCAAGGCGCTTTACATAGATTGTGCAAATTCACACACACATTCACACACCTTTACATAGATTGTGCATTACATCCACGCATTCACACACACACACATTCATACACCTTTACATAGATTGTGCATTACATTCACCCATTCACACACACATTCATACACCTTTACATAGATTGTGCATTACATTCACCCATTCACACACACATTCATACACCTTTACATAGATTATGCATTACATTCACCCATTCACACACACATTCACACACCTTTACATAGATTGTGCATTACATTCACCCATTCACACACACACACACACACACACACACACACACACACACACACACACACACACACACACACACACACACACACACACACACACACACACACACATACACCTTTACATAGATTGTGCATTACATTCACCCATCCACACACACATTCATACACCTTTACATAGATTGTGCATTACATTCACCCATTCACACACCTTTACATAGATTGTGCATTACATTCACCCATTCACACACACATTCATACACCTTTACATAGATTATGCATTACATTCACCCATTCACACACACATTCACACACCTTTACATAGATTGTGCATTACATTCACCCATTCACACACACACACACACACACACACACACACACACACACACACACACACACACACACACACACACACACACACACACACACACACACACACACACATACACCTTTACATAGATTGTGCATTACATTCACCCATCCACACACACATTCATACACCTTTACATAGATTGTGCATTACATTCACCCATTCACACACCTTTACATAGATTGTGCATTACATTCACCCATTCACACATACCTTTACATAGATTGTGCATTACATTCACCCATTCACACACACACACACACACACATTCATACACCGATGCACATCAGGAGCATTTAAGGGTCCAGTGTCTTGCTCAAGGACACTTTGACACTAACACTAGCCCGGGTTCGAACTGGCAACCTTGCGGTTACCATCTACAATGGTAACCGCAGTGTGTAAGTGTAAAAGTGTAAAATGACTTATACTGGATCTCTTGTCCACTATAGTCCCTTCCTGACATTATTAGTCTATAGTTTTTAATTGTTGACGAAATTGTCAATAACTTTAGTAATAATTTATAATCTGTTCAATAAAAAACATATTTGACCAAAAAAAAAGAAATTGTCAATAACTTTAGTCTTCGTTTTAGTCAAAATAGCTTAGTTTTAATTTAATTTAACCCATGCTGAACGAGAACCCATTTTGGTGTTAGCATCATGTCGTGCTTTAGCTATTGAAAAATAGCAGATCTACAAGCTCATAGCGCGCCACCGAGTGGCGCGCTACGAGCTTGTAGGTCTGCTATTTTTGAAAAACGACTGACATTTTTTTAGAATCTGATCTCAGGTCAGAATGGGTTAATCAGACCAGTGTGTGTCCAGTGGAAACCTCGTATGAATCTGATCTCAGGTCAGAATGAGTTAAGTCGACGAGCATTCTTCGTCAAAGTATTAGTGGACGAAATTAACACTGCTCTCCATTTAGCACAATCCCTACCTTTGGCGGAATGCTCCACCATACGGTCTGTAATAACCTTCCGCTCGTGCTCCGTCAGATTAGCTTTATTATGGATATCAATCCGCATCACTGAGAACATTCTTTTCATTATTTTGGCTCGGCCTTTCCTTCTTTAGCAAACCTAGACCGGATCGCGCAATGCGCGCTGCCCTCCACCTCCCATTATACAGGCAGACTATAAAAGCTGAATAACTCCTAATCTATACGGATCTCTCCATGGTTTGGTCAATTAACGCGATGTTCGGAGGTCTTTGCTGATTATCCGGTGGTCTAGATGGAAACATTGGTGCTTTCTAGAGCAAGGATATGGCTATATTTTAGCTCGCTATAGCATTGACGCTATTTTTTTTAGCACAAGATGGACGCCCACAACATCCGTTTTTTGTGCTGCGTGCGCAACCTCTAAATCTTCCCCCACAGACCGTGGCAGTCAGAAGTTGGCTTTGCGTCCAGCAGGTGGCAGCCAAACGGTTAGTATAGCCTCCCCCCCCCCCTCTCCCCCACACACACACACACATGTCCAGTCTGTCATGTATGACAAGAAAAAAAAACGGGTTTATCGGGTCAGCGAGGCTGAATTTAACGAGCCTGCGCTCGTTACGAAGCACCTCAAAGGGGTTTAACCCATTCTGACCTGAGATCAGATTCATACGAGGTTTCCACTGGACACACACTGGTCTGATTAACCCCATTCTGACCTGAGATCAGATTCTAAAAAAATGTCAGTCGTTCTTTGATTTTTCAAAAATAGCAGACCTACAAGCTCGTAGCGCGCCACTCGGTGGCGCGCTACGAGCTTGTAGATCTGCTATTTTTCAATAGCTATAAAGCACGACATGACGCTAACACCAAAATGGGTTCCCGTTCAGAATGGGATAACGAGCCTGCGCTCGTTACGAGCACCTCAAAGGGGTTTAACCAGCGGATCACTCATTACTCAGCCCCCCCCCCCCCCCCCCCCCCTCGCGTCCTCGTTAATTATAGAACAAACTCGCGACGTCTCTGCTTTTCCTGACACATCTTAAAAGTCGATGATTAAAACACTTGACAGGCTCAGAAATAACGGACCGGAGGATTCCCGCGAGGTAACGACCTCTGTGCTGAGGCCGGCTTTCAAGAGCATTGATTAGAAGAACAGAAAAAAACCAACGAGTGCGGTTATTGCACACACGCACACACACACGCACGCACGCACGCACGCACACACACACACACACACACACACACACACAGAGAGAGGGAGAGAGGCCTCCCTCCAGCTCTTGCGATGTGAAACTGTGAATTAAATCGATGAAGTGCAGCGTTGCTGTACAAACCATTAACCCATTTTGCGCGGGAACCCATTTTGGTGTTAGCATTACGTTGTGCTTTAGCTATTGAAAAATAGCAGATCTACAAGCTCGTAGCGCGCCACTCGGTGGCGCGCTACGAGCTTGTAGGTCTGCTATTTTTGAAAAATCAAAGAACGACTGACATAGAAACATAGCTTTTTCAGAAAACTGACATTTTCAAAAATACATTTTTAGAATCTGATCTCAGGTCAGAATGGGTTAAGCCGCAGTGGGCGATTCATCCAATCCAAAGAAAACCTTCTTCTTCTCTGCTGCTGCTACATGCATGCAGCGCTGCATGTCTGTCGCTCACGTTGTGTGTAATGCAGAGTGAATACGACTACCTAAATAACGATATGTGTGGCCGAGGCATTGTTGGAAGTGTTGTCGAACACACACTCCTCGTCCAGCATAACTTAACCCGTTCTGAACGGGAACCCATTTTGGTGTTAGCGTCGTGTTATGCTTTAGCTATTGAAAAATAGCAGATCTACAAGCTCATAGCGCGCCACCGAGTGGCGCGCTACGAGCTTGTAGGTCTGCTATTTATTTTTTTCATCGAAGAGCGACTGATGACATTTTTAGAATCTGATCTCAGGTCAGAATGGGTTCATCAGACCCAGTGTGTGTCCAGTGGAAACCTCGTATGATTCTGATCTCAGGTCAGAATGGGTTAACCCATTTTAGACCTGAGGGACGATTCTACAAATCTGCTTCTGAATCCCAACAGAAGAACCTCATGTTTCTATGTCAGTGGAAATGGACCCCCAGCATTGTCTGTATTTGGTCGCAGACCCCCATCTGAAAATATGTTGTTGTTGTTGATAAAATCCCGTGCACGGGCGTGCATGCGCACAAGCCGTCTTTATATATGCATTATGGCTCATAATCTGCAAAACAAATGCGATATTCGGTGCTTGATTAGAGCTTAGATTGACTTAAAAATGAATAATAATTTAAAAAAGCGATCACGGGGCCAAGCTGATCCCAGGTCAGTATTATGATATGTGCGACTTTCACACTTCCGGTTCAAACTGATGTAAACATCCGGTAGCTTTGGGTTTTTTCTAAAGAACGTCTGGCACTGGCCCCCCGACCCCATCTGCTGGCCACTCGGCGTAATAGCACGTAAGGAGTTATTAATATTATGCATGTTATTTGTCATATCTGCCATCTGCACCTTTCACTTTATGAAGCCCATAAATGTCATTCTTCATTCGTGGCGTTCGTTCGTTCGTTCCAATGAGTCATTACACTCGCAATTATTTGAGCGCCAATTAACCCATTCTGAACGGGAACCCATTTTGGTGTTAGATTGTATATCTGCTGTGTCTTAAATACCAGGTCTTATTACTTCACTTAAGACCTGGAGGCGTGATTAATGCCATTGTGTGGACTTATGTCATGTGATTGGCCGGTGTGGTTTTCCTCTTGCTATGTGATTGGCCTGTGCGGTTTTCCTCTTGCTATGTGATTGGCCTGTGCGGTTTTCCTCTTGCTATGTGATTGGCCTGTGCGGTTTTCCTCTTGTTATGTGATTGGCCTGTGCGGTTTTCCTCTTGCTATGTTATTGGCCTGTGTGGTTTTAGATTCCCTCCAGTGGATGCTGTGCGCGTGTGCGCCTGCGTGCGGGTGTGCGTGTGTGTGCAATAAACATGGGTCTTCCAGCCTTTTCTATTTACTGCAAATTATCTGGTGCATTCACTAGATTGATTATAGATTTATCCCGTGTGTGTGTGTGTGTGTGTGTGTGTGTGTGTGTGTGTGTGTGTGTGTGTGTGTGTGTGTGTGTGTGTGTGTGTGTGTGTGTGTGTGTGTGTGTGTGTGTGTGTGTGTGTGTGTGTGTGTGTGTGTGTGTGTGTGTGTGTGTGTGTGTGTGTGTGTGTGTGTGTGTGTGTGTGTGTGTGTGTGTGTGTGTGTGTGTGTGTGTGTGTGTGTGTGTGTGTGTGTGTGTGTGTGTGTGTGTGTGTGTGTGTGTGAGTGAGTGAGTGAGTGAGAGAGAGAGCATTGAGCCATCCAACATGTCTCTGGTGGTGACGGATAGCTCCCGGCCGTTACAACACTGTAAACCCACGCCTGACCGTTACAACACTGTAAACCCACGCCTGACCGTTACAACACTGTAAACCCACGCCTGACCGTTACAACACTGTAAACCCACGCCTGACCGTTACAACACTGTAAACCCACGCCTGACCGTTACAACACTGTAAACCCACGCCTGACCGTTACAACACTGTAAACCCACGCCTGACCGTTACAACACTGTAAACCCACGCCTGACCGTTACAACACTGTAAACCCACGCCTGACCGTTACAACACTGTAAACCCACGCCTGACCGTTACAACACTGTAAACCCACGCCTGACCGTTACAACACTGTAAACCCACGCCTGACCGTTACAACACTGTAAACCCACGCCTGACCGTTACAACACTGTAAACCCACGCCTGACCGTTACAACACTGTAAACCCACGCCTGACCGTTACAACACTGTAAACCCACGCCTGACCGTTACAACACTGTAAACCCACGCCTGACCGTTACAACACTGTAAACCCACGCCCGACCGTTACAACACTGTAAACCCACGCCTGACCGTTACAACACTGTAAACCCACGCCTGACCGTTACAACACTGTAAACCCACGCCTGACCGTTACAACACTGTAAACCCACGCCTGACCGTTACAACACTGTAAACCCACGCCTGACCGTTACAACACTGTAAACCCACGCCTGACCGTTACAACACTGTAAACCCACGCCTGACCGTTACAACACTGTAAACCCACGCCTGACTTCATGCCGTTACAACACTGTAAACCCACGCCTGACTTCATGGCGTCTGTGTTTAGATGCATTGCTTTGAAGAGACCGTTGTGTATTTCTCTACACATGTAAACGGTGAGGCGATAGATTACCTTTTCACGTCACCTGTATATATATATATATATATAGAACAATATCCAACCATCAGAGAGATGTGTAGTTTTGTATTTATTTTATGTGTTTCGTTTTTACTTGTTGTTGTTGTTTTACATGTTCCTTTCATGCTGTTAAAGCTGAACTCCATCCCCATGTCCTTCGGGCCTCTCCATACAGTACAGTTGAGTGCCACCGATATTGACGCATTTATTTGGAGAGGTTTGCGTGGTCTGCGCATTTCACAATGCATTCCATTATATTCCATAGGGCTGGACCACAATCATGCTTATTAGAGTGCAGGGTTTAGGCCTATTATAAAAACATACTCAACTGCTCCACCTGCTGGTTGATTTCGGAACTAAATTTCCAATATTCGCAAAACCAAAAGAGTCATCTAAAGGATTCGAGACAATATCGGTGGCACTCAACTGTATAGTGTGTTTTACGGACGGCCTATCATGCAGGGCGTCTGTGGCTCAGGAGGTAGAGCAGGTCGTCCAATGATCGCTGGGTTGTCGGTTCGAATCCCGGCTCCTCCTCCTGTCCACATGTGGAAGTGTCCTTGGGCAAAGACACTGAACCCTACGTTGCCTCCAATGAGTGGGTCGGTGTGAGCTCGCCCACCGTCTGTGTGTGAATGTGTGAAGTGAGGACGCTGGCGTCGACTGTTCGCCGCTTCACCTCCCAGCGTATGAATGAATGAACCGTTGTAAAGTGCTTTGAGCACTTGGAAAAGCACTATATAAAAAATGCAATTAATTAATTCATTGAGTTGCACGGCTGCGGCTCACGCTGCTCCAACACGAGGGTCAAATGGAGTGGAGAAGACATTTCGCACACAGCGATGCAATGTGACAGTGTTGTTTTCGTCGACTAAAACTAAGGCGAAAAATGTTCGTCGACTACCTTTTTTCACTGACTAAAACTAAATAAAAACTGATCTATGATGACTAAAACTAAGACTAAATATACTGACAATTTCGTCAACAAATAAAAACTAGACAAAAATGTTAGGAAGGGACTAGTGGACAAGAGATCCAGTTTTATGCTGGGTTGCATGCTGAAAATAGCAGATCTACAATCTGTTTGTATAGCTGCTATTTTCAGCATGCAACCAAAGTGTAAAATATGTCATTACAACGACATCAAGGCCTGTCAAAACACATTTTAGTCGACTAAATCAACTGTAGATTTAGTCGACTAAAATCGTATGACATTTAGTCGACTAAAGTAGAGTACACTAGAACATTACAGGTGACTAAAATGTGACTAAAACTAAGTGAAAACTATTCAAGAGACTCTATTATGCGTGCCTGTCTGATTCGTCTTCCTGTCATGACCTCATCAATCCTGTCAGCCGGCAGAACCAGCTGACTGCCCTGTTTCCTTAACGAGTGTGCGGTCTGTCACAGGGATGTACGCACGCACGCACGCACGCACGCACGCACGCACGCACGCACGCACGCACGCACGCACGCACGCATGTACGTAAGCACACGCACGCACGCATCCGTCACAGAGATGATCGCATGCACATCCAATGGCTTTGATTAGCACAGACACTGTCTGACTGACATATGCACACGCGCACACACATGCACACGCGCACACACATGCACATGCACGCACACAGACGCACAGACACACAGACAGACATTACATAGCTTTGATTAGCAGATGTAGACACACTGTCTGGACTGAAGCAACGGCTGGCTGCGTAGAGCTCTCACTGTACAGGGAACAGGCTGTGTGCTGTTTACCTATAGAGCTCTCACTGTACAGGGAAACAGGCTGTGTACTGTTTACCTATAGAGCTCTCACTGTACAGGGAACGGGCTGTGTGCTGTTTACCTATAGAGCTCTCACTGTACAGGGAACGGGCTGTGTGCTGTTTACCTATAGAGCTCTCACTGTACAGGGAACGGGCTGTGTGCTGTTTACCTATAGAGCTCTCACTGTACAGGGAAACAGGCTGTGTGCTGTTTACCTATAGAGCTCTCACTGTACAGTGAACAGGCTGTGTGCTGTTTACCTATAGAGCTCTCACTGTACAGGGAACGGGCTGTGTGCTGTTTACCTATAGAGCTCTCACTGTACAGGGAAACAGGCTGTGTGCTGTTTACCTATAGAGCTCTCACTGTACAGGGAACAGGCTGTGTGCTGTTTACCTATAGAGCTCTCACTGTACAGTGAACAGGCTGTGTGCTGTTTACCTATAGAGCTCTCACTGTACAGGGAAACAGGCTGTGTGCTGTTTACCTATAGAGCTCTCACTGTACAGGGAAACAGGCTGTGTGCTGTTTACCTAGAGCATATTCAATTTTAAATATTGAATATTTAAATATTTACCTAGAGCAGTGATGCTTAAATGTTGAATATTTAAATATTAACATAGAGCATATTCAATTTTAAATATTCAATATTTAAATATTTACCTAGAGCATATTCAATTTTAAATGTTGAATATTTAAATATTTACCTAGAGCATATTCAATTTTAAATATTGAATATTTAAATATTTACCTAGAGCAGTGATGCTTAAATGTTGAATATTTAAATATTAACATAGAGCATATTCAATTTTAAATATTCAATATTTAAATATTTACCTAGAGCATATTCAATTTTAAATGTTGAATATTTAAATATTTACCTAGAGCATATTCAGTTTTAAATATTTAAATATTTACCTCAAGCATATTCAATTTTAAATATTGAACATTTAAATATTTACCTTTAGCATATTCAGTTTTAAATATTTAAATATTTACCTAGAGCATATTCAGTTTTAAATATTTAACTATAGCATATTCAATTTTAAATATTTAAATATTTACCTAGAGCATATTCAATTTTAAATGTTCAATATTTAAATATTTACCTAGAGCATATTCAATTTTAAATGTTGAATATTTAAATATTTACCTAGAGCATATTCAATTTTAAATATTGAATATTTAAATATTTACCTAGAGCATATTCAATTTTAAATGTTGAACATTTAAATATTTACCTAGAGCATATTTAATTTTAAATGTTGAATATTTAAATGTTTGACTTGACTTATCCCTGTAGGCTCCTAGGTGGAGCATATAGGGCCGCTATCACACCCCGCCATCGGACTGTTTTGAGCAGTGTTCTTCAGCTGGGCCCACCATAGTCCATCTGGACTCTGTTTTGAGCAGTGTTCTTCAGCTGGGCCCACCATAGTCCATCTGGACTCTGTTTTGAGCAGTGTTCTTCAGCTGGGCCCACCATAGTCCATCTGGACTCTGTTTTGAGCAGTGTTCTTCAGCTGGCGCCACGATAATCCGGTCGACTTTGCCTCACTCTCCATTGATCTTCTCCAGGTCTGTTTTGGCCTCCCCACTTTTCTTTTGCCCTGTGGGGTCCAGTAGTGCTTGCCTATAGTGAATGTTGTCAGTAGGTTTTCGTGAGGGTATGTCCAATCCACCCCCACTTTCTCTTCTTCACATCCTGGCTGATGGCGTTTTGGTTGGTTTTCTCCATCAGGCTGGCATTTGATATTTTATCGGGCCACCTGATGTCCAGAATGCGCCTTTTAGGCACCTGTTGACAAATGTCTGGAGTTTGTTGGTGGTAGTGTTGTCACTCTCCATGTCTCTGATCCATAGAGGAGAACTGACTTGACGTTGGTGTTAAATATTCTGATTTTGTTATGGAGGGGACAGTGCCTTGGAGTTCCAGATGGGGTCGTAGTGTGGTGAAAACGTGTCTGGCCTTGTTTATCCCATTCTGACCTGAGATCAGATTCATACGAGGTTTCCGCCGGACACACACTGGTCTGATGAACCCATTCTGACCTGAGATCAGATTCTAAAAATGTCAGTCGCTCTTCGATTTTTCAAAAAATAGCAGACCTACAAGCTCGTATCGCGCCACTCGGTGGCGCGATATGAGCTTGTAGATCTGCTATTTTTAAATAGCTAAAGCATAACATGATGCTGACACCAAATGGGTGCCCGGTCAGAATGGGTTATTCTGCTTTTGATGTCATCGTCTGATCCTCCATCCTTGCCCAGTATGCTCCCTATGAGATATGTGAGGCGGTCAGTCTCTTTGAGGTCGTCTCCCTGTAGATATGTGAAGCGGTCAGTCTCTGTGAGGTCGTCTCCCTGTAGAGATGTGAAGCGGGTCAGTCTCTTTGAGGTCGTCTCCCTGTAGATATGTGAAGCGGTCAGTCTCTGTGAGGTCGTCTCCCTGTAGATATGTGAAGCGGTCAGTCTCTGTGAGGTCGTCTCCCTATGAGATATGTGAGGCGGTCAGTCTCTTTGAGGTCGTCTCCCTGTAGATATGTGAAGCGGTCAGTCTCTGTGAGGTCGTCTCCCTGTAGATATGTGAAGCGGTCAGTCTCTTTGAGGTCGTCTCCCTGTAGATATGTGAAGCGGTCAGTCTCTGTGAGTCGTCTCCCTGTAGATATGTGAAGCGGTCAGTCTCTGTGAGGTCGTCTCCCTGTAGATATGTGAAGCGGTCAGTCTCTGTGAGGTCGTCTCCCTGTAGATATGTGAAGCGGTCAGTCTCTGTGAGGTCGTCTCCCTGTAGATATGTGAAGCGGTCAGTCTCTGTGAGGTCGTCTCCCTGTAGATATGTGAAGCGGTCAGTCTCTTTGAGGTCGTCTCCCTGTAGATATGTGAAGCGGTCAGTCTCTGTGAGGTCGTCTCCCTGTAGATATG
Organism: Protomyctophum parallelum; assembly: GCF_964188405.1. Taxonomy (NCBI): domain Eukaryota; kingdom Metazoa; phylum Chordata; class Actinopteri; order Myctophiformes; family Myctophidae; genus Protomyctophum; species Protomyctophum parallelum. Next base: position 3,982,406 of record NC_139718.1, on the reverse strand, counting down.
TGAAGCGGTCAGTCTCTGTGAGGTCGTCTCCCTGTAGATATGTGAAGCGGTCAGTCTCTGTGAGGTCGTCTCCCTGTAGATATGTGAAGCGGTCAGTCTCTGTGAGGTCGTCTCCCTGTAGATATGTGAAGCGGTCAGTCTCTGTGAGGTCGTCTCCCTGTAGATATGTGAAGCGGTCAGTCTCTGTGAGGTCGTCTCCCTGTAGATATGTGAAGCGGTCAGTCTCTGTGAGGTCGTCTCCCTGTAGATATGTGAAGCGGTCAGTCTCTGTGAGGTCGTCTCCCTGTAGATATGTGAAGCGGTCAGTCTCTGTGAGGTCGTCTCCCTGTAGATATGTGAAGCGGTCAGTCTCTGTGAGGTCGTCTCCCTGTAGATATGTGAAGCGGTCAGTCTCTGTGAGGTCGTCTCCCTGTAGATATGTGAAGCGGTCAGTCTCTGTGAGGTCGTCTCCCTGTAGATATGTGAAGCGGTCAGTCTCTTTGAGGTCGTCTCCCTGTAGATATGTGAAGCGGTCAGTCTCTGTGAGGTCGTCTCCCTGTAGATATGTGAAGCGGTCAGTCTCTGTGAGGTCGTCTCCCTGTAGATATGTGAAGCGGTCAGTCTCTGTGAGGTCGTCTCCCTGTAGATATGTGAAGCGGTCAGTCTCTGTGAGGTCGTCTCCCTGTAGATATGTGAAGCGGTCAGTCTCTTTGAGGTCGTCTCCCTGTAGATATGTGAAGCGGTCAGTCTCTGTGAGGTCGTCTCCCTGTAGATATGTGAAGCGGTCAGTCTCTGTGAGGTCGTCTCCCTGTAGATATGTGAAGCGGTCAGTCTCTGTGAGGTCGTCTCCCTGTAGATATGTGAAGCGGTCAGTCTCTGTGAGGTCGTCTCCCTGTAGATATGTGAAGCGGTCAGTCTCTGTGAGGTCGTCTCCCTGTAGATATGTGAAGCGGTCAGTCTCTGTGAGGTCGTCTCCCTGTAGATATGTGAAGCGGTCAGTCTCTTTGAGGTCGTCTCCCTGTAGATATGTGAAGCGGTCAGTCTCTGTGAGGTCGTCTCCCTGTAGATATGTGAAGCGGTCAGTCTCTGTGAGGTCGTCTCCCTGTAGATATGTGAAGCGGTCAGTCTCTTTGAGGTCGTCTCCCTGTAGATATGTGAAGCGGTCAGTCTCTGTGAGGTCGTCTCCCTGTAGATATGTGAAGCGGTCAGTCTCTGTGAGGTCGTCTCCCTGTAGATATGTGAAGCGGTCAGTCTCTGTGAGGTCGTCTCCCTGTAGATATGTGAAGCGGTCAGTCTCTGTGAGGTCGTCTCCCTGTAGATATGTGAAGCGGTCAGTCTCTGTGAGGTCGTCTCCCTGTAGATATGTGAAGCGGTCAGTCTCTGTGAGGTCGTCTCCCTGTAGATATGTGAAGCGGTCAGTCTCTGTGAGGTCGTCTCCCTGTAGATATGTGAAGCGGTCAGTCTCTGTGAGGTCGTCTCCCTGTAGATATGTGAAGCGGTCAGTCTCTGTGAGGTCGTCTCCCTGTAGATATGTGAAGCGGTCAGTCTCTTTGAGGTCGTCTCCCTGTAGATATGTGAAGCGGTCAGTCTCTTTGAGGTCGTCTCCCTGTAGATATGTGAAGCGGTCAGTCTCTTTGAGGTCGTCTCCCTGTAGATATGTGAAGCGGTCAGTCTCTGTGAGGTCGTCTCCCTGTAGATATGTGAAGCGGTCAGTCTCTGTGAGGTCGTCTCCCTGTAGATATGTGAAGCGGTCAGTCTCTGTGAGGTCGTCTCCCTGTAGATATGTGAAGCGGTCAGTCTCTTTGAGGTCGTCTCCCTGTAGATATGTGAAGCGGTCAGTCTCTTTGAGGTCGTCTCCCTGTAGATATGTGAAGCGGTCAGTCTCTGTGAGGTCGTCTCCCTGTAGATATGTGAAGCGGTCAGTCTCTTTGAGGTCGTCTCCCTGTAGATATGTGAAGCGGTCAGTCTCTGTGAGGTCGTCTCCCTGTAGATATGTGAAGCGGTCAGTCTCTTTGAGGTCGTCTCCCTGTAGATATGTGAAGCGGTCAGTCTCTGTGAGGTCGTCTCCCTGTAGATATGTGAAGCGGTCAGTCTCTGTGAGGTCGTCTCCCTGTAGATATGTGAAGCGGTCAGTCTCTGTGAGGTCGTCTCCCTGTAGATATGTGAAGCGGTCAGTCTCTGTGAGGTCGTCTCCCTGTAGATATGTGAAGCGGTCAGTCTCTGTGAGGTCGTCTCCCTGTAGATATGTGAAGCGGTCAGTCTCTTTGAGGTCGTCTCCCTGTAGATATGTGAAGCGGTCAGTCTCTTTGAGGTCGTCTCCCTGTAGATATGTGAAGCGGTCAGTCTCTGTGAGGTCGTCTCCCTGTAGATATGTGAAGCGGTCAGTCTCTGTGAGGTCGTCTCCCTGTAGATATGTGAAGCGGTCAGTCTCTGTGAGGTCGTCTCCCTGTAGATATGTGAAGCGGTCAGTCTCTGTGAGGTCGTCTCCCTGTAGATATGTGAAGCGGTCAGTCTCTGTGAGGTCGTCTCCTGTAGATATGTGAAGCGGTCAGTCTCTGTGAGGTCGTCTCCCTGTAGATATGTGAAGCGGTCAGTCTCTGTGAGGTCGTCTCCCTGTAGATATGTGAAGCGGTCAGTCTCTGTGAGGTCGTCTCCCTGTAGATATGTGAAGCGGTCAGTCTCTGTGAGGTCGTCTCCCTGTAGATATGTGAAGCGGTCAGTCTCTGTGAGGTCGTCTCCCTGTAGATATGTGAAGCGGTCAGTCTCTTTGAGGTCGTCTCCCTGTAGATATGTGAAGCGGTCAGTCTCTGTGAGGTCGTCTCCCTGTAGATATGTGAAGCGGTCAGTCTCTGTGAGGTCGTCTCCCTGTAGATATGTGAAGCGGTCAGTCTCTTTGAGGTCGTCTCCCTGTAGATATGTGAAGCGGTCAGTCTCTGTGAGGTCGTCTCCCTGTAGATATGTGAAGCGGTCAGTCTCTGTGAGGTCGTCTCCCTGTAGATATGTGAAGCGGTCAGTCTCTGTGAGGTCGTCTCCCTGTAGATATGTGAAGCGGTCAGTCTCTGTGAGGTCGTCTCCCTGTAGATATGTGAAGCGGTCAGTCTCTGTGAGGTCGTCTCCCTGTAGATATGTGAAGCGGTCAGTCTCTTTGAGGTCGTCTCCCTGTAGATATGTGAAGCGGTCAGTCTCTGTGAGGTCGTCTCCCTGTAGATATGTGAAGCGGTCAGTCTCTGTGAGGTCGTCTCCCTGTAGATATGTGAAGCGGTCAGTCTCTTTGAGGTCGTCTCCCTGTAGATATGTGAAGCGGTCAGTCTCTTTGAGGTCGTCTCCCTGTAGATATGTGAAGCGGTCAGTCTCTGTGAGGTCGTCTCCCTGTAGATATGTGAAGCGGTCAGTCTCTGTGAGGTCGTCTCCCTGTAGATATGTGAAGCGGTCAGTCTCTGTGAGGTCGTCTCCCTGTAGATATGTGAAGCGGTCAGTCTCTGTGAGGTCGTCTCCCTGTAGATATGTGAAGCGGTCAGTCTCTTTGAGGTCGTCTCCCTGTAGATATGTGAAGCGGTCAGTCTCTGTGAGGTCGTCTCCCTGTAGATATGTGAAGCGGTCAGTCTCTTTGAGGTCGTCTCCCTGTAGATATGTGAAGCGGTCAGTCTCTGTGAGGTCGTCTCCCTGTAGATATGTGAAGCGGTCAGTCTCTGTGAGGTCGTCTCCCTGTAGATATGTGAAGCGGTCAGTCTCTTTGAGGTCGTCTCCCTGTAGATATGTGAAGCGGTCAGTCTCTGTGAGGTCGTCTCCCTGTAGATATGTGAAGCGGTCAGTCTCTGTGAGGTCGTCTCCCTGTAGATATGTGAAGCGGTCAGTCTCTGTGAGGTCGTCTCCCTGTAGATATGTGAAGCGGTCAGTCTCTGTGAGGTCGTCTCCCTGTAGATATGTGAAGCGGTCAGTCTCTGTGAGGTCGTCTCCCTGTAGATATGTGAAGCGGTCAGTCTCTTTGAGGTCGTCTCCCTGTAGATATGTGAAGCGGTCAGTCTCTGTGAGGTCGTCTCCCTGTAGATATGTGAAGCGGTCAGTCTCTGTGAGGTCGTCTCCCTGTAGATATGTGAAGCGGTCAGTCTCTGTGAGGTCGTCTCCCTGTAGATATGTGAAGCGGTCAGTCTCTGTGAGGTCGTCTCCCTGTAGATATGTGAAGCGGTCAGTTGTGAGGTCGTCTCCCTGTAGATATGTGAAGCGGTCAGTCTCTGTGAGGTCGTCTCCCTGTAGATATGTGAAGCGGTCAGTCTCTTTGAGGTCGTCTCCCTGTAGATATGTGAAGCGGTCAGTCTCTGTGAGGTCGTCTCCCTGTAGATATGTGAAGCGGTCAGTCTCTTTGAGGTCGTCTCCCTGTAGATATGTGAAGCGGTCAGTCTCTGTGAGGTCGTCTCCCTGTAGATATGTGAAGCGGTCAGTCTCTGTGAGGTCGTCTCCCTGTAGATATGTGAAGCGGTCAGTCTCTGTGAGGTCGTCTCCCTGTAGATATGTGAAGCGGTCAGTCTCTTTGAGGTCGTCTCCCTGTAGATATGTGAAGCGGTCAGTCTCTGTGAGGTCGTCTCCCTGTAGATATGTGAAGCGGTCAGTCTCTTTGAGGTCGTCTCCCTGTAGATATGTGAAGCGGTCAGTCTCTGTGAGGTCGTCTCCCTGTAGATATGTGAAGCGGTCAGTCTCTGTGAGGTCGTCTCCCTGTAGATATGTGAAGCGGTCAGTCTCTGTGAGGTCGTCTCCCTGTAGATATGTGAAGCGGTCAGTCTCTTTGAGGTCGTCTCCCTGTAGATATGTGAAGCGGTCAGTCTCTTTGAGGTCGTCTCCCTGTAGATATGTGAAGCGGTCAGTCTCTTTGAGGTCGTCTCCCTGTAGATATGTGAAGCGGTCAGTCTCTGTGAGGTCGTCTCCCTGTAGATATGTGAAGCGGTCAGTCTCTGTGAGGTCGTCTCCCTGTAGATATGTGAAGCGGTCAGTCTCTGTGAGGTCGTCTCCCTGTAGATATGTGAAGCGGTCAGTCTCTGTGAGGTCGTCTCCCTGTAGATATGTGAAGCGGTCAGTCTCTTTGAGGTCGTCTCCCTGTAGATATGTGAAGCGGTCAGTCTCTGTGAGGTCGTCTCCCTGTAGATATGTGAAGCGGTCAGTCTCTGTGAGGTCGTCTCCCTGTAGATATGTGAAGCGGTCAGTCTCTGTGAGGTCGTCTCCCTGTAGATATGTGAAGCGGTCAGTCTCTTTGAGGTCGTCTCCCTGTAGATATGTGAAGCGGTCAGTCTCTGTGAGGTCGTCTCCCTGTAGATATGTGAAGCGGTCAGTCTCTGTGAGGTCGTCTCCCTGTAGATATGTGAAGCGGTCAGTCTCTGTGAGGTCGTCTCCCTGTAGATATGTGAAGCGGTCAGTCTCTTTGAGGTCGTCTCCCTGTAGATATGTGAAGCGGTCAGTCTCTGTGAGGTCGTCTCCCTGTAGATATGTGAAGCGGTCAGTCTCTGTGAGGTCGTCTCCCTGTAGATATGTGAAGCGGTCAGTCTCTTTGAGGTCGTCTCCCTGTAGATATGTGAAGCGGTCAGTCTCTTTGAGGTCGTCTCCCTGTAGATATGTGAAGCGGTCAGTCTCTGTGAGGTCGTCTCCCTGTAGATATGTGAAGCGGTCAGTCTCTGTGAGGTCGTCTCCCTGTAGATATGTGAAGCGGTCAGTCTCTTTGAGGTCGTCTCCCTGTAGATATGTGAAGCGGTCAGTCTCTTTGAGGTCGTCTCCCTGTAGATATGTGAAGCGGTCAGTCTCTGTGAGGTCGTCTCCCTGTAGATATGTGAAGCGGTCAGTCTCTGTGAGGTCGTCTCCCTGTAGATATGTGAAGCGGTCAGTCTCTTTGAGGTCGTCTCCCTGTAGATATGTGAAGCGGTCAGTCTCTGTGAGGTCGTCTCCCTGTAGATATGTGAAGCGGTCAGTCTCTGTGAGGTCGTCTCCCTGTAGATATGTGAAGCGGTCAGTCTCTGTGAGGTCGTCTCCCTGTAGATATGTGAAGCGGTCAGTCTCTGTGAGGTCGTCTCCCTGTAGATATGTGAAGCGGTCAGTCTCTTTGAGGTCGTCTCCCTGTAGATATGTGAAGCGGTCAGTCTCTGTGAGGTCGTCTCCCTGTAGATATGTGAAGCGGTCAGTCTCTGTGAGGTCGTCTCCCTGTAGATATGTGAAGCGGTCAGTCTCTGTGAGGTCGTCTCCCTGTAGATATGTGAAGCGGTCAGTCTCTGTGAGGTCGTCTCCCTGTAGATATGTGAAGCGGTCAGTCTCTTTGAGGTCGTCTCCCTGTAGATATGTGAAGCGGTCAGTCTCTGTGAGGTCGTCTCCCTGTAGATATGTGAAGCGGTCAGTCTCTTTGAGGTCGTCTCCCTGTAGATATGTGAAGCGGTCAGTCTCTGTGAGGTCGTCTCCCTGTAGATATGTGAAGCGGTCAGTCTCTTTGAGGTCGTCTCCCTGTAGATATGTGAAGCGGTCAGTCTCTGTGAGGTCGTCTCCCTGTAGATATGTGAAGCGGTCAGTCTCTTTGAGGTCGTCTCCCTGTAGATATGTGAAGCGGTCAGTCTCTTTGAGGTCGTCTCCCTGTAGATATGTGAAGCGGTCAGTCTCTGTGAGGTCGTCTCCCTGTAGATATGTGAAGCGGTCAGTCTCTTTGAGGTCGTCTCCCTGTAGATATGTGAAGCGGTCAGTCTCTGTGAGGTCGTCTCCCTGTAGATATGTGAAGCGGTCAGTCTCTGTGAGGTCGTCTCCCTGTAGATATGTGAAGCGGTCAGTCTCTGTGAGGTCGTCTCCCTGTAGATATGTGAAGCGGTCAGTCTCTTTGAGGTCGTCTCCCTGTAGATATGTGAAGCGGTCAGTCTCTTTGAGGTCGTCTCCCTGTAGATATGTGAAGCGGTCAGTCTCTGTGAGGTCGTCTCCCTGTAGATATGTGAAGCGGTCAGTCTCTTTGAGGTCGTCTCCCTGTAGATATGTGAAGCGGTCAGTCTCTGTGAGGTCGTCTCCCTGTAGATATGTGAAGCGGTCAGTCTCTGTGAGGTCGTCTCCCTGTAGATATGTGAAGCGGTCAGTCTCTTTGAGGTCGTCTCCCTGTAGATGTGTGAAGCGGTCAGTCTCTGTGAGGTCGTCTCCCTGTAGATATGTGAAGCGGTCAGTCTCTGTGAGGTCGTCTCCCTGTAGATATGTGAAGCGGTCAGTCTCTGTGAGGTCGTCTCCCTGTAGATATGTGAAGCGGTCAGTCTCTTTGAGGTCGTCTCCCTGTAGATATGTGAAGCGGTCAGTCTCTTTGAGGTCGTCTCCCTGTAGATATGTGAAGCGGTCAGTCTCTGTGAGGTCGTCTCCCTGTAGATATGTGAAGCGGTCAGTCTCTTTGAGGTCGTCTCCCTGTAGATATGTGAAGCGGTCAGTCTCTTTGAGGTCGTCTCCCTGTAGATATGTGAAGCGGTCAGTCTCTGTGAGGTCGTCTCCCTGTAGATATGTGAAGCGGTCAGTCTCTGTGAGGTCGTCTCCCTGTAGATATGTGAAGCGGTCAGTCTCTGTGAGGTCGTCTCCCTGTAGATATGTGAAGCGGTCAGTCTCTTTGAGGTCGTCTCCCTGTAGATATGTGAAGCGGTCAGTCTCTTTGAGGTCGTCTCCCTGTAGATATGTGAAGCGGTCAGTCTCTTTGAGGTCGTCTCCCTGTAGATATGTGAAGCGGTCAGTCTCTGTGAGGTCGTCTCCCTGTAGATATGTGAAGCGGTCAGTCTCTTTGAGGTCGTCTCCCTGTAGATATGTGAAGCGGTCAGTCTCTGTGAGGTCGTCTCCCTGTAGATATGTGAAGCGGTCAGTCTCTGTGAGGTCGTCTCCCTGTAGATATGTGAAGCGGTCAGTCTCTTTGAGGTCGTCTCCCTGTAGATATGTGAAGCGGTCAGTCTCTGTGAGGTCGTCTCCCTGTAGATATGTGAAGCGGTCAGTCTCTGTGAGGTCGTCTCCCTGTAGATATGTGAAGCGGTCAGTCTCTTTGAGGTCGTCTCCCTGTAGATATGTGAAGCGGTCAGTCTCTTTGAGGTCGTCTCCCTGTAGATATGTGAAGCGGTCAGTCTCTGTGAGGTCGTCTCCCTGTAGATATGTGAAGCGGTCAGTCTCTGTGAGGTCGTCTCCCTGTAGATATGTGAAGCGGTCAGTCTCTTTGAGGTCGTCTCCCTGTAGATATGTGAAGCGGTCAGTCTCTTTGAGGTCGTCTCCCTGTAGATATGTGAAGCGGTCAGTCTCTGTGAGGTCGTCTCCCTGTAGATATGTGAAGCGGTCAGTCTCTGTGAGGTCGTCTCCCTGTAGATATGTGAAGCGGTCAGTCTCTGTGAGGTCGTCTCCCTGTAGATATGTGAAGCGGTCAGTCTCTGTGAGGTCGTCTCCCTGTAGATATGTGAAGCGGTCAGTCTCTGTGAGGTCGTCTCCCTGTAGATATGTGAAGCGGTCAGTCTCTGTGAGGTCGTCTCCCTGTAGATATGTGAAGCGGTCAGTCTCTGTGAGGTCGTCTCCCTGTAGATATGTGAAGCGGTCAGTCTCTTTGAGGTCGTCTCCCTGTAGATATGTGAAGCGGTCAGTCTCTGTGAGGTCGTCTCCCTGTAGATATGTGAAGCGGTCAGTCTCTGTGAGGTCGTCTCCCTGTAGATATGTGAAGCGGTCAGTCTCTTTGAGGTCGTCTCCCTGTAGATATGTGAAGCGGTCAGTCTCTGTGAGGTCGTCTCCCTGTAGATATGTGAAGCGGTCAGTCTCTTTGAGGTCGTCTCCCTGTAGATATGTGAAGCGGTCAGTCTCTTTGAGGTCGTCTCCCTGTAGATATGTGAAGCGGTCAGTCTCTGTGAGGTCGTCTCCCTGTAGATATGTGAAGCGGTCAGTCTCTGTGAGGTCGTCTCCCTGTAGATATGTGAAGCGGTCAGTCTCTTTGAGGTCGTCTCCCTGTAGATATGTGAAGCGGTCAGTCTCTGTGAGGTCGTCTCCCTGTAGATATGTGAAGCGGTCAGTCTCTGTGAGGTCGTCTCCCTGTAGATATGTGAAGCGGTCAGTCTCTGTGAGGTCGTCTCCCTGTAGATATGTGAAGCGGTCAGTCTCTTTGAGGTCGTCTCCCTGTAGATATGTGAAGCGGTCAGTCTCTGTGAGGTCGTCTCCCTGTAGATATGTGAAGCGGTCAGTCTCTCTGAGGTCGTCTCCCTGTAGATATGTGAAGCGGTCAGTCTCTGTGAGGTCGTCTCCCTGTAGATATGTGAAGCGGTCAGTCTCTGTGAGGTCGTCTCCCTGTAGATATGTGAAGCGGTCAGTCTCTTTGAGGTCGTCTCCCTGTAGATATGTGAAGCGGTCAGTCTCTTTGAGGTCGTCTCCCTGTAGATATGTGAAGCGGTCAGTCTCTGTGAGGTCGTCTCCCTGTAGATATGTGAAGCGGTCAGTCTCTTTGAGGTCGTCTCCCTGTAGATATGTGAAGCGGTCAGTCTCTGTGAGGTCGTCTCCCTGTAGATATGTGAAGCGGTCAGTCTCTGTGAGGTCGTCTCCCTGTAGATATGTGAAGCGGTCAGTCTCTGTGAGGTCGTCTCCCTGTAGATATGTGAAGCGGTCAGTCTCTGTGAGGTCGTCTCCCTGTAGATATGTGAAGCGGTCAGTCTCTGTGAGGTCGTCTCCCTGTAGATATGTGAAGCGGTCAGTCTCTGTGAGGTCGTCTCCCTGTAGATATGTGAAGCGGTCAGTCTCTGTGAGGTCGTCTCCCTGTAGATATGTGAAGCGGTCAGTCTCTTTGAGGTCGTCTCCCTGTAGATATGTGAAGCGGTCAGTCTCTGTGAGGTCGTCTCCCTGTAGATATGTGAAGCGGTCAGTCTCTTTGAGGTCGTCTCCCTGTAGATATGTGAAGCGGTCAGTCTCTGTGAGGTCGTCTCCCTGTAGATATGTGAAGCGGTCAGTCTCTTTGAGGTCGTCTCCCTGTAGATATGTGAAGCGGTCAGTCTCTGTGAGGTCGTCTCCCTGTAGATATGTGAAGCGGTCAGTCTCTTTGAGGTCGTCTCCCTGTAGATATGTGAAGCGGTCAGTCTCTGTGAGGTCGTCTCCCTGTAGATATGTGAAGCGGTCAGTCTCTTTGAGGTCGTCTCCCTGTAGTTGGACTGGGAGATCCTGTTTGTTGTTTACCTTCATGAGTTCTGTCTTTTTCACATTGATCTTGAGGCCAGTCTTTGCTGCCTCTTCAGAGAGTAGTGTTAGCTTTGACTGTGCGTGTTGGTGTTTGTGAGAAAGAAGACAGATATCGCTGCAATAGTCTCTAGGGATATCTCTTTGAGTGGTGCAGCCACTCCAATGTTAGTCTCCAGGGATATCTCTTTGAGTGGTGCAGCCACTCCAATGTTAGTCTCCAGGGATATCTCTTTGAGTGGTGCAGCCACTCCAATGTTAGTCTATAGGGATATCTGTTTGAGTGGTGCAGCCACTCCAATGCACAGCAGTGTGTGTGTCCCTTTGTGTGTCTGTTCATAGGCTCCATATGCCCCCAAAGCGCCAGCGCTCGCCCAGCAGTCTGCTGTCACCCAGGCAGATGCGTGCCCCTCGCGACCTCGCCCTGTATAGGGTGAGGTCGCTTCTCGCCCAGAAACGGCGTCTCACTGGTATAAAGTATTAGAGTCGTCCCGATGCCATTTCTTTCAGACAGAGCAAGAGTAGAAGTACTTAATTTTTTGTACTCGACGATACAGAGTACCGATACTGTACAGTACTTTTTATTTTTGTTGAGTAACCACTTATTTTACCCCCTTTTTCTCCAACATAATGTCATTGTCATCATGCCTACACTTGTCAGTTTATGCTTGTAGATCGGCTGTTTTTGGGTGATGTGCTGCAGTGTTGTGGTCAGACCTGCTCCATTCCTTCAGCCTATTGGATGTTTTGGTACTCGGGTCAGAGTACCGGGCCTGGTTCTGAGTACCGAGTACGAGTATAGCCTATACTTGAGGGTGGTACCGGCCCGTATCGTTATCGGAACAACTCTATTAAGTATAGTATACATCAGGGCCAGGGGTCTGCAACCTTTTTTAAATGAAGTGCCATGTTTTTATTTTCTAGATCGTCAGTGTGCCATATCAACATTAATTAATTGTAATGACACCACAGGAAAAATTCCAACATATTTTTCTTGTCAACAAATATAAAGTTTGTCCTTCCTTTTTAAATATTTTCTTTCACGTTGTTATAATGATCATTAGACTAAGCCAGGGCAGAGTTCAGTTTTAATGAATGTAGAATGCAGGATGTAATTTACACACTAATGTGAGGGACTTCATTTATTTGACTGCATTTATTTAAATAGTTTATTTAAAACCAAAAATACTCTCTCACACACTGTGCCAGTGATCACCCTCCTTTGTGCCAATGTTGGCACTGGTGCCTAAGGTTGCCTACCCCTGGTATACATGGTATGTTGAAGCCATTTGTATACTTTCTTTATGATTCATGATTATGATTTATTTTTACATGAATTATGCCCGATGAGATAATATGAAATGATATATTATGAAATGTTTGGGTTAATTTAGTTTGCTGTTGCTGTTACCATTATACCCATTTTGGGGCGGGAACCCCTTTTGGTGTTAGCATTATGTTATGCTTGAGCTATTGAAAAATAGCAGACGAGCTTGTAGGTCTGCTATTTTTTTTTTAATCGAAGAACGACTGACATAGAAACATAGCTTTTTCAGAAAACTGTCACGATGTAGAAGACCATTTTTAGAATCTGATCTCAGGTCAGAATGGGTTTTTGATACGATGTTCATCTGATTGTTATGTTAATGTGATGTCTCAGAGGGTGACATTTACATGCACTTCAGCCCTGGTTCCTAATCATTCTGATGGACGTCTTAAAGTGAGCCCTTCAGCCCACATGTTCTGCTCCTAATCATATTCTGCTGGACGTCTTAAAGTGAGCCCTTCAGCCCACATGTTCTGCTTCTAATCATTCTGATGGACGTCTTAAAGTGAGCCCTTCAGCCCACATGTTCTGATTCTAATCATTCTGATGGACGTCTTAAAGTGAGCCCTTCAGCCCACATGTTCTGCTCCTAATCATATTCTGCTGGACGTCTTAAAGTGAGCCCTTCAGCCCACATGTTCTGCTTCTAATCATTCTGATGGACGTCTTAAAGTGAGCCCGTCAGCCCACATGTTCTGATTCTAATCATATTCTGCTGGACGGTCCCTGATTACCACAGATCACCATAATCAGTGGAATGTCTTGACCGTAATGTGCTTTACGAGTTCCCATTCCTCCAGTATGTTCCCCCTGGCAGAGCAGGGGCGCACGACACCGACACAGACTGATCTCTCTCTCTCTCTCTCTCTCTCTCTCTCTCTCTCTCTCTCTCTCTCTCTCTCTCTCTCTCTCTCTCTCTCTCTCTCTCTCTCTCTCTCTCTCTCTCTCTCTTACCCTTTCCCTCACTTGATTGCTCTTCCTCTACTCTGGGTCTCCAGTATGGAATGTGTGTGTGTGTGTGTGTGTGTGCGCGTGCTCGCGCGCACATGCGTGCAATCATTTGCGTGCACATTTATGCAATTGTGTGCCAGCAGTTTAATCATGTGGAGAATCATCATAATGGTAATCCAACATAATAATGGTAATCCAATCTAATCATAATGGTAATCCAATCTAATCATAATGGTGATCCGACATCATAATGGACACTTCCAGTCTCTGCTATAAAGCTGCCTTATTATGGCTTCACGTATATACTGTACATTATACTGTACATTATACTGTACATTTTGGTGCTTGAGAAACGTACGTTTCCCACCACAGATAAACGGAGAATTAGGCTCAACCGCGTGTAAGACGAGGCTTACACGCGGTTAAGGGTCGTCGACGAGCATTTCTCTTCCTAGTTTTAGTCAACGGAATCAACAGTGGCTGACTAGCTGACGTATGTCGCCTGATTCAGGTTGGTTGTGCGTTGCCGCAGCCAAATGATCCAGGGTGAGCTTGTAGATCTGCTAGCATGCACGACACCTCCAGCGCAACAACACATCCACCGCTACGTTTTCTAATTCAGGATGAACAGGGAAAAACAGAGAGGGAAAACGGTGCGGTTCGAAGCTATACAGTTAAACTGAGGTAAATGGTTCATTACATTCACCCATTCACACACACACATTCATACACTGATGGTTCATTACATTCACCCATTCACACACACATTTACACACTGATGGTTCATTACATTCACCCATTCACACACACACATTCATACACCTTTACATAGACTGTGCATTACATTCACCCATTCACACACATTCATACACCTTTACATAGACTGTGCATTACATTCACCCATTCACACACACATTCATACACTGATGGCGGAACCATGCAAGGCACCAACCTGCACATCGGGAGCAATTAGGGGTTCAGTGTCTTGCCCAAGGACACTTTGACACTAACTCTGGAGGGCAGCCCGCATGCAGGGTTCAAACTGGCAACCTTTGCGGTTGCCAGTTCTACCCCTGAGCCACCGCTATACCCAAATTAAATCTGACAGTCTGGCGGAGGCCAGGCTTTGCGTGCTTTTGGGGCTTTTGGGCTGAAGCATCTGTGTGATGTACGGCTCGCAGCGCAGAGAGCTATGGTGTTGGAATGTCAAGTGGAGTGTGTGTGTGTGTGTGTTTTTTGTGTGTGTGTGTGTGTGTGTGTGTGTGTGTGTGTGTGTGTGTGTGTGTGTGTGTGTGTGTGTGTGTGTGTGTGTGTGTGTGTGTGTGTGTGTGTGTGTGTGTGTGTGTGTGTGTGTGTGTGTGTGTGTGTGTGTGTGTGTGTGTGTGTGTGTGTGTGTGTGCGCGCGCATGCGTGCGCTGTGTTTATGTGCCCGTCTGTGTTTATGGCTGTCTGCGACTGTCTGTCTGTCTGTCTGCGCAGCCGGTCAGAGGACCAGGGTGGTCAGTGTGGGAGTAGTGCATTGTGGGAAGCCCCTGACAAGGACAGATTGCGACGGGGGGGAGGGGGGGAGGGCGGGCGGCGGCTGGCTGCCGTGCTGGAATAGACCCCCAGACAAATGAGCTCTCCCGCTACAGCCTTCCCAAGAGCAGTCTCTGCCTCGACACAAACACCCAGGGATAAGGTTCACCACAACCCACTGAAGACCTGAGACCAGGGATAAGGTTCACCACAACCCACTGAAGACCTGAGACCAGGGATAAGGTTCACCACAACCCACTGAAGACCTGAGACCAGAGATAAGGTTCACCACAACCCACTGAAGACCTGAGACCAGGGATAAGGTTCACCACAACCCACTGAAGACCTGAGACCAGGGATAAGGTTCACCACAACCCACTGAAGACCTGAGACCAGGGATAAGGTTCACCCATAATGCAGCTCAGCTGTACTTCTGTCTCCGGCCTCCTTAATGCTTTGTTTGTGTTGGATTAGAAGGCGGTCCCTGTGAGTATGTTAAAGGATTCTAAATCTATACGTTCCCATGGGCGTCCTTTCTGCGACGCTTCGGAGACATGCCCCCCCCCTCCCCCCCCGATGGTATCTATAGCGGAAACGTTAACGGTTTGGTTTTGTTGGCCCTCGACAGAGAAATGAGTTGGTACCAGTTGGCCAATCAGAACAGCCAAATGGCATTGACCACGCCTCCAGGTCTTAAGTTAAGTGATAAGACCTGGTACTTAAGACACGCAAAAAACAGCCCAATCAATACGTCATATATATTAGTCTTGATTCCAAGTAATACGTAATATAATATTGTTAGCTTTTCTAAGGAGTAATAAGTAACATATTTACTCTCCTACAGTAAGTCATATTCCCCCAACACTGTTTCCGAGACAACATAAAAACTGAGAATGACACGATCCCACACATCCCAGACACCAACCGTACGGAACCGTACGGAATACGGAATGTAACCAGAAGGCACATTAAGGAACACCCCGCATGCCGATGGCTGCCATGCTGTAGGTTATTGAGTCACACAGGGTTGAGGACACGAATCACCAGCCTGCGATAAAGCATCTGTCGCCTTGGACTGTCGCCTTGGAGACCTCAGAGTGTGCGAGGGTTACTCTGTGTGTCCTTCTGAGACAGACAGACAGACAGACAGACAGACAGCACCATTCATGCATTTTAGACCAAACCTTTTCATTTCAAGGACCCCTGTAAAAAGCGAGGCGTTTTCACACCTACAGGCGACAGGTGCGTAGGAGAGGGTTACGGTGCCCCCTACAGGCAACAGCTGCGTAGGAGAGGGTACGACAATGAAACAGGAACAAACACCCGCGCACCGTCTTCAAACTGTTATATTCAGTAAGTGTGACCCAAGAGCACAGCAAGAGAGGAGGCGTTGTTCAGGTCTAGTTCAGGTGTATTCACAAAAGGTTTGTAGGGAAGGGAGTGGGGTAGTAGTAGATCGGTGGCTCTCCAGGTCGGCCAAACTCAGCGTGGGAATCCAAACACTGAGGAGGAGAAGGAGAGGAGGCGTCATGCAGTCTTCAGAGAAATAACAAAGGCAGGAGCTGCAACCGTGTAAAGTTGCACGGCTGGGAAATAGCTACGTAAGGCTAAAACTGTAACTAGCTCTATAACTCAGTTTAACAACACATAAAGGCTTGAGCTGTACTTTACCATACATGTAGACATGTGGGGCTCTGGCGTGGAATGAAGGGCAGACTGGGCTCTTGTAGAGGCAGTGCTTGATTGCAGGATGGGAGACAGGTGCAGAGGATGGGTGCAGGAGAGCAGGTGTGCTGAGTAGAGCCATGGGCCGAATTCCAATACCCAAAAACTCTGACACTTGTTCACTCACACTCGGTCACTCCAGCATGGTAAATTATGATGAAATTGGCGACCTGCAGACATATGTGTCCATCTTGTTGTCTTCACTCAATTTACATGGAAGTCTTTAAATATGTGGCCTAAATATCGCTAGGTTGAAGCTGCTAATGAACAAACTGCAACGATTTACATTCAGACACTGACGTTATGTTATTGTCTACACAATTGTCACGTATTTCAGCAGGTCACCAATCTCACCGTATCACCACCATGCTGGAGTGACCGAGTGTGAGTGAGCGAGTGGCCGATATTTGGGGTATTGGGATTTGGCTATGGAGCAGTCAGTGAGGGGGGAGTGGCTAAGAGGAGAGCAGGTGTGCTGAGTAGAGCCAAGGAGCAGTCAGTGAAGGGGGAGTGGCTAAGAGGAGAGCAGGTGTGCTGAGTAGAGCCAAGGAGCAGTCAGTGAGGGGGGAGTGGCTAAGAGGAGAGCAGGTGTGCTGAGTAGAGCTATGGAGCAGTCAGTGAGGGGGGAGTGGCTAAGAGGAGAGCAGGTGTGCTGAGTAGAGCTATGGAGCAGTCAGTGAGGGGGAGTGGCTAAGAGGAGAGCAGGTGTGCTGAGTAGAGCCAAGGAGCAGTCAGTGAGGGGGAGTGGCTAAGAGGAGAGCAGGTGTGCTGAGTAGAGCCAAGGAGCAGTCAGTGAGGGGGGAGTGGCTAAGAGGAGAGCAGGTGTGCTGAGTAGAGCTATGGAGCAGTCAGTGAGGGGGGAGTGGCTAAGAGGAGAGCAGGTGTGCTGAGTAGAGCTATGGAGCAGTCAGTGAAGGGGGAGTGGCTAAGAGGAGAGCAGGTGTGCTGAGTAGAGCTATGGAGCAGTCAGTGAGGGGGGAGTGGCTAAGAGGAGAGCAGGTGTGCTGAGTAGAGCCAAGGAGCAGTCAGTGAGGGGGGAGTGGCTAAGGAGAGCAGGTGTGCTGAGTAGAGCTATGGAGCAGTCAGTGAGGGGGGAGTGGCTAAGAGGAGAGCAGGTGTGCTGAGTAGAGCTATGGAGCAGTCAGTGAGGGGGGAGTGGCTAAGAGGAGAGCAGGTGTGCTGAGTAGAGCTATGGAGCAGTCAGTGAGGGGGGAGTGGCTAAGAGGAGAGCAGGTGTGCTGAGTAGAGCCAAGGTGCAGTCAGTGAGGGGGGAGTGGCTAAGAGGAGAGCAGGTGTGCTGAGTAGAGCCAAGGAGCAGTCAGTGAAGGGGGAGTGGCTAAGAGGAGAGCAGGTGTGCTGAGTAGAGCCAAGGGGCAGTCAGTGAAGGGGGAGTGGCTAAGAGGAGAGCAGGTGTGCTGAGTAGAGCTATGGAGCAGTCAGTGAGGGGGGAGTGGCTAAGAGGAGAGCAGGTGTGCTGAGTAGAGCCAAGGTGCAGTCAGTGAGGGGGGAGTGGCTAAGAGGAGAGCAGGTGTGCTGAGTAGAGCCAAGGAGCAGTCAGTGAAGGGGGAGTGGCTAAGAGGAGAGCAGGTGTGCTGAGTAGAGCTATGGAGCAGTCAGTGAGGGGGGAGTGGCTAAGAGGAGAGCAGGTGTGCTGAGTAGAGCCAAGGAGCAGTCAGTGAGGGGGGAGT
This sequence comes from Protomyctophum parallelum, assembly GCF_964188405.1. Lineage (NCBI taxonomy): Eukaryota > Metazoa > Chordata > Actinopteri > Myctophiformes > Myctophidae > Protomyctophum > Protomyctophum parallelum. The sequence continues at coordinate 3,965,054 of NC_139718.1, read as the reverse complement.
GGCTAAGAGGAGAGCAGGTGTGCTGAGTAGAGCCAAGGAGCAGTCAGTGAGGGGGAGTGGCTAAGAGGAGAGCAGGTGTGCTGAGTAGAGCCAAGGAGCAGTCAGTGAGGGGGGAGTGGCTAAGAGGAGAGCAGGTGTGCTGAGTAGAGCCAAGGAGCAGTCAGTGAAGGGGGAGTGGCTAAGAGGAGAGCAGGTGTGCTGAGTAGAGCTATGGAGCAGTCAGTGAGGGGGGAGTGGCTAAGAGGAGAGCAGGTGTGCTGAGTAGAGCTATGGAGCAGTCAGTGAGGGGGGAGTGGCTAAGAGGAGAGCAGGTGTGCTGAGTAGAGCCAAGGAGCAGTCAGTGAGGGGGGAGTGGCTAAGAGGAGAGCAGGTGTGCTGAGTAGAGCCAAGGAGCAGTCAGTGAGGGGGGAGTGGCTAAGAGGAGAGCAGGTGTGCTGAGTAGAGCCAAGGAGCAGTCAGTGAGGGGGGAGTGGCTAAGAGGAGAGCAGGTGTGCTGAGTAGAGCCAAGGAGCAGTCAGTGAAGGGGGGAGTGGCTAAGAGGAGAGCAGGTGTGCTGAGTAGAGCCAAGGAGCAGTCAGTGAGGGGGGAGTGGCTAAGAGGAGAGCAGGTGTGCTGAGTAGAGCCAAGGAGCAGTCAGTGAAGGGGGGAGTGGCTAAGCGGTGCATTGCATGTGAAGGTGAGGAGGAGGAGTGAGCCGTAACACAAATGCCGTGACCAACTTTAATAGGGAAACAGCAACGTTCCACTATTAAATGTTGGTCACTGCATTTGAAGACGGTGTGCAGGTGTTTTGTTCCTTTTTCAATGTCAAGGACCCCCAAACTGATACTCATTAGCTTTATAACCACGTTAAGCCTAACATCCCAATACGGGCAATGTCATAATAGGCGGACATTTAGCGAAAATAGCTCACAACAGGCCATGTGAGCTTGTAGATGCAGTCCCTTGACTCCTTATAGCAGATCTACAAGCTCACAACAGGCCATGTGAGCTTGTGGATGCAGTCCCTTGACTCCTTCAAAACCTCTCTCAAAGGGCACCGATACGGACGGCTGCAATTTGAAACTGGCCAGTTTCCAAAATGCTGGAACGCCACCGAGTGGCAATAAACTACTTTCTGTCCTTGACAGCCCATTCATCCACACAGAAAAGTCCTGTCTGATTGCATTAAAACAATGTTAAACTCATTGCAGCTGAACGAAAAGCTTGAATTATCCTCTTTCTATCTGCAAAGTTTTTGTTCCGTGAAAATCCACCATAGAAACGTTATGAGCTACTTTCTGTCAAGAAGAAATGCCCTGCATTTGATTATTTTTCTCTAAGTGTCAGAGTTTGGAAGTGCTTGTTTTCCATAACACAACATTTTGCTGCCTCCTGCATCATGTGACATTTAGAACCAGGTGGTACGGTTGGACGGTTGAGTGATTTCCAACGAGCGCTTCCAAACTCCAACGCTCCATAAATGCTGCTCAATGTTTTATCAGTCTACTGTATATGAGGGGGGCGTGTCCTGATGGGAAAATCATGCATGTGCATTCTGTCACACGCTCAAACGTCTAGCTGGTGTTACTGTTAAAGCAAAGCATAGGTCTGTTAACTGCATAGTTGTGACAGGTGCATATACTGTAATAATCAATCTGTGTGGTACAGTAGGTGATAAGGAGCAGACGTGTTGTGTGACGGATGTCTTTAAGCCGCCGTTCCCAACCTAACGTTGTTTCAGCCCCGTGGGGGAACGGAGCCAACCTAACGTTGTTTCAGCCCCGTGGAGGAACGGAGCCAACATAAAGAGTGGATGTCACATATAGGAAGTTAAGAGGCTGATGTAATCTCTCCTGACAGACATTACCACTGGGCATACATTACATTACATACTGTACATACCACAGCGTCGTGTATTCTAAGATAACACTTTTTGCAACTGGTTTAAAACCCATTTAGACCTGAGGTCTATTCTACAAATGCCTTCTCTAAATCCCCGACAGCTTTCTGAAAAAACCCTATGTTTTTATATGTCAGTCGTTTTCATGTCAACGACCCCCAAGATTATTATGTAATTGGCCGCCGACCCCCCATCTGAAAATATGTTGTTCCAGGGAACAGAGTTGTTCCTCTGTAGTTCTTTAACTTAAACCCTCTGTAGTTCTTTAAATGAATGACTTAAACCCTCTGTAGTTCTTTAACTTAAACCCTCTGTAGTTCTTTAACTTAAACCCTCTGTAGTTCTTTGAATGAATGACTTAAACCCTCTGTAGTTCTTTGACTTAAACCCTCTGTAGTTATTTTCCCTGGCGTCCCCCAGGGTTCCATACTTGGGGCCCTATACTTTTGGCCCTCTACACCAATAAGGGCCCTATCTTGGGCGCGCCTTATACCCTTTATCCCTGAACTTTCTTTGCCATATTTTATTATCTTGAAAAAACATTTTTTTAAATACTTCAACTAGCCGACCTATACATCGACATGTAAGGGCAAGATATAGCCCCGCATCTCTTCAAGACAATAGAGCGTCGCAGTACCCCCCCCCCCCCCCCCCCCCCTCAAGAGAGACCCAGAAAATAAATCCCCGTTCATTTTCCTCATAGACTTTTCAGAAAGTATTTATTTAAAGACCTTTACGACAAAGCCAACTCTTGTCGTGACAAATCATGACAGCAGTTTGGTCCAAAATATTGTGTGTGTTGTCATGATTTGTCACGACAAGAGTTGGCTTCGTACGACGCTTAAAAGGTCTTTAAATAAACACGTTTTGAAATGTCTATGGGGAAAAATGCATTGGGATTCATTTCCTGGGCCAGTCGTCGTTCTTAAAAGGGGTGGGACTGCGACGCTCGATAGCCCATCTATACAAGCTCACAGCAGGTGGAAACATGGCCCGTTGTGAGCTTGTAGATATAAATGTTAATGCCTATTATATCATGACATTGCCAGTATTGGGATGCTAGGCTTATAATGTGGTTATAAGGGGCGGCGGTGGTTCAGCGGTAGAGTGGCTGGATGGTAACCGCAAGGTTGCCAGTTCGAAACCCTGTTGGCTCCCCCAGAGTTAGTGTGGAAGTGTCCTTGAGCAAGACACTGAACCCCTGATTGCTCCTGATGTGCAGGTTGGTACCTTGCATGGTTTCCACCGCCATCGGTGTATGAATGTGTGTGTGAATGGGTGAATGTAATGTACAATCTATGTAAATCGCCTTGGATAAAAGCGCTATATAAATGCACCATTTACCATTTATAAGGCTTTGTCTGAAGGTGAACTTTGAAAATGTCTGTGAAGCCAATAAAACGTCCTCCTGCTGTATGTTTTTCAGGGACGTGTTAATGCGTATTATCCAGTGTCGAGCAGCTACAGAGCTGTCCATCACTCTCTCCACTGCTTCCTTTGACCTCGGCAGATATTACTATTGGATTCATCTTTACTGTACGAGTGTGAATCTGTGTGAATCATTGATGATTTCGTGCCCTGGTGGCTCCAGCCATTCTGGTCAGTTATTATCCCATTCTGACCTAAGATCAGATTCATACGTGGTTTCCACTGGACACACACTGGTCTGATTCTTAGTGTAGATGTTCCTCTCACACAAATTTGGACAATGAATGGATCATTTTACATCATAGTGGTTGAGCAAGTACGCTCCGTTTCCGTCATCGCTAAACCCCTTATCCCTAAACTTCGCCTTCTTTTTTTTTTTTTACTATTTTGAAAAACATGTTTGAATAGTTCAACTAGCCAATCTACCTCGACACACTGAGCTTGTAGACTGGCCATTTTAACTATTCAAAAATGCATTTTTTTTTTTTTTTTTGCAAAATAGTAAAAAAAAGACAAAGAAAAAGGCAAAGTTTAGGGATAAGGGGTTTAGCGATGATGAAAATGGAGCCCATAGATAGTGTCTATTTTATGTCATGATGGTGTACGATGATAAGAGCGCCACTCACTTCTCAGGGTGTTCGATGATATGAGCGCCACTCACTTCTCAGGGTGTTCGATGATAAGAGCGCCACTCACTTCTCAGGGGTGTGATGTTGTTGTGTAAAGAGAATGAAACTTTACTGTCACATCACATCACAGTAACATGGGTGAAGTTCTTTGTGTAAGCTCATCATTGCAGTTAAAAGAAAGAAAGAGTGCATAGTACATGACTAATCTATGTGGTACAATATGTATGCATATAAAAATAATTAAATAAAAGTGATGTAGCCTAAGTGTATGTGTATATAATATAAAGTAGCCTCTACTAAAAGGAGACCAATTCAGTTCAGTCTGTGCGGCGTCACCAGTCCTAGTTCTTGTTCAGCAGTCTAATTGTGGACCAGTAGAAACTGTTCAGTAGTCTGGAGGTGCATGCTGCTCTTGATGCTCATGTAGCGTTTGCCCGGCCGTGGGCGTGGAAGTGGTTTGAACAGGCTATGGCTGGAGGGGGTGATGGATGTCCCTGATAATGCTCTCAGCCTTTATAGCCACACACCGTCTCTCGTGTGTTTCCTGGAGTGGGGAACGCTCCCCTCCCACGATGCGCTGCGCTGTTCGCACCACTCTCTGCAGGCTTTTCCGTTCTGCAGCGGTGCAGTTCCCCAAACCATATCTCACATAGCTCCATAGAGGCCCATGTATTTGGGCCCAACTTCACCTAGACTGTATTACCTTAACAGTTTGACTGTTTTTTACGATTAACCCGCATTTTAATCAACCCCCCTTCACTGCCGAGATTGTTGTATTACCTTTAGAGCATACGCTGAATTATTTGGGCTTTTAATCCGCGAAAATCCATCAAAAAAAGCTCCCGTGGTTTGTTATGATCTGTGTGTAGCATCCACCATCTTGGTGCACCCGGAAGACGCACACAAGATTGGTTTCAATGAGGCGTTGCACCCAATGCATTTCCATTGGCCTCAATTTCCCAGAAGCCCTAGCAGCCCACAGCATGTGACGATTTCCGGTTTCGTCATCACAGCGAAGGCATCTAGTCTCATTCTCCGCGACGAAGACGGATTTTCTTTTGATTCATTACATTACGGCGGATTAAACACATAAAACAAAAGGCGGGTATGTCCGATACGGCAGCGACATTAACCTGGAGTAATCCATTCCCGGCACGGAAACTGTTAATAAACATGGTCATGAGGACTTTCTGCTTCCAGTCACTAGTTTAAAGTCTCATTTCTAATGTCATAATATTATTTTTGGAAAATGATGGTCCCATTTATAAAAAGAAATGACCATAACGTCGCGTATGTTCTGAGGGGCGTGGCTACCGTTACAGTATATGATCGGGAGCCACCCCCCGTTCGAGTCGAAATAAAAACCAACTAAGAAGAAGGGGGGGGGAAGTCCCGCCTCGTTGTCTGGGCCAGCCAATGGGCCAGCTGCGCCCAAACGGATCTAGAAAGATGGCGATTTACAATTCAAGGACTGACGGGCTTCATCTTACGTCCATATCAGAGCCGGAGAACGCTTTGTCCATATTTCTTTACGGTCTATGGTCAGGACACTCTCCATGCTGCTCTTATAGAACGCTCTGAGGATGCGGGGGGCGGGGCTCACTCTGGACTTCTTCAGGATTCGACCGTAGTTTGAACTCTCTCTCCCTTAACCCCTTCGTTCCCTTCCCTCCCTCTGCCGTCCCAGCGGACCCTCTGTGTCCTTTACAATCCAACGTATAAGACTTAGAGTTTAAATCCTTCATTTAAACATTGTGTATGATATGATAACAGACAAGATATCATCTTGGTTATAGCTGAGCCTCTGGCAGTAAAGGGTTCATAAACATATCATGACCTGGTTGTGGCTGCATGCTGACTCTGCATCCAATAATATATATATATATATATATATATATATATATATATATATATATATATATATATATATATATATATATATACCCCTCTGTGCTAGACACTATAGCTATATGGATTATTTGATTTCCCTTCGGAGTGTAAGAGCTGAAATGGACATGTAAATATGAAATAAATGCTTAAACATGTAGCTATAGGTGTAATGTTAGAGACCACAGAAGACATGTAAATATGAAATAAATGATTAAACATGTAGCTATAGGTGTAATGTTAGAGACCACAGAAGACATGTAAATATGAAATAAATGCTTAAACATGTAGCTAGGTGTAATGTTAGAGACCACAGAAGACATGTAAATATGAAATAAATGCTTAAACATGTAGCTAGGTGTAATGTTAGAGACCACAGAAGACATGTAAATATGAAATAAATGCTTAAACATGTAGCTAGGTGTAATGTTAGAGGCCACAGAAGACATGTAAATATGAAATAAATGCTTAAACATGTAGCTATAGGTGTAATGTTAGAGTCCACAGAAGTGACCCTTTCCAGCCTGTTTTCTCAACTCGCTGTTTCTCTGCAAGACGTTACTCTATAAGCCATATCTCCAAAACCGGTGGGTCAAACTGAACAACCAATATGTCAATTTGAAGCTATGATTTCATATGACATGAAAACTCCACAAAATCCAATAGCAGTCCTTCAGTCGAATTTGGCCACAAATTACCAGTTTGTGAAGCGGTATTCTATGTGTGATAATAAGATCAGAGGTGAAGGTATGTCTTGGCAGCTTTGATCAATAGCTACACACAGGTTCTCACAAGATAAACGATACAATGTTTACAACATATCGTCTTCCAACGCAATCAGTAAATTGCAGGAAGGCGAAGGGCACTAGCGGAGAGGAAGGGCGGAGGGGGGGGGGTGTTCTATATTCCCCAGTGGGAACGGTTTTCTATAAAGGCTATTTAGAAGAGAAATGGGTGGGAAATGACCGAAGCACCGAAGTAAAGGTCTTTGTGTTTCCCTTTAAAATGTTGAAATGGAAAAACAAAAACTAGATATCTCAATTCCCAGTGTTTTAGCCTCCTCTTAATACGATTAGATTGATTCAGATTCAAGATTCTTTTTTTTAATACATTTTTTATCCCACGATTTTGTAACCCAGTTTTCTTTTTCACCCAGTGCCAATTATCTAATGTAATCCTGGCCGCTACACTTCCTCTGCCAACCTGGGGGGGGCAGCGGACTGACCTCATGCCTCCTTCTATGCATGAGGAGTCCAAGCTGCTTCTTTTCACCTGACAGAATTTCCCCGGCCGGACGTAGCGCGTGGAAGGGACACGTTATTCCAACCAGTTCCTTTCCCCCCCATCAGGCGTCCCGGCTGGCCAGGGGGAGGCAGTTTAGAGACCAGGATTACTGCATGTTTTTGTGAGGGTATATACCCCAGGGGACACAGGGAGAACATGCAAACTCCACACAGAAAGGCCCTTTCGCCAACCCCGCCTCGGGTATGGTAAATGGTGCATTTATATATCGCCTTTATCCAAGGCGCTTTACATAGATTGTGCATTACATTCACCCGTTCATACACCGATTGCGGCAGAAGCCATGCAAGGTACCAACCAGCACATCGGGAGCAATTGGGGGTTCAGTGTCTTGCCCAAGGACACTTCGACATGTAGACAGGAGGAGCCGGGATTCGAACCGCCGACCCATGGATCATTGGACGACCTGCTCTACCTCTTGAGCCACAGTCGCCCCAGTATGGGCACTGATGATGCGGAGGAGGAAACACGCCGCCAGTGCCCACAGCGTCCCCAGCGGGAATCGAACCCAGGACCGTCTAGTTGTGAGGCGACAGCACTACCAACTGTGCCACCGTGCCCCTCAGATTCAAGATTCAAGACTTTGTTGCCATGTCAACAGAGTTGATTGGAATTTGTTTCAGTGCACTAAAAACAGACGTACAAAAAGACACATAATTATTCACATCACATATTCAGACAGTAGAACGAGATACAAAAGTACAGACATCATATGAGGGGGACCAATAAATAAGAAGAATGCAAAACGTTACAATTCATGTTGAATAAATTAATATTAATTCCTCGCAGTTTGTCGTTCTTACGAAGCAGCTTCACGCTGTAAAGTGTGAGTGAAGAGAGGGTCAGCATTCAGGAGGCGAACAGCCTCGGGATAAGTGCTGTTCTTAAAGCGGGAGGTGTTGCACTTTAGAGACAATGGGCTGTTTTTTGCGTGTCTTAAGTACCAGGTCTTATTACTTAACTTAAGACCTGGAGGCGTGATCGATGCCATTTGGCTATTCTGAGTGGCCAAAGAGCATTGGCCACGCCTCCAGGTCTTAAGATAAGTAATAAGACCTGGTACTTACAGCCCCGCAGTCTCTTACCTGATATGAGGGAAGGGGGTGCGAAAAGAGGGCAGGCAGGATGGGAGCTGGGGTCAGCGATCACCTTCTGCATCCTGCACTTAGTGGGGCTGGTGTAGATAGAGGAGACGGATGGGAGGTCGAGGCCAAGGATTTTAGACGCTGTGCGTAAAACCCTTTCCAGCTGTTTCCTCTCTAAGCGTTAGAGATATAGGACCTTTCTGCTTGGATGGATGGGCTGTCTATGGGAAGGTTGCACCTAGTTAGCACCTTGCTGGCAAGATGGCTGCAGCCGTGTGCATATCGTCATTCGTCAATGTCAGTGATTGATTCTCAAAGTATTTCATGTCAACCCCCAGAATTATATGTAATTGGCCGCTGAAGATTTGAGTAAAAAAAAAAAACGCGAATATATAATCAAAGATTTGCGGCACATTTAAAAATAAAATAGCAGATCTACAAGCTCGTATAGCGCTGCACTGAGTGCCGCGCTATGAGCTTGTAGATCTGCTATCTGTCAATAGCTAAAGTATAGCATGAATGCATTAAACCACCAAAAGGGGTTCCCGTCCTGAATAGCTTCACACATTAAGTCGACTGTCTGTACCACACAAGGGGACTTGTCAAATTGACCTTTTTCTTTCCTCTCCTGCCATTCCATTGTCCACTCACTGTCTTCCCTCATGGACTCCATTCCATTGTCCACTCACTGTCTTCCCTCATGGACTCCATTCCATTGTCCAATCACTGTCTTCCCTCATGGACTCCATTCCATTGTCCACTCACTGTCTTCCCTCATGGACTCCATTCCATTGTCCACTCACTGTCTTCCCTCATGGACTCCATTCCATTGTCCACTCACTGTCTTCCCTCATGGACTCCATTCCATTGTCCACTCACTGTCTTCCCTCATGGACTCCATTCCATTGTCCACTCACTGTCTTCCCTCATGGACTCCATTCCATTGTCCACTCACTGTCTTCCCTCATGGACTCCATTCCATTGTCCACTCACTGTCTTCCCTCATGGACTCCATTCCATTGTCCACTCACTGTCTTCCCTCATGGACTCCATTCCATTGTCCAATCACTGTCTTCCCTCATGGACTCCATTCCATTGTCCACTCACTGTCTTCCCTCATGGACTCCATTCCATTGTCCACTCACTGTCTTCCCTCATGGACTCCATTCCATTGTCCAATCACTGTCTTCCCTCATGGACTCCATTCCATTGTCCACTCACTGTCTTCCCTCATGGACTCCATTCCATTGTCCACTCACTGTCTTCCCTCATGGACTCCATTCCATTGTCCACTCACTGTCTTCCCTCATGGACTCCATTCCATTGTCCAATCACTGTCTTCCCTCATGGACTCCATTCCATTGTCCACTCACTGTCTTCCCTCATGGACTCCATTCCATTGTCCACTCACTGTCTTCCCTCATGGACTCCATTCCATTGTCCAATCACTGTCTTCCCTCATGGACTCCATTCCATTGTCCACTCACTGTCTTCCCTCATGGACTCCATTCCATTGTCCACTCACTGTCTTCCCTCATGGACTCCATTCCATTGTCCACTCACTGTCTTCCCTCATGGACTCCATTCCATTGTCCACTCACTGTCTTCCCCTCATGGACTCCATTCCATTGTCCAATCACTGTCTTCCCTCATGGACTCCATTCCATTGTCCACTCACTGTCTTCCCTCATGGACTCCATTCCATTGTCCAATCACTGTCTTCCCTCATGGACTCCATTCCATTGTCCACTCACTGTCTTCCCTCATGGACTCCATTCCATTGTCCATCACTGTCTTCCCTCATGGACTCCATTCCATTGTCCACTCACTGTCTTCCCTCATGGACTCCATTCCATTGTCCAATCACTGTCTTCCCTCATGGACTCCATTCCATTGTCCACTCACTGTCTTCCCTCATGGACTCCATTCCATTGTCCAATCACTGTCTTCCCTCATGGACTCCATGTGCACTCCACACGTCCTGGGAGACCATTGTCTTTTAAATATCCACTAGCTTTGCTTACACCAGGAGGTCTGCAGCCTTTAATCCACTATAGCTTTGCTTACACCAGGAGGTCTGCAGCCTTTAATCCACTATAGCTTTGCTTACACCAGGAGGTCTGCAGCCTTTAATCCACTATAGCTTTGCTTACACCAGGAGGTCTGCAGCCTTTAATCCACTATAGCGTTGCTTACACCAGGAGGTCTGCAGCCTTTAATCCACTATAGCTTTGCTTACACCAGGAGGTCTGCAGCCTTTAATCACTATATCTTTGCTTACACCAGGAGGTCTGCAGCCTTTAATCCACTATAGCGTTGCTTACACCAGGAGGTCTGCAGCCTTTAATCCACTATAGCTTTGCTTACACAGGAGGTCTGCAGCCTTTAATCCACTATAGCTTTGCTTACACCAGGAGGTCTGCAGCCTTTAATCCACTATAGCGTTGCTTACACCAGGAGGTCTGCAGCCTTTAATCCACTATAGCTTTGCTTACACCAGGAGGTCTGCAGCCTTTAATCCACTATAGCTTTGCTTACACCAGGAGGTCTGCAGCCTTTAATCCACTATAGCTTTGCTTACACCAGGAGGTCTGCAACCTTTAATCCACTATAGCTTTGCTTACACCAGGAGGTCTGCAGCCTTTAATCCACTATAGCTTTGCTTACACCAGGAGGTCTGCAACCTTTAATCCACTATAGCTTTGCTTACACCAGGAGGTCTGCAGCCTTTAATCCACTATAGCTTTGCTTACACCAGGAGGTCTGCAGCCTTTAATCCACTATAGCTTTGCTTACACCAGGAGGTCTGCAGCCTTTAATCCACTATAGCTTTGCTTACACCAGGAGGTCTGCAACCTTTTTCATGCCATGTTTTCATTTTCCTAATAGTCAGTGTGCCATCATTATATAATGATGACACCATGATCAAATTAAACTGATTTTGATAACGTCCATATAGGATACACATAACCTCTTTCACATCAGGATGTATAACCATTAAACCCACAGCTCGCAGTTAATTTTCAATGGGAGTCACGTGTGGTTTTGACGAAACACCTTTGCTCTGTTGCTCTGTTCTGCCCCACTAACCCCGCCCCCACATCGAGCAAGACTGTCTGGGCAAAAACCACCCCCCCCTCACCCCAGAACAGAGACAGAGCACCGAGCTTCGACTGTGTGACCGGAGTGTTCTGTTAAGGCAATCTGTCGGTGTGCACATATAACACAGTTGAACACAATAATCGAGACAGACACAATTCAGAGTTTCAGAGTATTGGAATAGATTGTATTCGAATACGGAGTAGCCATGTAGCGTTACAATGGAACACCACACACTGACTCAACACATCTTAGTCAGACTTCAGTTTAAGTACATTATTACCCCCCCCCCCCCAGGGGTGGGTCCTAACACATGCCAATGAGAGACAAGTCACAGCTGGTCAAATGTCAGTGGAACAGGCTTTGTTTATGATGTCCTTAAATATACAACTCAGGTATCCCACATATCCTTGACAGTTCACACCATTATGGGTCCAGAGAGTTGTTCTTTCTCCTAATACCCCCCTCTCCCTCTCTCTCTCTCTCTCTCTCTCTCTCTCTCTCTCTCTCTCTCTCTCTCTCTCTCTCTCTCTCTCTCTCTCTCTCTCTCTCTCTCTCTCTCTCTCTCTCTCTCTCTCTCTCTCTCTCTCTCTCTCTCTCTCTCTCTCTCTCTCTCCTCGTCCACCAATAGGAGCGGTGGTCATAGCCTTCGTGGTCTGCTGGCTGCCCTATCACGCGCGACGCCTCATGTTCTGCTACGTCACCAATTGGTCGGCGTGAGTAACCACACCCCTTTTTTTACATAACCATGTACTTTCGTTCCAAATTCATGGTCTATTTATTTGCAAGTGCATGTGTTGTGGGTGCATGTGTCATGCAAGTGCATGTGTTGTGGGGGCACGTGCATGTGTGATTATTATTATTTTTATTTTTTATAATTTGGG